>NC_139349.1:163038529-163635036 GCF_055883805.1 Amblyomma maculatum | reverse complement strand
CGTCGGAATGTGACCAAAATTGATGTCTAAGCTTATACGAACATGGCCAACTCTGTGGGGATCTCTAAATCGGGATTGCACACTACCAAAACTTGGCCCCTTGAACACCAAAAATTTGACCTCATCAGAATGTGACCAAAATTGATCTCTAAACTAATACGAGTATGGCCAATTCAGTGCGGATCTCTAAGCCGGGATTGGTCACTACCAAAACTTGGCTTCTTGGACACCCAAAAGTTGATGTCGTCACAATGTGACCAAAATTGATGTCTAAACTTATTCGAGTATGGCCAATTCAGTGGGGATCTCTAAGTCAGGACGGCTCACTCCAAAAATTTGGCACCTTGGACATCCAAAAATTCACCTCGTCAGAATGTGACCAAAATTGATGTCTAAACTAATTCGAGTATGGCCTGTTCAGTGGGGATCTCTAAGTCGTCATTGCTCACTTCCAAACCTTGGCCCCTTGGACAACCAAAATTTGACCTCGTAAGAATGTGACCAAAATTGAAGGCTAAACTTATACGAGTATGGCCAATTCTGTGGGGATCTCTAAATCGGGATTGCCCACTACCAAAACTTGGCCCCTTGGACACCCAAAATTTGACCTCATCAGAATGAGACCAAAATGGATGTCTAAACTAATTCGAGTATGGCCAATTCAGTGGGGATCTCTAAATCGGGATTGCTCACTATCAAAACTTGGCCCCTTGGACACCAAAAATTTGACCTCATCAGAATGTGACCAAAATTGATCTCTAAACTAATTCGAGTATGGCCAATTCAGTGGGGATCTCTAAGTCAGGACTGCTCACTCCAAAAATTTGGCACCTTGGACATCCAAAATTTCACTTTGTCAGAATATGACCAAAATTGATGTCTAAACTAATTTGAGTATGGCCTGTTCAGTGGGGATCTCTAAGTAGTGATTGCTCACTTCCAACCTTGGCCCCTTGGACACCCAAAATTTGACCTCGTCGGAATGTGACCAAAAATGATGTCTAAACTAATTCGAGTATGGCCAATTCAGTGGGGATCTCTGAATCGGGATTTCTCACTATCAAAACTTGGCTCCTTGGACACCCAAAAGTTGACCTCGTAAGAATGTGACCGAAATTGATGTCTAAACTAATTCGAGTATGGCCAATTCAGTGGGGATCTCTAAGTCAGGACTGCTCACTCCAAAAATTTGGCACCTTGGACATCCAAAATTTCACCTCGTCAGAATATGACCAAAATTGATGTCTAAACTAATTCGAGTATGGCCTGTTCAGTGGGGATCTCTAAGTCGTGATTGCTCACTTCCAAACCTTGGCCCCTTGGACACCCAAAATTTGACCTCGTTGGAATGTGACCAAAATTGATGTCTAAACTTATACGAACATGGCCAATTCTGTGGGGATCTCTAAATCGGGATTGCCCACTACCAAACTTGGCCCCTTGGACACAAAAAATTTGACCTCATCAGAATGTGACCAAAATTGATCTCTAAACTAATTCGAGTATGGCCAATTCAGTGCGGATCTCTAAGCCGGGATTGGTCACTACCAAAACTTGGCTTCTTGGACACCCAAAAGTTGATGTCATCACAATGTGACCAAAATTGATGTCTGAACTTATTTGAGTATGGCCAATTCAGTGGGGATCCTAAGTCAGGACTGCTCACTCCAAAAATTTGGCACCTTGGACATCCAAAAATTCACCTCGTCAGAATGTGACCAAAATTGATGTCTAAACTAATTCGAGTATGGCCTGTTCAGTGGGGATCTCTAAGTCGTCATTGCTCACTTCCAAACCTTGGCCCCTTGGACACCCAAAATTTGACCTCGTAAGAATGTGACCAAAATTGAAGTCTAAACTTATACGAGTATGGCCAATTCTGTGGGGATCTCTAAATCGGGATTGCCCACTACCAAAACTTGGCCCCTTGGACACCCAAAATTTGACCTCATCAGAATGAGACCAAAATGGATGTCTAAACTAATTCGAGTATGGCCAATTCAGTGGGGATCTCTAAATCGGGATTGCTCACTATCAAAACTTGGCCCCTTGGACACCAAAAATTTGACCTCATCAGAATGTGACCAAAATTGATCTCTAAACTAATTCGAGTATGGCCAATTCAGTGGGGATCTCTAAGTCAGGACTGCTCACTCCAAAAATTTGGCACCTTGGACATCCAAAATTTCACTTTGTCAGAATATGACCAAAATTGATGTCTAAACTAATTTGAGTATGGCCTGTTCAGTGGGGATCTCTAAGTAGTGATTGCTCACTTCCAAACCTTGGCCCCTTGGACACCCAAAATTTGACCTCGTCGGAATGTGACCAAAAATGATGTCTAAACTAATTCGAGTATGGCCAATTCAGTGGGGATCTCTGAATCGGGATTTCTCACTATCAAAACTTGGCTCCTTGGACACCCAAAAGTTGACCTCGTAAGAATGTGACCGAAATTGATGTCTAAACTAATTCGAGTATGGCCAATTCAGTGGGGATCTCTAAGTCAGGACTGCTCACTCCAAAAATTTGGCACCTTGGACATCCAAAATTTCACCTCGTCAGAATATGACCAAAATTGATGTCTAAACTAATTCGAGTATGGCCTGTTCAGTGGGGATCTCTAAGTCGTGATTGCTCACTTCCAAACCTTGGCCCCTTGGACACCCAAAATTTGACCTCGTCGGAATGTGACCAAAATTGATGTCTAAACTTATACGAACATGGCCAATTCTGTGGGGATCTCTAAATCGGGATTGCCCACTACCAAAACTTGGCCCCTTGGACACAAAAAATTTGACCTCATCAGAATGTGACCAAAATTGATCTCTAAACTAATTCGAGTATGGCCAATTCAGTGCGGATCTCTAAGCCGGGATTGGTCACTACCAAAACTTGGCTTCTTGGACACCCAAAAGTTGATGTCATCACAATGTGACCAAAATTGATGTCTAAACTTATTCGAGTATGGCCAATTCAGTGGGGATCCTAAGTCAGGACTGCTCACTCCAAAAATTTGGCACCTTGGACATCCAAAAATTCACCTCGTCAGAATGTGACCAAAATTGATGTCTAAACTAATTCGAGTATGGCCTGTTCAGTGGGGATCTCTAAGTCGTCATTGCTCACTTCCAAACCTTGGCCCCTTGGACACCCAAAATTTGACCTCGTAAGAATGTGACCAAAATTGAAGTCTAAACTTATACGAGTATGGCCAATTCTGTGGGGATCTCTAAATCGGGATTGCCCACTACCAAAACTTGGCCCCTTGGACACCCAAAATTTGACCTCGTCAGAATGAGACCAAAATTGATGTCTAAACTAATTCGAGTATGGCCAATTCAGTGGGGATCTCTAAATCGGGATTGCTCACTATCAAAACTTGGCCCCTTGGACACCAAAAATTTGACCTCGTCAGAATGTGACCAAAATTGATCTCTAAACTAATTCGAGTATGGCCAATTCAGTGGGGATCTCTAAGTCAGGACTGCTCACTCCAAAAATTTTGCACCTTGGACATCCAAAATTTCACCTCGTCAGAATATGACCAAAATTGATGTCTAAACTAATTCGAGTATGGCCTGTTCAGTGGGGATCTCTAAGTCGTGATTGCTCACTTCCAAACCTTGGCCCCTTGGACACCCAAAATTTGACCTCGTCGGAATGTGACCAAAAATGATGTCTAAACTAATTCGAGTATGGCCAATTCAGTGGGGATCTCTAAATCGGGATTTCTCACTATCAAAACTTGGCTCCTTGGACACCCAAAAGTTGATCTCGTAAGAATGTGACCCAAATTGATGTCTAAACTAATTCGAGTATGGCCAATTCAGTGGGGATCTCTAAGTCAGGACTGCTCACTCCAAAAATTTGGCACCTTGGACATCCAAAATTTCACCTCGTCAGAATATGACCAAAATTGATGTCTAAACTTATTCGAGTATGGCCAATTCAGTGGGGATCTCTAAGTCAGGACTGCTCACTCCAAAAATTTGGCACCTTGGACATCCAAAAATTCACCTCGTCAGAATGTGACCAAAATTGATGTCTAAACTAATTCGAGTATGGCCTGTTCAGTGGGGATCTCTAAGTTGTCATTGCTCACTTCCAAACCTTGGCCCCTTGGACACCCAAAATTTGACCTCGTAAGAATGTGACCAAAATTGAAGTCTAAACTTATACGAGTATGGCCAATTCTGTGGGGATCTCTAAATCGGGATTGCCCACTACCAAAACTTGGCCCCTAGGACACCCAAAATTTGACCTCGTCAGAATGAGACCAAAACTGATGTCTAAATTTATTCGAGTATGGCCAATTCAGTGGGGATCTCTAAATCGGGATTGCTCACTTCCAAACATTGGCGCCTTGGACACGCAAAATTTGACCTCGTCAGAATGTGACCGAAATTGATTTCTAAACTTATTCGAGTATGGCCAATTCCCGGGGGATCTCTAAATCGGGATTGCCCACTACCAAAACTTGGCCCCTTGGACACCCAAAATTTAACCTTGTCAGAATGTGACCAAAATTGATGTCTAAACTAATTCGAGTATGGCCTATTCAGTAGGATCTCTAACGATTGCTCACTACCAAAACTTGGCCCCTTGGACACCGAAAATTTGACCTCGTCAGATTGTGACCAAAATTGGAGTCTAAACTTATTCGATTATGGCCAATTCTGTGGGGATCTCTAAGTCGGGATTGCTCACTACCAAAACTTGGCCCCTTGTACACCCAAAATTTGACCTTGTCAGAAGGTAACCAAAATGGATGTCTAAACTAATTCGAGATGGCCAATTCAGTGGGGATCTCTAAGTCAGGATTGCTCACTCCAAAAATTTGGCCCCTTGGACACAGAAAATTTGACTTCATCAGAAAGTGACCAAAATTGATGTCTAAACTAATTCGAGTATGGCCAATTCAGTGGGGATCTCTAAATCGGGATTTCTCACTATCAAAACTTGTCTCCTTGGACACCCAAAAGTTGACCTCGTAAGAATGTGACCGAAATTGATGTCTAAACTAATTCGAGTATGGCCAATTCAGTGGGGACCTCTAAGTCAGGACTGCTCACTCCAAAAATTTGGCACCTTGGACATCCAAAATTTCACCTCGTCAGAATATGACCAAAATTGATGTCTAAACTAATTCGAGTATGGCCTGTTCAGTGGGGATCTCTAAGTCGTGATTGCTCACTTCCAAACCTTGGCCCCTTGGACACCCAAAATTTGACCTCGTCGGAATGTGACCAAAATTGATGTCTAAGCTTATACGAACATGGCCAATTCTGTGGGGATCTCTAAATCGGGATTGCCCACTACCAAAACTTGGCCCCTTGAACACCAAAAATTTGACCTCATCAGAATGTGACCAAAATTGATCTCTAAACTAATACGAGTATGGCCAATTCAGTGCGGATCTCTAAGCCGGGATTGGTCACTACCAAAACTTGGCTTCTTGGACACCCAAAAGTTGATGTCGTCACAATGTGACCAAAATTGATGTCTAAACTTATTCGAGTATGGCCAATTCAGTGGGGATCTCTAAGTCAGGACGGCTCACTCCAAAAATTTGGCACCTTGGACATCCAAAGATTAACCTCATCAGAATGTGACCAAAATTGATGTCTAAACTAATTCGAGTATGGCCTGTTCAGTGGGGATCTCTAAGTCGTCATTGCTCACTTCCAAACCTTGGCCCCTTGGACAACCAAAATTTGACCTCGTAAGAATGTGACCAAAATTGAAGGCTAAACTTATACGAGTATGGCCAATTCTGTGGGGATCTCTAAATCGGGATTGCCCACTACCAAAACTTGGCCCCTTGGACACCCAAAATTTGACCTCATCAGAATGAGATCAAAATGGATGTCTAAACTAATTCGAGTATGGCCAATTCAGTGGGGATCTCTAAATCGGGATTGCTCACTATCAAAACTTGGCCCCTTGGACACCAAAAATTTGACCTCGTCGGAATGTGACCAAAAATGATGTCTAAACTAATTCGAGTATGGCCAATTCAGTGGGGATCTCTGAATCGGGATTTCTCACTATCAAAACTTGGCTCCTTGGACACCCAAAAGTTGACCTCGTAAGAATGTGACCGAAATTGATGTCTAAACTAATTCGAGTATGGCCAATTCAGTGGGGATCTCTAAGTCAGGACTGCTCACTCCAAAAATTTGGCACCTTGGACATCCAAAATTTCACCTCGTCAGAATATGACCAAAATTGATGTCTAAACTAATTCGAGTATGGCCTGTTCAGTGGGGATCTCTAAGTCGTGATTGCTCACTTCCAAACCTTGGCCCCTTGGACACCCAAAATTTGACCTCGTTGGAATGTGACCAAAATTGATGTCTAAACTTATACGAACATGGCCAATTCTGTGGGGATCTCTAAATCGGGATTGCCCACTACCAAAACTTGGCCCCTTGGACACAAAAAATTTGACCTCATCAGAATGTGACCAAAATTGATCTCTAAACTAATTCGAGTATGGCCAATTCAGTGCGGATCTCTAAGCCGGGATTGGTCACTACCAAAACTTGGCTTCTTGGACACCCAAAAGTTGATGTCATCACAATGTGACCAAAATTGATGTCTAAACTAATTCGAGTATGGCCTGTTCAGTGGGGATCTCTGAATCGGGATTTCTCACTATCAAAACTTGGCTCCTTGGACACCCAAAAGTTGACCTCGTAAGAATGTGACCGAAATTGATGTCTAAACTAATTCGAGTATGGCCAATTCAGTGGGGATCCTAAGTCAGGACTGCTCACTCCAAAAATTTGGCACCTTGGACATCCAAAAATTCACCTCGTCAGAATGTGACCAAAATTGATGTCTAAACTAATTCGAGTATGGCCTGTTCAGTGGGGATCTCTAAGTCGTCATTGCTCACTTCCAAACCTTGGCTCCTTGGACACCCAAAATTTGACCTCGTAAGAATGTGACCAAAATTGAAGTCTAAACTTATACGAGTATGGCCAATTCTGTGGGGATCTCTAAATCGGGATTGCCCACTACCAAAACTTGGCCCCTTGGACACCCAAAATTTGACCTCGTCAGAATGAGACCAAAATTGATGTCTAAACTAATTCGAGTATGGCCAATTCAGTGGGGCTCTCTAAATCGGGATTGCTCACTATCAAAACTTGGCCCCTTGGACACCAAAAATTTGACCTCGTCAGAATGTGACCAAAATTGATCTCTAAACTAATTCGAGTATGGCCAATTCAGTGGGGATCTCTAAGTCAGGACTGCTCACTCCAAAAATTTTGCACCTTGGACATCCAAAATTTCACCTCGTCAGAATATGACCAAAATTGATGTCTAAACTAATTCGAGTATGGCCTGTTCAGTGGGGATCTCTAAGTCGTGATTGCTCACTTCCAAACCTTGGCCCCTTGGACACCCAAAATTTGACCTCGTCGGAATGTGACCAAAATTGATGTCTAAGCTTATACGAACATGGCCAATTCTGTGGGGATCTCTAAATCGGGATTGCCCACTACCAAAACTTGGCCCCTTGAACACCAAAAATTTGACCTCATCAGAATGTGACCAAAATTGATGTCTAAACTTATTCGAGTATGGCCAATTCAGTGGGGATCTCTAAGTCAGGACGGCTCACTCCAAAAATTTGGCACCTTGGACATCCAAAAATTCACCTCGTCAGAATGTGACCAAAATTGATGTCTAAACTAATTCGAGTATGGCCTGTTCAGTGGGGATCTCTAAGTCGTCATTGCTCACTTCCAAACCTTGGCCCCTTGGACAACCAAAATTTGACCTCGTAAGAATGTGACCAAAATTGAAGGCTAAACTTATACGAGTATGGCCAATTCTGTGGGGATCTCTAAATCGGGATTGCCCACTACCAAAACTTGGCCCCTTGGACACCAAAAATTTGACCTCGTCAGAATGTGACCAAAATTGATCTCTAAACTAATTCGAGTATGGCCAATTCAGTGGGGATCTCTAAGTCAGGACTGCTCACTCCAAAAATTTTGCACCTTGGACATCCAAAATTTCACCTCGTCAGAATATGACCAAAATTGATGTCTAAACTAATTCGAGTATGGCCTGTTCAGTGGGGATCTCTAAGTCGTGATTGCTCACTTCCAAACCTTGGCCCCTTGGACACCCAAAATTTGACCTCGTCGGAATGTGACCAAAAATGATGTCTAAACTAATTCGAGTATGGCCAATTCAGTGGAGATCTCTAAATCGGGATTTCTCACTATCAAAACTTGGCTCCTTGGACACCCAAAAGTTGATCTCGTAAGAATGTGACCCAAATTGATGTCTAAACTAATTCGAGTATGGCCAATTCAGTGGGGATCTCTAAGTCAGGACTGCTCACTCCAAAAATTTGGCACCTTGGACATCCAAAATTTCACCTCGTCAGAATATGACCAAAATTGATGTCTAAACTTATTCGAGTATGGCCAATTCAGTGGGGATCTCTAAGTCAGGACTGCTCACTCCAAAAATTTGGCACCTTGGACATCCAAAAATTCACCTCGTCAGAATGTGACCAAAATTGATGTCTAAACTAATTCGAGTATGGCCTGTTCAGTGGGGATCTCTAAGTCGTCATTGCTCACTTCCAAACCTTGGCCCCTTGGACACCCAAAATTTGACCTCGTAAGAATGTGACCAAAATTGAAGTCTAAACTTATACGAGTATGGCCAATTCTGTGGGGATCTCTAAATCGGGATTGCCCACTACCAAAACTTGGCCCCTAGGACACCCAAAATTTGACCTCGTCAGAATGAGACCAAAACTGATGTCTAAATTTATTCGAGTATGGCCAATTCAGTGGGGATCTCTAAATCGGGATTGCTCACTTCCAAACATTGGCGCCTTGGACACGCAAAATTTGACCTCGTCAGAATGTGACCGAAATTGATTTCTAAACTTATTCGAGTATGGCCAATTCCGTGGGGATCTCTAAATCGGGATTGCCCACTACCAAAACTTGGCCCCTTGGACACCCAAAATTTAACCTTGTCAGAATGTGACCAAAATTGATGTCTAAACTAATTCGAGTATGGCCTATTCAGTAGGATCTCTAACGATTGCTCACTACCAAAACTTGGCCCCTTGGACACCGAAAATTTGACCTCGTCAGATTGTGACCAAAATTGGAGTCTAAACTAATTCGATTATGGCCAATTCTGTGGGGATCTCTAAGTCGGGATTGCTCACTACCAAAACTTGGCCCCTTGTACACCCAAAATTTGACCTTGTCAGAAGGTAACCAAAATTGATGTCTAAACTAATTCGAGATGGCCAATTCAGTGGGGATCTCTAAGTCAGGATTGCTCACTCCAAAAATTTGGCCCCTTGGACACAGAAAATTTGACTTCATCAGAAAGTGACCAAAATTGATGGCTAAACTAATTCGAGTATGGCCAATTCAGTGGGGATCTCTAAATCGGGATTTCTCACTATCAAAACTTGTCTCCTTGGACACCCAAAAGTTGACCTCGTAAGAATGTGACCGAAATTGATGTCTAAACTAATTCGAGTATGGCCAATTCAGTGGGGATCTCTAAGTCAGGACTGCTCACTCCAAAAATTTGGCACCTTGGACATCCAAAATTTCACCTCGTCAGAATATGACCAAAATTGATGTCTAAAATAATTCGAGTATGGCCTGTTCAGTGGGGATCTCTAAGTCGTGATTGCTCACTTCCAAACCTTGGCCCCTTGGACACCCAAAATTTGACCTCGTCGGAATGTGACCAAAATTGATGTCTAAGCTTATACGAACATGGCCAATTCTGTGGGGATCTCTAAATCGGGATTGCCCACTACCAAAACTTGGCCCCTTGAACACCAAAAATTTGACCTCATCAGAATGTGACCAAAATTGATGTCTAAACTTATTCGAGTATGGCCAATTCAGTGGGGATCTCTAAGTCAGGACGGCTCACTCCAAAAATTTGGCACCTTGGACATCCAAAAATTCACCTCGTCAGAATGTGACCAAAATTGATGTCTAAACTAATTCGAGTATGGCCTGTTCAGTGGGGATCTCTAAGTCGTCATTGCTCACTTCCAAACCTTGGCCCCTTGGACAACCAAAATTTGACCTCGTAAGAATGTGACCAAAATTGAAGGCTAAACTTATACGAGTATGGCCAATTCTGTGGGGATCTCTAAATCGGGATTGCCCACTACCAAAACTTGGCCCCTTGGACACCCAAAATTTGACCTCATCAGAATGAGACCAAAATGGATGTCTAAACTAATTCGAGTATGGCCAATTCAGTGGGGATCTCTAAATCGGGATTGCTCACTATCAAAACTTGGCCCCTTGGACACCAAAAATTTGACCTCATCAGAATGTGACCAAAATTGATCTCTAAACTAATTCGAGTATGGCCAATTCAGTGGGGATCTCTAAGTCAGGACTGCTCACTCCAAAAATTTGGCACCTTGGACGTCCAAAATTTCACTTTGTCAGAATATGACCAAAATTGATGTCTAAACTAATTTGAGATGGCCTGTTCAGTGGGGATCTCTAAGTAGTGATTGCTCACTTCCAAACCTTGGCCCCTTGGACACCCAAAATTTGACCTCGTCGGAATGTGACCAAAAATGATGTCTAAACTAATTCGAGTATGGCCAATTCAGTGGGGATCTCTGAATCGGGATTTCTCACTATCAAAACTTGGCTCCTTGGACACCCAAAAGTTGACCTCGTAAGAATGTGACCGAAATTGATGTCTAAACTAATTCGAGTATGGCCAATTCAGTGGGGATCTCTAAGTCAGGACTGCTCACTCCAAAAATTTGGCACCTTGGACATCCAAAATTTCACCTCGTCAGAATATGACCAAAATTGATGTCTAAACTAATTCGAGTATGGCCTGTTCAGTGGGGATCTCTAAGTCGTGATTGCTCACTTCCAAACCTTGGCCCCTTGGACACCCAAAATTTGACCTCGTCGGAATGTGACCAAAATTGATGTCTAAACTTATACGAACATGGCCAATTCTGTGGGGATCTCTAAATCGGGATTGCCCACTACCAAAACTTGGCCCCTTGGACACCAAAAATTTGACCTCATCAGAATGTGACCAAAATTGATCTCTAAACTAATTCGAGTATGGCCAATTCAGTGCGGATCTCTAAGCCGGGATTGGTCACTACCAAAACTTGGCTTCTTGGACACCCAAAAGTTGATGTCGTCACAATGTGACCAAAATTGATGTCTAAACTTATTCGAGTATGGCCAATTCAGTGGGGATCTCTAAGTCAGGACTGCTCACTCCAAAAATTTGGCACCTTGGACATCCAAAAATTCCTCGTCAGAATGTGACCAAAATTGATGTCTAAACTAATTCGAGTATGGCCTGTTCAGTGGGGATCTCTAAGTCGTCATTGCTCACTTCCAAACCTTGGCCCCTTGGACAACCAAAATTTGACCTCGTAAGAATGTGACCAAAATTGATCTCTAAACTAATTCGAGTATGGCCAATTCAGTGGGGATCTCTAAGTCGGGATTGCTCACTACCAAAACTTGGCTCCTTGGACACCTAAAAGTTGACCTCGTCAGAATGTGACCAAAATTGATGTCTAAACTAATTCGAGTATGGCCAATTCAGTGGGGATCTCAAAGTCAGGACTGCTCACTCCAAAAATTTGGCACCTTGGACATCCAAAATTTCACCTCGTCAGAATGTGACCAAAATTGATGTCTAAACATATACGAGCATGGCCAATTCTGTGGGGATCTCTAAATCGGGATTGCCCACTACCAAAACTTGGCCCCTTGGACACGAAAAATTTGACCTCTTCAGAATGTGACCAAAATTGATCTCTAAACTAATTCGAGTATAACCAATTCAGTGCGGATCTCTAAGTCGGGATTGCTCACTACCAAAACTTAACTTCTTGGACACCCAAAAGTTGACGTCATCAGAATGTGACCAAAATTGATGTCTAAACTTATTCGAGTATGGCCAATTCAGTGGGGATCTCTAAGTCAGGACTGCTCACACCAAAAATTTATCACCTTGGACATCCAAAAATTCACATTTGACCAAAATTGGTCTAAACTTATACGAGTATGGCCAATTCTGTGGGGATCTCTAAATCGGGATTGCCCACTACCAAAACTTGTCCCCTTGGACACCCAAAATTTGACCTCGTCAGAATGTGACCGAAATTGATGTCTAAACTAATTCGAGTATGGCCAATTCAGTGGGGATCTCTAGGTCAGGACTGCTCACTCCAAAAATTTGGCACCTTGGACATCCAAAATTTCACCTCGTGAGAATATGACCAAAATTGATATCTAAACTTATACGAGTATGGCCAATTCTGTGGGGATCTCTAAATCGGGATTGCGCCCTACCAAAACTGGGCCCCTTGGACACCCAAAATTTGACCTCGTCAGAATGAGACCAAAATTGATGTCTAAACTAACTCGAGTATGGCCAATTCAGTGGGGATCCCTAAATCGGGATTGCTCACTATCAAAACTTGGCCCCTTGGACACCAAAAATTTGACCTCGTCAGATTGTGACCAAAATTGATGTCTAAACTAATTCGAGTATGGCCAATTCAGTGGGGATCTCAAAGTCAGGACTGCTACCTCCAAAAATTTGGCACCTTGGACATCCAAAATTTCACCTCATCAGAATGTGACCAAAATTGATGTCTAAACTTATACGAGCATGGGAAATTCTGTGGGGATCTCTAAATCGGGATTGCTCACTATCAAAACTTGGCCCCTTGGACACCAAAAATTTGACCTCATCTGAATGTGACCAAAATTGATCTCTAAACTAATTCGAGTATGGCCAATTCAGTGGGGATCTCTAAGTCGAAATTGCTCACTACCAAAACTTGGCTCCTTGGACACCTAAAAGTTGACCTCGTCAGAATGTGACCAAAATTGATGTCTAAACTAATTCGAGTATGGCCAATTCAGTGGGGATGTCAAAATCACGACTGCTCACTCCAAAAATTTGGCACCTTGGACATCCAAAATTTCACCTCGTCAGAATGTGACCAAAATTGATGTCTAAACTTATACGAGCATGGCCAATTCTGTGGGGATCTCTAAATCGGGATTGCGCCCTACCAAAACTGGGCCCCTTGGACACCCAAAATTTAACCTCGTCAGAATGAGACCAAAATTGATATCTAAACTTATACGAGTATGGCCAATTCTGTGGGGATCTCTAAATCGGGATTGCGCCCTACCAAAACTGGGCCCCTTGGACACCCAAAATTTGACCCCGTCAGAATGAGACCAAAATTGATGTCTAAACTAACTCGAGTATGGCCAATTCAGTGGGGATCCCTAAATCGGGATTGCTCACTATCAAAACTTGGCCCCTTGGACACCAAAAATTTGACCTCGTCAGATTGTGACCAAAATTGATGTCTAAACTAATTCGAGTATGGCCAATTCAGTGGGGATCTCAAAGTCAGGACTGCTACCTCCAAAAATTTGGCACCTTGGACATCCAAAATTTCACCTCATCAGAATGTGACCAAAATTGATGTCTAAACTTATACGAGCATGGCCAATTCTGTGGGGATCTCTAAATCGGGATTGCTCACTATCAAAACTTGGCCCCTTGGACACCAAAAATTTGACCTCATCTGAATGTGACCAAAATTGATCTCTAAACTAATTCGAGTATGGCCAATTCAGTGGGGATCTCTAAGTCGAAATTGCTCACTACCAAAACTTGGCTCCTTGGACACCTAAAAGTTGACCTCGTCAGAATGTGACCAAAATTGATGTCTAAACTAATTCGAGTATGGCCAATTCAGTGGGGATGTCAAAGTCAGGACTGCTCACTCCAAAAATTTGGCACCTTGGACATCCAAAATTTCACCTCGTCAGAATGTGACCAAAATTGATGTCTAAACTTATACGAGCATGGCCAATTCTGTGGGGATCTCTAAATCGGGATTGCCCACTACCAAAACTTGGCCCCTTGGACACCAAAAATTTGACCTCATCAGAATGTGACCAAAATTGATCTCTAAACTAATTCGAGTATGGCCAATTCAGTGCGGATCTCTAAGTCGGGATTGCTCACTACCAAAACTTAACTTCTTGGACACCCAAAAGTTGACGTCGTCAGAATGTGACCAAAATTGATGTCTAAACTTATTCGAGTATGGCCAATTCAGTGGGGATCTCTAAGTCAGGACTGCTCACACCAAAAATTTGGCACCTTGGACATCAAAAATTTCACATTTGACCAAAATTGATGTCTAAACTAATTCGAGTATGGCCTGTTCAGTGGGTATCTCTAAGTCGTCATTGCTCACTTCCAAACCTTGGCCCCTTGGACACCCAAAATTTGACCTCGTCAGAATGTGACAAAAATTGATGTCTAAACTTATACGAGTATGGCCAATTCTGTGGGGATCTCTAAATCGGGATTGCCCACTACCAAACTTGGCCCCTTAGACACCCAAAATTTGACCTCGTCAGAATGTGACCAAAATTGATCTCTAAACTAATTCGAGTATGGCCCATTCAGTGGGGATCTCTAAATCGGGATTGCTCACTACCAAAACTTGGCTCCTTGGACACCCAAAAATTGACCTCGTCAGAATGTGACCAAAATTGATGTCTAAACTAATTTGAGTATGGTCAATTCAGTGGGGATCTCTAAATCGGGATTTCTCACTATCAAAACTTGGCTCCTTGGACACCCAAAAGTTGAACTCGTAAGAATGTGACCGAAATTTATGTCTAAACTAATTCGAGTATGGCCAATTCAGTGGGGATCTCTAAGTCAGGACTGCTCACTCCAAAAATTTGGCACCTTGGACATCCAAAATTTCACCTCGTCAGAATATGACCAAAATTGATGTCTAAACTAATTCGAGTATAGCCTGTACAGTGGGGATCTCTAAGTCGTGATTGCTCACTTCCAAACCTTGGCCCCTTGGACACCCAAAATTTGACCTCGTCGGAATGTGACCAAAATTGATGTCTAAACTTATACGAACATGGCCAATTCTGTGGCGATCTCTAAATCGGGATTGCCCACTACCAAAACTTGGCCCCTTGGACACCAAAAATTTGACCTCATCAGAATGTGACCAAAATTGACCTCTAAACTAATTCGAGTATGGCCAATTCAGTGCGGATCTCTAAGCCGGGATTGGTCACTACCAAAACTTGGCTTCTTGGACACCCAAAAGTTGATGTTGTCACAATGTGACCAAAATTGATGTCTAAACTTATTCGAGTATGGCCAATTCAGTGGGGATCTCTAAGTCAGGACTGCTCACTCCAAAAATTTGGCACCTAGGACATCCAAAAATTCACCTCGTCAGAATGTGACCAAAATTGATGTCTAAACTAATTCGAGTATGGCCTGTTCAGTGGGGATCTCTAAATCGGGATTGCCCACTACCAAAACTTGGCCCCTTAGACACCCAAAATTTGACCTCGTAAGAATGTGACCCAAAATTGAAGTCTAAACTTATACGAGTATGGCCAATTCTGTGGGGATCTCTAAATCGGGATTGCCCACTACCAAAACTTGGCCCCTTGGACACCCAAAATTTGACCTCGTCAGAATGAGACCAAAATGGATGTCTAAACTAATTCGAGTATGGCCAATTCAGTGGGGATCTCTAAATCGGGATTGCTCACTATCAAAACTTGGCCCCTTGGACACCAAAAATTTCACCTCATCAGAATATGACCAAAATTGATCTCTAAACTAATTCGAGTATGGCCAATTCAGTGGGGATCTCTAAGTCAGGACTGCTCACTCCAAAAATTTGGCACCTTGGACATCCAAAATTTCACCTCGTCAGAATATGACCAAAATTGATGTCTAAACTAATTCGAGTATGGCCTGTTCAGTGGGGATCTCTAAGTCGTGGTTCCTCACCTCCAAACCTTGGCCCCTTGGACACCCAAAATTTGACCTCGTCGGAATGTGACCAAAATTGACGTCTAAACTTATACGAGCATGGCCAATTCTGTGGGGATCTCTAAATCGGGATTGCCCACTACCAAAACTTGGCTCCTTGGACACCCAAAATTTAACCTTGTCAGAATGTGACCAAAATTGATGTCTAAACTAATTCGAGTATGGCCTATTCAGTAGGATCTCTAACGATTGCTCACTACCAAAACTTGGCCCCTTGGACACCGAAAATTTGACCTCGTCAGATTGTGACCAAAATTGGAGTCTAAACTAATTCGATTATGGCCAATTCTGTGGGGATCTCTAAGTCGGGATTGCTCACTACCAAAACTTGGCCCCTTGTACACCCAAAATTTGACCTTGTCAGAAGGTAACCAAAATTGATGTCTAAACTAATTCGAGATGGCCAATTCAGTGGGGATCTCTAAGTCAGGATTGCTCACTCCAAAAATTTGGCCCCTTGGACACAGAAAATTTGACTTCATCAGAAAGTGACCAAAATTGATGGCTAAACTAATTCGAGTATGGCCAATTCAGTGGGGATCTCTAAATCGGGATTTCTCACTATCAAAACTTGTCTCCTTGGACACCCAAAAGTTGACCTCGTAAGAATGTGACCGAAATTGATGTCTAAACTAATTCGAGTATGGCCAATTCAGTGGGGATCTCTAAGTCAGGACTGCTCACTCCAAAAATTTGGCACCTTGGACATCCAAAATTTCACCTCGTCAGAATATGACCAAAATTGATGTCTAAAATAATTCGAGTATGGCCTGTTCAGTGGGGATCTCTAAGTCGTGATTGCTCACTTCCAAACCTTGGCCCCTTGGACACCCAAAATTTGACCTCGTCGGAATGTGACCAAAATTGATGTCTAAGCTTATACGAACATGGCCAATTCTGTGGGGATCTCTAAATCGGGATTGCCCACTACCAAAACTTGGCCCCTTGAACACCAAAAATTTGACCTCATCAGAATGTGACCAAAATTGATGTCTAAACTTATTCGAGTATGGCCAATTCAGTGGGGATCTCTAAGTCAGGACGGCTCACTCCAAAAATTTGGCACCTTGGACATCCAAAAATTCACCTCGTCAGAATGTGACCAAAATTGATGTCTAAACTAATTCGAGTATGGCCTGTTCAGTGGGGATCTCTAAGTCGTCATTGCTCACTTCCAAACCTTGGCCCCTTGGACAACCAAAATTTGACCTCGTAAGAATGTGACCAAAATTGAAGGCTAAACTTATACGAGTATGGCCAATTCTGTGGGGATCTCTAAATCGGGATTGCCCACTACCAAAACTTGGCCCCTTGGACACCCAAAATTTGACCTCATCAGAATGAGACCAAAATGGATGTCTAAACTAATTCGAGTATGGCCAATTCAGTGGGGATCTCTAAATCGGGATTGCTCACTATCAAAACTTGGCCCCTTGGACACCAAAAATTTGACCTCATCAGAATGTGACCAAAATTGATCTCTAAACTAATTCGAGTATGGCCAATTCAGTGGGGATCTCTAAGTCAGGACTGCTCACTCCAAAAATTTGGCACCTTGGACGTCCAAAATTTCACTTTGTCAGAATATGACCAAAATTGATGTCTAAACTAATTTGAGTATGGCCTGTTCAGTGGGGATCTCTAAGTAGTGATTGCTCACTTCCAAACCTTGGCCCCTTGGACACCCAAAATTTGACCTCGTCGGAATGTGACCAAAAATGATGTCTAAACTAATTCGAGTATGGCCAATTCAGTGGGGATCTCTGAATCGGGATTTCTCACTATCAAAACTTGGCTCCTTGGACACCCAAAAGTTGACCTCGTAAGAATGTGACCGAAATTGATGTCTAAACTAATTCGAGTATGGCCAATTCAGTGGGGATCTCTAAGTCAGGACTGCTCACTCCAAAAATTTGGCACCTTGGACATCCAAAATTTCACCTCGTCAGAATATGACCAAAATTGATGTCTAAACTAATTCGAGTATGGCCTGTTCAGTGGGGATCTCTAAGTCGTGATTGCTCACTTCCAAACCTTGGCCCCTTGGACACCCAAAATTTGACCTCGTCGGAATGTGACCAAAATTGATGTCTAAACTTATACGAACATGGCCAATTCTGTGGGGATCTCTAAATCGGGATTGCCCACTACCAAAACTTGGCCCCTTGGACACCAAAAATTTGACCTCATCAGAATGTGACCAAAATTGATCTCTAAACTAATTCGAGTATGGCCAATTCAGTGCGGATCTCTAAGCCGGGATTGGTCACTACCAAAACTTGGCTTCTTGGACACCCAAAAGTTGATGTCGTCACAATGTGACCAAAATTGATGTCTAAACTTATTCGAGTATGGCCAATTCAGTGGGGATCTCTAAGTCAGGACTGCTCACTCCAAAAATTTGGCACCTTGGACATCCAAAAATTCCTCGTCAGAATGTGACCAAAATTGATGTCTAAACTAATTCGAGTATGGCCTGTTCAGTGGGGATCTCTAAGTCGTCATTGCTCACTTCCAAACCTTGGCCCCTTGGACACCCAAAATTTGACCTCGTAAGAATGTGACCAAAATTGATCTCTAAACTAATTCGAGTATGGCCAATTCATTGGGGATCTCTAAGTCGGGATTGCTCACTACCAAAACTTGGCTCCTTGGACACCTAAAAGTTGACCTCGTCAGAATGTGACCAAAATTGATGTCTAAACTAATTCGAGTATGGCCAATTCAGTGGGGATCTCAAAGTCAGGACTGCTCACTCCAAAAATTTGGCACCTTGGACATCCAAAATTTCACCTCGTCAGAATGTGACCAAAATTGATGTCTAAACATATACGAGCATGGCCAATTCTGTGGGGATCTCTAAATCGGGATTGCCCACTACCAAAACTTGGCCCCTTGGACACGAAAAATTTGACCTCTTCAGAATGTGACCAAAATTGATCTCTAAACTAATTCGAGTATAACCAATTCAGTGCGGATCTCTAAGTCGGGATTGCTCACTACCAAAACTTAACTTCTTGGACACCCAAAAGTTGACGTCATCAGAATGTGACCAAAATTGATGTCTAAACTTATTCGAGTATGGCCAATTCAGTGGGGATCTCTAAGTCAGGACTGCTCACACCAAAAATTTATCACCTTGGACATCCAAAAATTCACATTTGACCAAAATTGGTCTAAACTTATACGAGTATGGCCAATTCTGTGGGGATCTCTAAATCGGGATTGCCCACTACCAAAACTTGTCCCCTTGGACACCCAAAATTTGACCTCGTCAGAATGTGACCGAAATTGATGTCTAAACTAATTCGAGTATGGCCAATTCAGTGGGGATCTCTAGGTCAGGACTGCTCACTCCAAAAATTTGGCACCTTGGACATCCAAAATTTCACCTCGTGAGAATATGACCAAAATTGATATCTAAACTTATACGAGTATGGCCAATTCTGTGGGGATCTCTAAATCGGGATTGCGCCCTACCAAAACTGGGCCCCTTGGACACCCAAAATTTGACCTCGTCAGAATGAGACCAAAATTGATGTCTAAACTAACTCGAGTATGGCCAATTCAGTGGGGATCCCTAAATCGGGATTGCTCACTATCAAAACTTGGCCCCTTGGACACCAAAAATTTGACCTCGTCAGATTGTGACCAAAATTGATGTCTAAACTAATTCGAGTATGGCCAATTCAGTGGGGATCTCAAAGTCAGGACTGCTACCTCCAAAAATTTGGCACCTTGGACATCCAAAATTTCACCTCATCAGAATGTGACCAAAATTGATGTCTAAACTTATACGAGCATGGGAAATTCTGTGGGGATCTCTAAATCGGGATTGCTCGCTATCAAAACTTGGCCCCTTGGACACCAAAAATTTGACCTCATCTGAATGTGACCAAAATTGATCTCTAAACTAATTCGAGTATGGCCAATTCAGTGGGGATCTCTAAGTCGAAATTGCTCACTACCAAAACTTGGCTCCTTGGACACCTAAAAGTTGACCTCGTCAGAATGTGACCAAAATTGATGTCTAAACTAATTCGAGTATGGCCAATTCAGTGGGGATGTCAAAATCACGACTGCTCACTCCAAAAATTTGGCACCTTGGACATCCAAAATTTCACCTCGTCAGAATGTGACCAAAATTGATGTCTAAACTTATACGAGCATGGCCAATTCTGTGGGGATCTCTAAATCGGGATTGCGCCCTACCAAAACTGGGCCCCTTGGACACCCAAAATTTGACCTCGTCAGAATGAGACCAAAATTGATGTCTAAACTAACTCGAGTATGGCCAATTCAGTGGGGATCCCTAAATCGGGATTGCTCACTATCAAAACTTGGCCCCTTGGACACCAAAAATTTGACCTCGTCAGATTGTAACCAAAATTGATGTCTAAACTAATTCGAGTATGGCCAATTCAGGGCGGATCTCTAAGTCGGGATTGCTCACTACCAAAACTTAACTTCTTGGACACCCAAAAGTTGACGTCATCAGAATGTGACCAAAATTGATATCTAAACTTATTCGAGTATGGCCAATTCAGTGGGGATCTCTAAGTCAGGACTGCTCACACCAAAAATTTATCACCTTGGACATCCAAAAATTAACATTTGACCAAAATTGGTCTAAACTTATATGAGTATGGCCAATTCTGTGGGGATCTCTAAATCGGGATTGCCCACTACCAAAACTTGTCCCCTTGGACACCCAAAATTTGACCTCGTCAGAATGTGACCGAAATTGATGTCTAAACTAATTCGAGTATGGCCAATTCAGTGGGATCTCTAGGTCAGGACTGCTCACTCCAAAAATTTGGCACCTTGGACATCCAAAATTTCACCTCGTGAGAATATGACCAAAATTGATATCTAAACTTATACGAGTATGGCCAATTCTGTGGGGATCTCTAAATCGGGATTGCGCCCTACCAAAACTGGGCCCCTTGGACACCCAAAATTTGACCTCTTCAGCATGAGACCAAAATTGATGTCTAAACTAACTCGAGTATGGCCAATTCAGTGGGGATCCCTAAATCGGGATTGCTCACTATCAAAACTTGGCCCCTTGGACACCAAAAATTTGACCTCGTCAGATTGTGACCAAAATTGAAGTCTAAACTTATACGAGTATGGCCAATTCTGTGGGGATCTCTAAATCGGGATTGCCCACTACCAAAACTTGGCCCCTTGGACACCCAAAATTTGACCTCGTCAGAATGAGACCAAAATTGATGTCTAAACTAATTCGAGTATGGCCAATTCAGTGGGGATCTCTAAATCGGGATTGCTCACTATCAAAACTTGGCCCCTTGGACACCAAAAATTTGACCTCGTCAGAATGTGACCAAAATTGATCTCTAAACTAATTCGAGTATGGCCAATTCAGTGGGGATCTCTAAGTCAGGACTGCTCACTCCAAAAATTTTGCACCTTGGACATCCAAAATTTCACCTCGTCAGAATATGACCAAAATTGATGTCTAAACTAATTCGAGTATGGCCTGTTCAGTGGGGATCTCTAAGTCGTGATTGCTCACTTCCAAACCTTGGCCCCTTGGACACCCAAAATTTGACCTCGTCGGAATGTGACCAAAAATGATGTCTAAACTAATTCGAGTATGGCCAATTCAGTGGAGATCTCTAAATCGGGATTTCTCACTATCAAAACTTGGCTCCTTGGACACCCAAAAGTTGATCTCGTAAGAATGTGACCCAAATTGATGTCTAAACTAATTCGAGTATGGCCAATTCAGTGGGGATCTCTAAGTCAGGACTGCTCACTCCAAAAATTTGGCACCTTGGACATCCAAAATTTCACCTCGTCAGAATATGACCAAAATTGATGTCTAAACTTATTCGAGTATGGCCAATTCAGTGGGGATCTCTAAGTCAGGACTGCTCACTCCAAAAATTTGGCACCTTGGACATCCAAAAATTCACCTCGTCAGAATGTGACCAAAATTGATGTCTAAACTAATTCGAGTATGGCCTGTTCAGTGGGGATCTCTAAGTCGTCATTGCTCACTTCCAAACCTTGGCCCCTTGGACACCCAAAATTTGACCTCGTAAGAATGTGACCAAAATTGAAGTCTAAACTTATACGAGTATGGCCAATTCTGTGGGGATCTCTAAATCGGGATTGCCCACTACCAAAACTTGGCCCCTAGGACACCCAAAATTTGACCTCGTCAGAATGAGACCAAAACTGATGTCTAAATTTATTCGAGTATGGCCAATTCAGTGGGGATCTCTAAATCGGGATTGCTCACTTCCAAACATTGGCGCCTTGGACACGCAAAATTTGACCTCGTCAGAATGTGACCGAAATTGATTTCTAAACTTATTCGAGTATGGCCAATTCCGTGGGGATCTCTAAATCGGGATTGCCCACTACCAAAACTTGGCCCCTTGGACACCCAAAATTTAACCTTGTCAGAATGTGACCAAAATTGATGTCTAAACTAATTCGAGTATGGCCTATTCAGTAGGATCTCTAACGATTGCTCACTACCAAAACTTGGCCCCTTGGACACCGAAAATTTGACCTCGTCAGATTGTGACCAAAATTGGAGTCTAAACTAATTCGATTATGGCCAATTCTGTGGGGATCTCTAAGTCGGGATTGCTCACTACCAAAACTTGGCCCCTTGTACACCCAAAATTTGACCTTGTCAGAAGGTAACCAAAATGGATGTCTAAACTAATTCGAGATGGCCAATTCAGTGGGGATCTCTAAGTCAGGATTGCTCACTCCAAAAATTTGGCCCCTTGGACACAGAAAATTTGACTTCATCAGAAAGTGACCAAAATTGATGGCTAAACTAATTCGAGTATGGCCAATTCAGTGGGGATCTCTAAATCGGGATTTCTCACTATCAAAACTTGTCTCCTTGGACACCCAAAAGTTGACCTCGTAAGAATGTGACCGAAATTGATGTCTAAACTAATTCGAGTATGGCCAATTCAGTGGGGATCTCTAAGTCAGGACTGCTCACTCCAAAAATTTGGCACCTTGGACATCCAAAATTTCACCTCGTCAGAATATGACCAAAATTGATGTCTAAAATAATTCGAGTATGGCCTGTTCAGTGGGGATCTCTAAGTCGTGATTGCTCACTTCCAAACCTTGGCCCCTTGGACACCCAAAATTTGACCTCGTCGGAATGTGACCAAAATTGATGTCTAAGCTTATACGAACATGGCCAATTCTGTGGGGATCTCTAAATCGGGATTGCCCACTACCAAAACTTGGCCCCTTGAACACCAAAAATTTGACCTCATCAGAATGTGACCAAAATTGATGTCTAAACTTATTCGAGTATGGCCAATTCAGTGGGGATCTCTAAGTCAGGACGGCTCACTCCAAAAATTTGGCACCTTGGACATCCAAAAATTCACCTCGTCAGAATGTGACCAAAATTGATGTCTAAACTAATTCGAGTATGGCCTGTTCAGTGGGGATCTCTAAGTCGTCATTGCTCACTTCCAAACCTTGGCCCCTTGGACAACCAAAATTTGACCTCGTAAGAATGTGACCAAAATTGAAGGCTAAACTTATACGAGTATGGCCAATTCTGTGGGGATCTCTAAATCGGGATTGCCCACTACCAAAACTTGGCCCCTTGGACACCCAAAATTTGACCTCATCAGAATGAGACCAAAATGGATGTCTAAACTAATTCGAGTATGGCCAATTCAGTGGGGATCTCTAAATCGGGATTGCTCACTATCAAAACTTGGCCCCTTGGACACCAAAAATTTGACCTCATCAGAATGTGACCAAAATTGATCTCTAAACTAATTCGAGTATGGCCAATTCAGTGGGGATCTCTAAGTCAGGACTGCTCACTCCAAAAATTTGGCACCTTGGACGTCCAAAATTTCACTTTGTCAGAATATGACCAAAATTGATGTCTAAACTAATTTGAGTATGGCCTGTTCAGTGGGGATCTCTAAGTAGTGATTGCCCACTTCCAAACCTTGGCCCCTTGGACACCCAAAATTTGACCTCGTCGGAATGTGACCAAAAATGATGTCTAAACTAATTCGAGTATGGCCAATTCAGTGGGGATCTCTGAATCGGGATTTCTCACTATCAAAACTTGGCTCCTTGGACACCCAAAAGTTGACCTCGTAAGAATGTGACCGAAATTGATGTCTAAACTAATTCGAGTATGGCCAATTCAGTGGGGATCTCTAAGTCAGGACTGCTCACTCCAAAAATTTGGCACCTTGGACATCCAAAATTTCACCTCGTCAGAATATGACCAAAATTGATGTCTAAACTAATTCGAGTATGGCCTGTTCAGTGGGGATCTCTAAGTCGTGATTGCTCACTTCCAAACCTTGGCCCCTTGGACACCCAAAATTTGACCTCGTCGGAATGTGACCAAAATTGATGTCTAAACTTATACGAACATGGCCAATTCTGTGGGGATCTCTAAATCGGGATTGCCCACTACCAAAACTTGGCCCCTTGGACACCAAAAATTTGACCTCATCAGAATGTGACCAAAATTGATCTCTAAACTAATTCGAGTATGGCCAATTCAGTGCGGATCTCTAAGCCGGGATTGGTCACTACCAAAACTTGGCTTCTTGGACACCCAAAAGTTGATGTCGTCACAATGTGACCAAAATTGATGTCTAAACTTATTCGAGTATGGCCAATTCAGTGGGGATCTCTAAGTCAGGACTGCTCACTCCAAAAATTTGGCACCTTGGACATCCAAAAATTCCTCGTCAGAATGTGACCAAAATTGATGTCTAAACTAATTCGAGTATGGCGTGTTCAGTGGGGATCTCTAAGTCTTCATTGCTCACTTCCAAACCTTGGCCCCTTGGACACCCAAAATTTGACCTCGTAAGAATGTGACCAAAATTGATCTCTAAACTAATTCGAGTATGGCCAATTCAGTGGGGATCTCTAAGTCGGGATTGCTCACTACCAAAACTTGGCTCCTTGGACACCTAAAAGTTGACCTCGTCAGAATGTGACCAAAATTGATGTCTAAACTAATTCGAGTATGGCCAATTCAGTGGGGATCTCAAAGTCAGGACTGCTCACTCCAAAAATTTGGCACCTTGGACATCCAAAATTTCACCTCGTCAGAATGTGACCAAAATTGATGTCTAAACATATACGAGCATGGCCAATTCTGTGGGGATCTCTAAATCGGGATTGCCCACTACCAAAACTTGGCCCCTTGGACACGAAAAATTTGACCTCTTCAGAATGTGACCAAAATTGATCTCTAAACTAATTCGAGTATAACCAATTCAGTGCGGATCTCTAAGTCGGGATTGCTCACTACCAAAACTTAACTTCTTGGACACCCAAAAGTTGACGTCATCAGAATGTGACCAAAATTGATGTCTAAACTTATTCGAGTATGGCCAATTCAGTGGGGATCTCTAAGTCAGGACTGCTCACACCAAAAATTTATCACCTTGGACATCCAAAAATTCACATTTGACCAAAATTGGTCTAAACTTATACGAGTATGGCCAATTCTGTGGGGATCTCTAAATCGGGATTGCCCACTACCAAAACTTGTCCCCTTGGACACCCAAAATTTGACCTCGTCAGAATGTGACCGAAATTGATGTCTAAACTAATTCGAGTATGGCCAATTCAGTGGGGATCTCTAGGTCAGGACTGCTCACTCCAAAAATTTGGCACCTTGGACATCCAAAATTTCACCTCGTGAGAATATGACCAAAATTGATATCTAAACTTATACGAGTATGGCCAATTCTGTGGGGATCTCTAAATCGGGATTGCGCCCTACCAAAACTGGGCCCCTTGGACACCCAAAATTTGACCTCGTCAGAATGAGACCAAAATTGATGTCTAAACTAACTCGAGTATGGCCAATTCAGTGGGGATCCCTAAATCGGGATTGCTCACTATCAAAACTTGGCCCCTTGGACACCAAAAATTTGACCTCGTCAGATTGTGACCAAAATTGATGTCTAAACTAATTCGAGTATGGCCAATTCAGTGGGGATCTCAAAGTCAGGACTGCTACCTCCAAAAATTTGGCACCTTGGACATCCAAAATTTCACCTCATCAGAATGTGACCAAAATTGATGTCTAAACTTATACGAGCATGGGAAATTCTGTGGGGATCTCTAAATCGGGATTGCTCACTATCAAAACTTGGCCCCTTGGACACCAAAAATTTGACCTCATCTGAATGTGACCAAAATTGATCTCTAAACTAATTCGAGTATGGCCAATTCAGTGGGGATCTCTAAGTCGAAATTGCTCACTACCAAAACTTGGCTCCTTGGACACCTAAAAGTTGACCTCGTCAGAATGTGACCAAAATTGATGTCTAAACTAATTCGAGTATGGCCAATTCAGTGGGGATGTCAAAATCACGACTGCTCACTCCAAAAATTTGGCACCTTGGACATCCAAAATTTCACCTCGTCAGAATGTGACCAAAATTGATGTCTAAACTTATACGAGCATGGCCAATTCTGTGGGGATCTCTAAATCGGGATTGCGCCCTACCAAAACTGGGCCCCTTGGACACCCAAAATTTGACCTCGTCAGAATGAGACCAAAATTGATATCTAAACTTATACGAGTATGGCCAATTCTGTGGGGATCTCTAAATCGGGATTGCGCCCTACCAAAACTGGGCCCCTTGGACACCCAAAATTTGACCTCGTCAGAATGAGACCAAAATTGATGTCTAAACTAACTCGAGTATGGCCAATTCAGTGGGGATCCCTAAATCGGGATTGCTCACTATCAAAACTTGGCCCCTTGGACACCAAAAATTTGACCTCGTCAGATTGTAACCAAAATTGATGTCTAAACTAATTCGAGTATGGCCAATTCAGGGCGGATCTCTAAGTCGGGATTGCTCACTACCAAAACTTAACTTCTTGGACACCCAAAAGTTGACGTCATCAGAATGTGACCAAAATTGATATCTAAACTTATTCGAGTATGGCCAATTCAGTGGGGATCTCTAAGTCAGGACTGCTCACACCAAAAATTTATCACCTTGGACATCCAAAAATTAACATTTGACCAAAATTGGTCTAAACTTATATGAGTATGGCCAATTCTGTGGGGATCTCTAAATCGGGATTGCCCACTACCAAAACTTGTCCCCATGGACACCCAAAATTTGACCTCGTCAGAATGTGACCGAAATTGATGTCTAAACTAATTCGAGTATGGCCAATTCAGTGGGGATCTCTAGGTCAGGACTGCTCACTCCAAAAATTTGGCACCTTGGACATCCAAAATTTCACCTCGTGAGAATATGACCAAAATTGATATCTAAACTTATACGAGTATGGCCAATTCTGTGGGGATCTCTAAATCGGGATTGCGCCCTACCAAAACTGGGCCCCTTGGACACCCAAAATTTGACCTCGTCAGAATGAGACCAAAATTGATGTCTAAACTAACTCGAGTATGGCCAATTCAGTGGGGATCCCTAAATCGGGATTGCTCACTATCAAAACTTGGCCCCTTGGACACCAAAAATTTGACCTCGTCAGATTGTGACCAAAATTGATGTCTAAACTAATTCGAGTATGGCCAATTCAGTGGGGATCTCAAAGTCAGGACTGCTACCTCCAAAAATTTGGCACCTTGGACATCCAAAATTTCACCTCATCAGAATGTGACCAAAATTGATGTCTAAACTTATACGAGCATGGCAAATTCTGTGAGGATCTCTAAATCGGGATTGCTCTCTATCAAAACTTGGCATTTGGACACCAAAAATTTGACCTCATCTGAATGCGACCAAAATTGATCTCTAAACTAATTCGAGTATGGCCAATTCAGTGGGGATCTCTAAGTCGAAATTGCTCACTACCAAAACTTGGCTCCTTGGACACCTAAAAGTTGACCTCGTCAGAATGTGACCAAAATTGATGTCTAAACTAATTCGAGTATGGCAAATTCAGTGGGGATGTCAAAATCACGACTGCTCACTCCAAAAATTTGGCACCTTGGACATCCAAAATTTCACCTCGTCAGAATGTGACCAAAATTGATGTCTAAACTTATACGAGCATGGCCAATTCTGTGGGGATCTCTAAATCGGGATTGCGCCCTACCAAAACTGGGCCCCTTGGACACCCAAAATTTGACCTCGTCAGAATGAGACCAAAATTGATATCTAAACTTATACGAGTATGGCCAATTCTGTGGGGATCTCTAAATCGGGATTGCGCCCTACCAAAACTGGGCCCCTTGGACACCCAAAATTTGACCTCGTCAGAATGAGACCAAAATTGATGTCTAAACTAACTCGAGTATGGCCAATTCAGTGGGGATCCCTAAATCGGGTTTGCTCACTATCAAAACTTGGCCCCTTGGACACCAAAAATTTGACCTCGTCAGATTGTGACCAAAATTGATGTCTAAACTAATTCGAGTATGGCCAATTCAGTGGGGATCTCAAAGTCAGGACTGCTACCTCCAAAAATTTGGCACCTTGGACATCCAAAATTTCACCTCATCAGAATGTGACCAAAATTGATGTCTAAACTTATACGAGCATGGCCAATTCTGTGGGGATCTCTAAATCGGGATTGCTCACTATCAAAACTTGGCCCCTTGGACACCAAAAATTTGACCTCATCTGAATGTGACCAAAATTGATCTCTAAACTAATTCGAGTATGGCCAATTCAGTGGGGATCTCTAAGTCGAAATTGCTCACTACCAAAACTTGGCTCCTTGGACACCTAAAAGTTGACCTCGTCAGAATGTGACCAAAATTGATGTCTAAACTAATTCGAGTATGGCCAATTCAGTGGGGATGTCAAAGTCAGGACTGCTCACTCCAAAAATTTGGCACCTTGGACATCCAAAATTTCACCTCGTCAGAATGTGACCAAAATTGATGTCTAAACTTATACGAGCATGGCCAATTCTGTGGGGATCTCTAAATCGGGATTGCCCACTACCAAAACTTGGCCCCTTGGACACCAAAAATTTGACCTCATCAGAATGTGACCAAAATTGATCTCTAAACTAATTCGAGTATGGCCAATTCAGTGCGGATCTCTAAGTCGGGATTGCTCACTACCAAAACTTAACTTCTTGGACACCCAAAAGTTGACGTCGTCAGAATGTGACCAAAATTGATGTCTAAACTTATTCGAGTATGGCCAATTCAGTGGGGATCTCTAAGTCAGGACTGCTCACACCAAAAATTTGGCACCTTGGACATCAAAAATTTCACATTTGACCAAAATTGATGTCTAAACTAATTCGAGTATGGCCTGTTCAGTGGGTATCTCTAAGTCGTCATTGCTCACTTCCAAACCTTGGCCCCTTGGACACCCAAAATTTGACCTCGTCAGAATGTGACAAAAATTGATGTCTAAACTTATACGAGTATGGCCAATTCTGTGGGGATCTCTAAATCGGGATTGCCCACTACCAAACTTGGCCCCTTAGACACCCAAAATTTGACCTCGTCAGAATGTGACCAAAATTGATCTCTAAACTAATTCGAGTATGGCCCATTCAGTGGGGATCTCTAAATCGGGATTGCTCACTACCAAAACTTGGCTCCTTGGACACCCAAAAATTGACCTCGTCAGAATGTGACCAAAATTGATGTCTAAACTAATTTGAGTATGGTCAATTCAGTGGGGATCTCTAAATCGGGATTTCTCACTATCAAAACTTGGCTCCTTGGACACCCAAAAGTTGAACTCGTAAGAATGTGACCGAAATTTATGTCTAAACTAATTCGAGTATGGCCAATTCAGTGGGGATCTCTAAGTCAGGACTGCTCACTCCAAAAATTTGGCACCTTGGACATCCAAAATTTCACCTCGTCAGAATATGACCAAAATTGATGTCTAAACTAATTCGAGTATAGCCTGTACAGTGGGGATCTCTAAGTCGTGATTGCTCACTTCCAAACCTTGGCCCCTTGGACACCCAAAATTTGACCTCGTCGGAATGTGACCAAAATTGATGTCTAAACTTATACGAACATGGCCAATTCTGTGGCGATCTCTAAATCGGGATTGCCCACTACCAAAACTTGGCCCCTTGGACACCAAAAATTTGACCTCATCAGAATGTGACCAAAATTGACCTCTAAACTAATTCGAGTATGGCCAATTCAGTGCGGATCTCTAAGCCGGGATTGGTCACTACCAAAACTTGGCTTCTTGGACTCCCAAAAGTTGATGTTGTCACAATGTGACCAAAATTGATGTCTAAACTTATTCGAGTATGGCCAATTCAGTGGGGATCTCTAAGTCAGGACTGCTCACTCCAAAAATTTGGCACCTAGGACATCCAAAAATTCACCTCGTCAGAATGTGACCAAAATTGATGTCTAAACTAATTCGAGTATGGCCTGTTCAGTGGGGATCTCTAAATCGGGATTGCCCACTACCAAAACTTGGCCCCTTAGACACCCAAAATTTGACCTCGTAAGAATGTGACCCAAAATTGAAGTCTAAACTTATACGAGTATGGCCAATTCTGTGGGGATCTCTAAATCGGGATTGCCCACTACCAAAACTTGGCCCCTTGGACACCCAAAATTTGACCTCGTCAGAATGAGACCAAAATGGATGTCTAAACTAATTCGAGTATGGCCAATTCAGTGGGGATCTCTAAATCGGGATTGCTCACTATCAAAACTTGGCCCCTTGGACACCAAAAATTTCACCTCATCAGAATATGACCAAAATTGATCTCTAAACTAATTCGAGTATGGCCAATTCAGTGGGGATCTCTAAGTCAGGACTGCTCACTCCAAAAATTTGGCACCTTGGACATCCAAAATTTCACCTCGTCAGAATATGACCAAAATTGATGTCTAAACTAATTCGAGTATGGCCTGTTCAGTGGGGATCTCTAAGTCGTGGTTCCTCACCTCCAAACCTTGGCCCCTTGGACACCCAAAATTTGACCTCGTCGGAATGTGACCAAAATTGACGTCTAAACTTATACGAGCATGGCCAATTCTGTGGGGATCTCTAAATCGGGATTGCCCACTACCAAAACTTGGCCTCTTGGACACCAAAAATTTGACCTCATCAGAATGTGACCAAAATTGATCTCTAAACTAATTCGAGTATGGCCAATTCAGTGCGGATCTCTAAGCCGGGATTGGTCACTACCAAAACTTGGCTTCTTGGACACCCAAAAGTTGACGTCGTCAGAATGTGACCAAAATTGATCTCTAAACTAATTCGAGTATGGCCAATTCAGTGCGGATCTCTAAGTCGGGATTGCTCACTACCAAAAATTTGGCACCTTGGACATCCAAAATTTCACATTTGACCAAAATTGATGTCTAAACTAATTCGAGTATGGCCTGTTCAGTGGGTATCTCTAAGTCGTCATTGCTCACTTCCAAACCTTGGCCCCTTGGACACCCAAAATTTGACCTCGTCAGAATGTGACAAAAATTGATGTCTAAACTTATACGAGTATGGCCAATTCTGTGGGGATCTCTAAATCGGGATTGCCCACTACCAAAACTTGGCCCCTTAGACACCCAAAATTTGACCTCGTCAGAATGTGACCAAAATTGATCTCTAAACTAATTCGAGTATGGCCCATTCAGTGGGGATCTCTAAATCGGGATTGCTCACTACCAAAACTTGGCTCCTTGGACACCCAAAAATTGACCTCGTCAGAATGTGACCAAAATTGATGTCTAAACTAATTTGAGTATGGCCAATTCAGTGGGGATCTATAAATCGGGATTTCTCACTATCAAAACTTGGCTCCTTGGACACCCAAAAGTTGAACTCGTAAGAATGTGACCGAAATTTATGTGTAAACTAATTCGAGTATGGCCAATTCAGTGGGGATCTCTAAGTCAGGACTGCTCACTCCAAAAATTTGGCACCTTGGACATCCAAAAGTTGACGTCGTCAGAATGTGACCAAAATTGATGTCTAAACTTATTCGAGTATGGCCAATTCAGTGGGGATCTCTAAGTCAGGACTGCTCACTCCAAAAATTTGGCTCCTTGGACATCCAAAATTTCACCTCGTCAGAATGTGACCAAAATTGATGTCTAAACTAATTCGAGTATGGCCTGTTCAGTGGGGATCTCTAAGTCGTCATTGCTCACTTCCAAACCTTGGCCCCTTGGACACCCAAAATTTGACCTCGTAAGAATGTGACCAAAATTGGTCTAAACTTAAACGAGTATGGCCAATTGTGTGGGGATCTCTAAATCGGGATTGCCCACTACCAAAACTTGTCCCCTTGGACACCCAAAATTTTACCTCGTCAGAATGTGACCGAAATTGATGTCTAAACTAATTCGAGTATGGCCAATTCAGTGGGGATCTCTAAATCGGGATTGCTCACTATCAAAACTTGGCCCCTTGGACACCAAAAATTTGACCTCATCAGAATATGACCAAAATTGATCTCTAAACTAATTCGAGTATGGCCAATTCAGTGGGGATCTCTAAGTCAGGACTGCTCACTCCAAAAATTTGGCACCTTGGACATCCAAAATTTCACCTCGTCAGAATATGACCAAAATTGATGTCTAAACTAATTCGAGTATGGCCTGTTCAGTGGGGATCTCTAAGTCGTGGTTGGTCACCTCCAAACCTTGGCCCCTTGGACACCCAAAATTTGACCTCGTCGGAATGTGACCAAAATTGATGTCTAAACTTATACGAGCATGGCCAATTCTGTGGGGATCTCTAAATCGGGATTGCCCACTACCAAAACTTGGCCTCTTGGACACCAAAAATTTGACCTCATCAGAATGTGACCAAAATTGATCTCTAAACTAATTCGAGTATGGCCAATTCAGTGCGGATCTCTAAGCCGGGATTGGTCACTACCAAAACTTGGCTTCTTGGACAGCCAAAAGTTGACGTCGTCAGAATGTGACCAAAATTGATGTCTAAACTTATTCGAGTATGGCCAATTCAGTGGGGATCTCTAAGTCAGGACTGCTCACTCCAAAAATTTGGCACCTTGGACATCCAAAATTTCACCTCGTCAGAATGTGACCAAAATTGATGTCTAAACTAATTCGAGTATGGCCTGTTCAGTGGGGATCTCTAAGTCGTCATTGCTCACTTCCAAACCGTGGCCCCTTGGACACCCAAAATTTGACCTCGTAAGAATGTGACCAAAATTGGTCTAAACTTAAACGAGTATGGCCAATTGTGTGGGGATCTCTAAATCGGGATTGCCCACTACCAAAACTTGTCCCCTTGGACACCCAAAATTTGACCTCGTCAGAATGTGACCGAAATTGATGTCTAAACTAATTCGAGTATGGCCAATTCAGTGGGGATCTCTAGGTCAGGACTGCTCACTCCAAAAATTTGGCACCTTGGACATCCAAAATTTCACCTCGTCAGAATATGACCAAAATTAATATCTAAACTTATACGAGTATGGCCAATTCTGTGGGGATCTCTAAATCGGGATTGCGCCCTACCAAAACTGGGCCCCTTGGACACCCAAAATTTGACCTCGTCAGAATGAGACCAAAATTGATGTCTAAACTAACTCGAGTATGGCCAATTCAGTGGGGATCTCTAAATCGGGATTGCTCACTATCAAAACTTGGCCCCTTGGACACCAAAAATTTGACCTCATCAGAATGTGACCAAAATTGATCTCTAAACTAATTCGAGTATGGCCAATTCAGTGGGGATCTCTAAGTCGGGATTGCTCACTACCAAAACTTGGCTCCTTGGACACCTAAAAGTTGACCTCGTCAGAATGTGACCAAAATTGATGTCTAAACTAATTCGAGTATGGCCAATTCAGTGGGGATCTCAAAGTCAGGACTGCTAACTCCAAAAATTTGGCACCTTGACATCCAAAATTTCACCTCATCAGAATGTGACCAAAATTGATGTCTAAACTTATACGAGCATGGCCAATTCTGTGGGGATCTCTAAATCGGGATTGCTCACTATCAAAACTTGGCCCCTTGGACACCAAAAATTTGACCTCATCAGAATGTGACCAAAATTGATCTCTAAACTAATTCGAGTATGGCCAATTCAGTGGGGATCTCTAAGTCGGGATTGCTCACTACCAAAACTTGGCTCCTTGGACACCTAAAAGTTGACCTCGTCAGAATGTGACCAAAATTGATGTCAGAACTAATTCGAGTATGGCCAATTCAGTGGGGATCTCAAAGTCAGGACTGCTCACTCCAAAAATTTGGCACCTTGGACATCCAAAATTTCACCTCGTCAGAATGTGACCAAAATTGATGTCTAAACTTGTACGAGCATGGCCAATTCTGTGGGGATCTCTAAATCGGGATTGCCCACTACCAAAACTTGGCCCCTTGGACACCAAAAATTTGACCTCATCAGAATGTGACCAAAATTGATCTCTAAACTAATTCGAGTATGGCCAATTCAGTGCGGATCTCTAAGTCGGGATTGCTCACTACCAAAACTTAACTTCTTGGACACCCAAAAGTTGACGTCGTCAGAATGTGACCAAAATTGATGTCTAAACTTATTCGAGTATGGCCAATTCAGTGGGGATCTCTAAGTCAGGACTGCTCACACCAAAAATTTGGCACCTTGGACATCCAAAATTTCACATTTGACCAAAATTGATGTCTAAACTAATTCGAGTATGGCCTGTTCAGTGGGTATCTCTAAGTCGTCATTGCTCACTTCCAAACCTTGGCCCCTTGGACACCCAAAGTTTGACCTCGTCAGAATGTGACAAAAATTGATGTCTAAACTTATACGAGTATGGCCAATTCTGTGGGGATCTCTAAATCGGGATTGCCCACTACCAAAACTTGGCCCCTTGGACACCCAAAATTTGACCTCGTCAGAATGTGACCAAAATTGATCTCTAAACTAATTCGAGTATGGCCAATTCAGTGGGGATCTCTAAGTCGGGATTGCTCACTACCAAAACTTGGCTCCTTGGACACCCAAAAGTTGACCTCGTCAGAATGTGACCAAAATTGATGTCTAAACTAATTCGAGTATGGCCAATTCAGTGGGGATCTCAAAGTCAGGACTGCTCACTCCAAAAATTTGGCACCTTGGACATCCAAAATTTCACCTCGTCAGAATGTGACCAAAATTGATGTCTAAACTAATTCGAATATGGCCTGTTCAGTCGGGATCTCTAAGTCGTGATTGCTCACTTCCAAACCTTGGTGCCTTGGACACACAAAATTTGACCTCGTCAGAATGTGACCAAAATTGATTTCTAAACTTATTCGAGTATGGCCAGTTCCGTGGGGATCTCTAAATCGGGATTGCCCACTACCAAAACTTGGCCCCTTGGACACCCAAAATTTAACCTTGTCAGAATGTGACCAAAATTGATGTCTAAACTAATTCGAGTATGGCCTATTCAGTGGGATCTCTAACGATTGCTCACTACCAAAACTTGGCCCCTTGGACACCGAAAATTTGACCTCGTCAGATTGTGACCAAAATTGGAGTCTAAACTAATTCGATTATGGCCAATTCTGTGGGGATCTCTAAGTCGGGATTGCTCACTACCAAAACTTGGCCCCTTGTACACCCAAAATTTGACCTTCTCAGAAGGTAACCAAAATGGATGTCTAAACTAATTCGAGATGGCCAATTCAGTGGGGATCTCTAAGTCAGGATTGCTCACTCCAAAAATTTGGCCCCTTGGACACAGAAAATTTGACTTCATCAGAAAGTGACCAAAATTGATGTCTTAACTAATTCGAGTATGGCCAATTCAGTGGGGATCTCTAAATCGGGATTGCTCACTACCAAAACTTGGCTCCTTGGACACCCAAAAATTGACCTCGTCAGAATGTGACCAAAATTGATGTCTAAACTAATTCGAGTATGGCCAATTCAGTGGGGATCTCTAAATCGGGATTTCTCACTATCAAAACTTGGCTCCTTGGACACCCAAAAGTTGACCTCGTAAGAATGTGACCGAAATTGATGTCGAAACTAATTCGAGTACGGCCAATTCAGTGGGGATCTCTAAGTCAGGACTGCTCACTCCAAAAATTTGGCACCTTGGACATCCAAAATTTCACCTCGTCAGAATATGACCAAAATTGATGTCTAAGCTAATTCAAGTATGGCCTGTTCAGGTGGGATCGCTAAGTCGTGCTTGCTCACTTCCAAACCTTGGCCCCTTGGACACCCAAAATTTGACCTCGTCGGAATGTGACCAAAATTGATGTCTAAACTTAAACGAACATGGCCAATTCTGTGGGGATCTCTAAATCGGGATTGCCCACTACCAAAACTTGGCCCCTTGGACATCAAAAATTTGACCTCATCAAAATGTGACCAAAATTGATCTCTAAACTAATTCGAGTATGGCCAATTCAGTGCGGATCTCTAAGCCGGGATTGGTCACTACCAAAACTTGGCTTCTTGGACACCCAAAAGTTGACGTCGTCAGAATGTGACCAAAATTGATGTCTAAACTTATTCGAGTATGGCCAATTCAGTGGGGATCTCTAAGTCAGGACTGCTCACTCCAAAAATTTGGCACCTTGGACATCCAAAAATTCACCTCGTCAGAATGTGACCAAAATTGATGTCTAAACTAATTCGAGTATGGCCTGTTCAGTGGGGATCTCTAAGTCGTCATTGCTCGCTTCCAAACCTTGGCCCCTTGGACACCCAAAATTTGACCTCGTAAGAATGTGACCAAAATTGAAGTCTAAACTTATACGAGTATGGCCAATTCTGTGGGGATCTCTAAATAGGGATTGCCCACTACCAAAACTTGGCCCCTTGGACACCCAAAATTTGACCTCGTCAGAATGAGACCAAAATTGATGTCTAAACTAATTCGAGTATGGCCAATTCAGTGGGGATCTCTAAGTCAGGACTGCTCACTCCAAAAATTTGGCACCTTGGACATCCAAAATTTCACCTCGTCAGAATATGACCAAAATTGATGTCTAAACTAATTCGAGTATGGCCTGTTCAGTGGGGATCTCTAAGTCGTGATTGCTCACTTCCAAACCTTGGCCCCTTGGACACCCAAAATTTGACCTCGTCAGAATGTGACCAAAAATGATGTCTAAACTAATTCGAGTATGGCCAATTCAGTGGGGATCTCTAAATCGGGAATTCTCACTATCAAAACTTGGCTCCTTGGACACCCAAAAGTTGACCTCGTAAGAATGTGACCGAAATTGATGTCTAAACTAATTCGAGTATGGCCAATTCAGTGGGGATCTCTAAGTCAGGACTGCTCACTCCAAAAATTTGGCACCTTGGACATCCAAAATTTCACCTCGTCAGAATATGACCAAAATTGATCTCTAAACTAATTCGAGTATGGCCAATTCAGTGGGGATCTCTAAGTCGGGATTGCTCACTACCAAAACTTGGCTCCTTGGACACCCAAAAGTTGACCTCGTCAGAATGTGACCAAAATTGATGTCTAAACTAATTCGAGTATGGCCAATTCAGTGGGGATCTCAAAGTCAGGACTGCTCACTCCAAAAATTTGGCACCTTGGACATCCAAAATTTCACCTCGTCAGAATGTGACCAAAATTGATGTCTAAACTTATATGAGCATGGCCAATTCTGTGGGGATCTCTAAATCGGGATTACCCACTACCAAAACTTGGCCCCTTGGACACCAAAAATTTGACCTCATCAGAATGGGACCAAAATTGATCTCTAAACTAATTCGAGTATGGCCAATTCAGTGCGGATCTCTAAGTCGGGATTGTTCACTACCAAAACTTGGCTTCTTGGACACCCAAAAGTTGACGTCGTCAGAATGTGACCAAAATTGATGTCTAAACTTATTCGAGTATGGCCAATTCAGTGGGGATCTCTAAGTCAGGACTGCTCACACCAAAAATTTGGCACCTTGGACATCCAAAATTTCACATTTGACCAAAATTGATGTCTAAACTTATTCGAGTATGGCCTGTTCAGTGGGGATCTCTAGTCGTCATTGCTCACTTCCAAACATTGGCCCCTTGGACACCCAAAATTTGACCTCGTCAGAATGTGACCAAAATTGATGTCTAAACTTATACGAGTATGGCCAATTCTGTGGGGATCTCTAAATCGGGATTGCCCACTACCAAAACTTGGCCCCTTGGACACCCAAAATTTGACCTCGTCAGAATGAGACCAAAATTGATGTCTAAACTAAGTCGAGTATGACCAATTCAGTGGGGATCTCTAAATCGGGATTGCTCACTATCAAAACATGGCCCCTTGGACACCAAAAATTTGACCTCATCAGAATGGGACCAAAATTGATCTCTAAACTAATTCGAGTATGGCCAATTCAGTGGGGATCTCTAAGTCGGGATTGCTCACTACCAAAACTTGGCTCCTTGGACACCCAAAAGTTGACCTCGTCAGAATGTGACCAAAATTGATGTCTAAACTAATTCGAGTATGGCCAATTCAGTGGGGATCTCAAAGTCAGGACTGCTCACTCCAAAAATTTGGCACCTTGGACATCCAAAATTTCACCTCGTCAGAATGTGACCAAAATTGATGTCTAAACTAATTCGAGTATGTCCTGTTCAGTCGGGATCTCTAAGTCATGATTGCTGACTTCCAAACCTTGGCGCCTTGGACACACAAATTTTGACCTCGTCAGAATGTGACCAAAATTGATTTCTAAACTTATTTGCGTATGGCCAATTCTGTGGGGATCTCTAAATCGGGATTGCCCACTACCAAAACTTGGCCCCTTGGACACCCAAAATTTGACCTTGTCAGAAGGTAACCAAAATGGATGCTTAAACTAATTCGAGATGGCCAATTCAGTGAGGATTGCTAAGTCGGGATTGCTCACTCCCAAAATTTGGCCCCTTGGACAACCAAAATTTGACCTTGTCAGAATGCTACCAAAATTGATGTCTAAACTAATTCGAGTATGGCCTATTCAGTGGAATCTCTAACGATTGCTCACTACCAAAACTTGGCCCCTTGGACACTGAAAATTTGACCTCGTCAGATTGTGACCAAAATTGGAGTCTAAACTAATTCGATTATGGCCAATTCTGTGGGGATCTCTAAGTCGGGATTGCTCACTACCAAAACTTGGCCCCTTGTACACCCAAAATTTGACCTTGTCAGAAGGTAACCAAAATGGATGTATAAACTAATTCGAGTATGGCCAATTCAGTGGGGATCTCTAGGTCAGGACTGCTCACTCCAAAAATTTGGCACCTTGGACATCCAAAATTTCACCTCGTCAGAATATGACCAAAATTGATATCTAAACTTATACGAGTATGGCCAATTCTGTGGGGATCTCTAAATCGGGATTGCGCCCTACCAAAACTGGGATCTTGGACACCCAAAATTTGACCTCGTCAGAATGAGACCAAAATTGATGTCTAAACTAACTCGAGTATGGCCAATTCAGTGGGGATCTCTAAATCGGGATTGCTCACTATCAAAACTTGGCCCCTTGGACACCAAAAATTTGACCTCATCAGAATGTGACCAAAATTGATCTCTAAACTAATTCGAGTGTGGCCAATTCAGTGCGGATCTCTAAGTCGGGATTGCTCACTACCAAAACTTAACTTCTTGGACACCCAAAAGTTGACGTCGTCAGAATGTGACCAAAATTGATGTCTAAACTTATTCGAGTATGGCCAATTCAGTGGGGATCTCTAAGTCAGGACTGCTCACACCAAAAATTTGGCACCTTGGACATCCAAAATTTCACATTTGACCAAAATTGATGTCTAAACTAATTCGAGTATGGCCTGTTCAGTGGGTATCTCTAAGTCGTCATTGCTCACTTCCAAACCTTGGCCCCTTGGACACCCAAAATTTGACCTCGTCAGAATGTGACAAAAATTGATGTCTAAACTTATACGAGTATGGCCAATTCTGTGGGCATCTCTAAATCGGGATTGCCCACTACCAAAACTTGGCCCCTTAGACACCCAAAATTTGACCTCGTCAGAATGTGACCAAAATTGATCTCTAAACTAATTCGAGTATGGCCCATTCAGTGGGGATCTCTAAATCGGGATTGCTCACTACCAAAACTTGGCTCCTTGGACACCCAAAAATTGACCTCGTCAGAATGTGACCAAAATTGATGTCTAAACTAATTTGAGTATGGCCAATTCAGTGGGGATCTCTAAATCGGGATTTCTCACTATCAAAACTTGGCTCCTTGGACACCCAAAAGTTGAACTCGTAAGAATGTGACTGAAATTTATGTCTAAACTAATTCGAGTATGGCCAATTCAGTGGGGATCTCTAAGTCAGGACTGCTCACTCCAAAAATTTGGCACCTTGGACATCCAAAAGTTGACGTCGTCAGAATGTGACCAAAATTGATGTCTAAACTTATTTGAGTATGGCCAATTCAGTGGGGATCTCTAAGTCAGGACTGCTCACTCCAAAAATTTGGCACCTTGGACATCCAAAATTTCACCTCGTCAGAATGTGACCAAAATTGATGTCTAAACTAATTCGAGTATGGCCTGTTCAGTGGGGATCTCTAAGTCGTCATTGCTCACTTCCAAACCTTGGCCCCTTGGACACCCAAAATTTGACCTCGTAAGAATGTGACCAAAATTGGTCTAAACTTAAACGAGTATGGCCAATTGTGTGGGGATCTCTAAATCGGGATTGCCCACTACCAAAACTTGTCCCCTTGGACACCCAAAATTTGACCTCGTCAGAATGTGACCGAAATTGATGTCTAAACTAATTCGAGTATGGCCAATTCAGTGGGGATCTCTAAATCGGGATTGCTCACTATCAAAACTTGGCCCCTTGGACACCAAAAATTTGACCTCATCAGAATATGACCAAAATTGATCTCTAAACTAATTCGAGTATGGCCAATTCAGTGGGGATCTCTAAGTCAGGACTGCTCACTCCAAAAATTTGGCACCTTGGACATCCAAAATTTCACCTCGTCAGAATATGACCAAAATTGATGTCTAAACTAATTCGAGTATGGCCTGTTCAGTGGGGATCTCTAAGTCGTGGTTGCTCACCTCCAAACCTTGGCCCCTTGGACACCCAAAATTTGACCTCGTCGGAATGTGACCAAAATTGATGTCTAAACTTATACGAGCATGGCCAATTCTGTGGGGATCTCTAAATCGGGATTGCCCACTACCAAAACTTGGCCTCTTGGACACCAAAAATTTGACCTCATCAGAATGTGACCAAAATTGATCTCTAAACTAATTCGAGTATGGCCAATTCAGTGCGGATCTCTAAGCCAGGATTGGTCACTACCAAAACTTGGCTTCTTGGACACCCAAAAGTTTACATCGTCAGAATGTGACCAAAATTGATGTCTAAACTTATTCGAGTATGGCCAATTCAGTGGGGATCTCTAAGTCAGGACTGCTCACTCCAAAAATTTGGCACCTTGGACATCCAAAATTTCACCTCGTCAGAATGTGACCAAAATTGATGTCTAAACTAATTCGAGTATGGCCTGTTCAGTGGGGATCTCTAAGTCGTCATTGCTCACTTCCAAACCTTGGCCCCTTGGACACCCAAAATTTGACCTCGTAAGAATGTGACCAAAATTGGTCTAAACTTAAACGAGTATGGCCAATTGTGTGGGGATCTCTAAATCGGGATTGCCCACTACCAAAACTTGTCCCCTTGGACACCCAAAATTTGACCTTGTCAGAATGTGACCGAAATTGATGTCTAAACTAATTCGAGTATGGCCAATTCAGTGGGGATCTCTAGGTCAGGACTGCTCACTCCAAAAATTTGGCACCTTGGACATCCAAAATTTCACCTCGTCAGAATATGACCAAAATTGATATCTAAACTTATACGAGTATGGCCAATTCTGTGGGGATCTCTAAATCGGGATTACCCACTACCAAAACTTGGCCCCTTGGACACCAAAAATTTGACCTCATCAGAATGGGACCAAAATTGATCTCTAAACTAATTCGAGTATGGCCAATTCAGTGCGGATCTCTAAGTCGGGATTGTTCACTACCAAAACTTGGCTTCTTGGACACCCAAAAGTTGACGTCGTCAGAATGTGACCAAAATTGATGTCTAAACTTATTCGAGTATGGCCAATTCAGTGGGGATCTCTAAGTCAGGACTGCTCACACCAAAAATGTGGCACCTTGGACATCCAAAATTTCACATTTGACCAAAATTGATGTCTAAACTTATTCGAGTATGGCCTGTTCAGTGGGGATCTCTAGTCGTCATTGCTCACTTCCAAACATTGGCCCCTTGGACACCCAAAATTTGACCTCGTCAGAATGTGACCAAAATTGATGTCTAAACTTATACGAGTATGGCCAATTCTGTGGGGATCTCTAAATCGGGATTGCCCACTACCAAAACTTGGCCCCTTGGACACCCAAAATTTGACCTCGTCAGAATGAGACCAAAATTGATGTCTAAACTAAGTCGAGTATGACCAATTCAGTGGGGATCTCTAAATCGGGATTGCTCACTATCAAAACATGGCCCCTTGGACACCAAAAATTTGACCTCATCAGAATGGGACCAAAATTGATCTCTAAACTAATTCGAGTATGGCCAATTCAGTGGGGATCTCTAAGTCGGGATTGCTCACTACCAAAACTTGGCTCCTTGGACACCCAAAAGTTGACCTCGTCAGAATGTGACCAAAATTGATGTCTAAACTAATTCGAGTAGGGCCAATTCAGTGGGGATCTCAAAGTCAGGACTGCTCACTCCAAAAATTTGGCACCTTGGACATCCAAAATTTCACCTCGTCAGAATGTGACCAAAATTGATGTCTAAACTAATTCGAGTATGTCCTGTTCAGTCGGGATCTCTAAGTCATGATTGCTGACTTCCAAACCTTGGCGCCTTGGACACACAAAATTTGACCTCGTCAGAATGTGACCAAAATTGATTTCTAAACTTATTCGCGTATGGCCAATTCTGTGGGGATCTCTAAATCGGGATTGCCCACTACCAAAACTTGGCCCCTTGGACACCCAAAATTTGACCTTGTCAGAAGGTAACCAAAATGGATGCTTAAACTAATTCGAGATGGCCAATTCAGTGAGGATTGCTAAGTCGGGATTGCTCACTCCCAAAATTTGGCCCCTTGGACAACCAAAATTTGACCTTGTCAGAATGTTACCAAAATTGATGTCTAAACTAATTCGAGTATGGCCTATTCAGTGGAATCTCTAACGATTGCTCACTACCAAAACTTGGCCCCTTGGACACTGAAAATTTGACCTCGTCAGATTGTGACCAAAATTGGAGTCTGAACTGATTCGATTATGGCCAATTCTGTGGGGATCTCTAAGTCGGGATTGCTCACTACCAAAACTTGGCCCCTTGTACACCCAAAATTTGACCTTGTCAGAAGGTAACCAAAATGGATGTCTAAACTAATTCGAGATGGCCAATTCAGTGGGGATCTCTAAGTCGGGATTGCTCACTACCAAAACTTGGCTCCTTGGACACCCAAAAGTTGACCTCGTCAGAATGTGTCCAAAATTGATGTCTAAATTAATTCGAGTATGGCTAATTCAGTGGGGATCTCAAAGTCAGGACTGCTCACTCCAAACATTTGGCACCTTGGGCATCCAAAATTTCACCTTGTCAGAATGTGACCAAAATTGATGTCTAAACTTATACGAGCATGGCCAATTCTGTGGGGATCTCTAAATCGGGATTGCCCACTACCAAAACTTGGCCCCTTGGACACCAAAAATTTGACCTCATCAGAATGTGACCAAAATTGACCTCTAAACTAATTCGAGTATGGCCAATTCAGTGCGGATCTCTAAGCCGGGATTGGTCACTACCAAAACTTGGCTTCTTGGACACCCAAAAGTTGATGTCGTCACAATGTGACCAAAATTGATGTCTAAACTTATTCGAGTATGGCCAATTCAGTGGGGATCTCTAAGTCAGGACTGCTCACTCCAAAAATTTGGCACCTTGGACATCCAAAAATTCACCTCGTCAGAATGTGACCAAAATTGATGTCTAAACTAATTCGAGTATGGCCTGTTCAGTGGGCATCTCTAAGTCGTCATTGCTCACTTCCAAACCTTGGCCCCTTGGACACCCAAAATTTGACCTCGTAAGAATGTGACCAAAATTGGTCTAAACTTAAACGAGTATGGCCAATTGTGTGGGGATCTCTAAATCGGGATTGCCCACTACCAAAACTTGTCCCCTTGGACACCCAAAATTTGACCTTGTCAGAATGTGACCGAAATTGATGTCTAAACTAATTCGAGTATGGCCAATTCAGTGGGGATCTCTAGGTCAGGACTGCTCACTCCAAAAATTTGGCACCTTGGACATCCAAAATTTCACCTCGTCAGAATATGACCAAAATTGATATCTAAACTTATACGAGTATGGCCAATTCTGTGGGGATCTCTAAATCGGGATTACCCACTACCAAAACTTGGCCCCTTGGACACCAAAAATTTGACCTCATCAGAATGGGACCAAAATTGATCTCTAAACTAATTCGAGTATGGCCAATTCAGTGCGGATCTCTAAGTCGGGATTGTTCACTACCAAAACTTGGCTTCTTGGACACCCAAAAGTTGACGTCGTCAGAATGTGACCAAAATTGATGTCTAAACTTATTCGAGTATGGCCAATTCAGTGGGGATCTCTAAGTCAGGACTGCTCACACCAAAAATGTGGCACCTTGGACATCCAAAATTTCACATTTGACAAAAATTGATGTCTAAACTTATTCGAGTATGGCCTGTTCAGTGGGGATCTCTAGTCGTCATTGCTCACTTCCAAACATTGGCCCCTTGGACACCCAAAATTTGACCTCGTCAGAATGTGACCAAAATTGATGTCTAAACTTATACGAGTATGGCCAATTCTGTGGGGATCTCTAAATCGGGATTGCCCACTACCAAAACTTGGCCCCTTGGACACCCAAAATTTGACCTCGTCAGAATGAGACCAAAATTGATGTCTAAACTAAGTCGAGTATGACCAATTCAGTGGGGATCTCTAAATCGGGATTGCTCACTATCAAAACATGGCCCCTTGGACACCAAAAATTTGACCTCATCAGAATGGGACCAAAATTGATCTCTAAACTAATTCGAGTATGGCCAATTCAGTGGGGATCTCTAAGTCGGGATTGCTCACTACCAAAACTTGGCTCCTTGGACACCCAAAAGTTGACCTCGCCAGAATGTGACCAAAATTGATGTCTAAACTAATTCGAGTAGGGCCAATTCAGTGGGGATCTCAAAGTCAGGACTGCTCACTCCAAAAATTTGGCACCTTGGACATCCAAAATTTCACCTCGTCAGAATGTGACCAAAATTGATGTCTAAACTAATTCGAGTATGTCCTGTTCAGTCGGGATCTCTAAGTCATGATTGCTGACTTCCAAACCTTGGCGCCTTGGACACACAAAATTTGACCTCGTCAGAATGTGACCAAAATTGATTTCTAAACTTATTCGCGTATGGCCAATTCTGTGGGGATCTCTAAATCGGGATTGCCCACTACCAAAACTTGGCCCCTTGGACACCCAAAATTTGACCTTGTCAGAAGGTAACCAAAATGGATGCTTAAACTAATTCGAGATGGCCAATTCAGTGAGGATTGCTAAGTCGGGATTGCTCACTCCCAAAATTTGGCCCCTTGGACAACCAAAATTTGACCTTGTCAGAATGTTACCAAAATTGATGTCTAAACTAATTCGAGTATGGCCTATTCAGTGGAATCTCTAACGATTGCTCACTACCAAAACTTGGCCCCTTGGACACTGAAAATTTGACCTCGTCAGATTGTGACCAAAATTGGAGTCTAAACTGATTCGATTATGGCCAATTCTGTGGGGATCTCTAAGTCGGGATTGCTCACTACCAAAACTTGGCCCCTTGTACACCCAAAATTTGACCTTGTCAGAAGGTAACCAAAATGGATGTCTAAACTAATTCGAGATGGCCAATTCAGTGGGGATCTCTAAGTCGGGATTGCTCACTACCAAAACTTGGCTCCTTGGACACCCAAAAGTTGACCTCGTCAGAATGTGTCCAAAATTGATGTCTAAATTAATTCGAGTATGGCTAATTCAGTGGGGATCTCAAAGTCAGGACTGCTCACTCCAAACATTTGGCACCTTGGGCATCCAAAATTTCACCTTGTCAGAATGTGACCAAAATTGATGTCTAAACTTATACGAGCATGGCCAATTCTGTGGGGATCTCTAAATCGGGATTGCCCACTACCAAAACTTGGCCCCTTGGACACCAAAAATTTGACCTCATCAGAATGTGACCAAAATTGACCTCTAAACTAATTCGAGTATGGCCAATTCAGTGCGGATCTCTAAGCCGGGATTGGTCACTACCAAAACTTGGCTTCTTGGACACCCAAAAGTTGATGTCGTCACAATGTGACCAAAATTGATGTCTAAACTTATTCGAGTATGGCCAATTCAGTGGGGATCTCTAAGTCGGGACTGCTCACTCCAAAAATTTGGCACCTTGGACATCCAAAAATTCACCTCGTCAGAATGTGACCAAAATTGATGTCTAAACTAATTCGAGTATGGCCTGTTCAGTGGGGATCTCTAAATCGGGATTGCCCACTACCAAAACTTGGCCCCTTAGACACCCAAAATTTGACCTCGTAAGAATGTGACCCAAAATTGAAGTCTAAACTTATACGAGTATGGCAAATTCTGTGGGGATCTCTAAATCGGGATTGCCCACTACCAAAACTTGGCCCCTTGGACACCCAAAATTTGACCTCGTCAGAATGAGACCAAAATGGATGTCTAAACTAATTCGAGTATGGCCAATTCAGTGGGGATCTCTAAATCGGGATTGCTCACTATCAAAACTTGGCCCCTTGGACACCAAAAATTTGACCTCATCAGAATATGACCAAAATTGATCTCTAAACTAATTCGAGTATGGCCAATTCAGTGGGGATCTCTAAGTCAGGACTGCTCACTCCAAAAATTTGGCACCTTGGACATCCAAAATTTCACCTCGTCAGAATATGACCAAAATTGATGTCTAAACTAATTCGAGTATGGCCTGTTCAGTGGGGATCTCTAAGTCGTGGTTGCTCACCTCCAAACCTTGGCCCCTTGGACACCCAAAATTTGACCTCGTCGGAATGTGACCAAAATTGATGTCTAAACTTATACGAGCATGGCCAATTCTGTGGGGATCTCTAAATCGGGATTGCCCACTACCAAAACTTGGCCTCTTGGACACCAAGAATTTGACCTCATCAGAATGTGACCAAAATTGATCTCTAAACTAATTCGAGTATGGCCAATTCAGTGCGGATCTCTAAGCCGCGATTGGTCACTACCAAAACTTGGCTTCTTGGACACCCAAAAGTTGACGTCGTCAGAATGTGACCAAAATTGATGTCTAAACTTATTCGAGTATGGCCAATTCAGTGGGGATCTCTAAGTCAGGACTGCTCACTCCAAAAATTTGGCACCTTGGACATCCAAAATTTCACCTCGTCAGAATGTGACCAAAATTGATGTCTAAACTAATTCGAGTATGGCCTGTTCAGTGGGGATCTCTAAGTCGTCATTGCTAACTTCCAAACCTTGGCCCCTTGGACACCCAAAATTTGACCTCGTAAGAATGTGACCAAAATTGGTCTAAACTTAAACGAGTATGGCCAATTCTGTGGGGATCTCTAAATCGGGATTGCCCACTACCAAAACTTGTCCCCTTGGACACCCAAAATTTGACCTCGTCAGAATGTGACCGAAATTGATGTATAAACTAATTCGAGTATGGCCAATTCAGTGGGGATCTCTAGGTCAGGACTGCTCACTCCAAAAATTTGGCACCTTGGACATCCAAAATTTCACCTCGTCAGAATATGACCAAAATTGATATCTAAACTTATACGAGTATGGCCAATTCTGTGGGGATCTCTAAATCGGGATTGCGCCCTACCAAAACTGGGATCTTGGACACCCAAAATTTGACCTCGTCAGAATGAGACCAAAATTGATGTCTAAACTAACTCGAGTATGGCCAATTCAGTGGGGATCTCTAAATCGGGATTGCTCACTATCAAAACTTGGCCCCTTGGACACCAAAAATTTGACCTCATCAGAATGTGACCAAAATTGATCTCTAAACTAATTCGAGTATGGCCAATTCAGTGCGGATCTCTAAGTCGGGATTGCTCACTACCAAAACTTAACTTCTTGGACACCCAAAAGTTGACGTCGTCAGAATGTGACCAAAATTGATGTCTAAACTTATTCGAGTATGGCCAATTCAGTGGGGATCTCTAAGTCAGGACTGCTCACACCAAAAATTTGGCACCTTGGACATCCAAAATTTCACATTTGACCAAAATTGATGTCTAAACTAATTCGAGTATGGCCTGTTCAGTGGGTATCTCTAAGTCGTCATTGCTCACTTCCAAACCTTGGCCCCTTGGACACCCAAAATTTGACCTCGTCAGAATGTGACAAAAATTGATGTCTAAACTTATACGAGTATGGCCAATTCTGTGGGCATCTCTAAATCGGGATTGCCCACTACCAAAACTTGGCCCCTTAGACACCCAAAATTTGACCTCGTCAGAATGTGACCAAAATTGATCTCTAAACTAATTCGAGTATGGCCCATTCAGTGGGGATCTCTAAATCGGGATTGCTCACTACCAAAACTTGGCTCCTTGGACACCCAAAAATTGACCTCGTCAGAATGTGACCAAAATTGATGTCTAAACTAATTTGAGTATGGCCAATTCAGTGGGGATCTCTAAATCGGGATTTCTCACTATCAAAACTTGGCTCCTTGGACACCCAAAAGTTGAACTCGTAAGAATGTGACTGAAATTTATGTCTAAACTAATTCGAGTATGGCCAATTCAGTGGGGATCTCTAAGTCAGGACTGCTCACTCCAAAAATTTGGCACCTTGGACATCCAAAAGTTGACGTCGTCAGAATGTGAACAAAATTGATGTCTAAACTTATTCGAGTATGGCCAATTCAGTGGGGATCTCTAAGTCAGGACTGCTCACTCCAAAAATTTGGCACCTTGGACATCCAAAATTTCACCTCGTCAGAATGTGACCAAAATTGATGTCTAAACTAATTCGAGTATGGCCTGTTCAGTGGGGATCTCTAAGTCGTCATTGCTCACTTCCAAACCTTGGCCCCTTGGACACCCAAAATTTGACCTCGTAAGAATGTGACCAAAATTGGTCTAAACTTAAACGAGTATGGCCAATTGTGTGGGGATCTCTAAATCGGGATTGCCCACTACCAAAACTTGTCCCCTTGGACACCCAAAATTTGACCTCGTCAGAATGTGACCGAAATTGATGTCTAAACTAATTCGAGTATGGCCAATTCAGTGGGGATCTCTAAATCGGGATTGCTCACTATCAAAACTTGGCCCCTTGGACACCAAAAATTTGACCTCATCAGAATATGACCAAAATTGATCTCTAAACTAATTCGAGTATGGCCAATTCAGTGGGGATCTCTAAGTCAGGACTGCTCACTCCAAAAATTTGGCACCTTGGACATCCAAAATTTCACCTCGTCAGAATATGACCAAAATTGATGTCTAAACTAATTCGAGTATGGCCTGTTCAGTTGGGATCTCTAAGTCGTGGTTGCTCACCTCCAAACCTTGGCCCCTTGGACACCCAAAATTTGACCTCGTCGGAATGTGACCAAAATTGATGTCTAAACTTATACGAGCATGGCCAATTCTGTGGGGATCTCTAAATCGGGATTGCCCACTACCAAAACTTGGCCTCTTGGACACCAAAAATTTGACCTCATCAGAATGTGACCAAAATTGATCTCTAAACTAATTCGAGTATGGCCAATTCAGTGCGGATCTCTAAGCCAGGATTGGTCACTACCAAAACTTGGCTTCTTGGACACCCAAAAGTTGACGTCGTCAGAATGTGACCAAAATTGATGTCTAAACTTATTCGAGTATGGCCAATTCAGTGGGGATCTCTAAGTCAGGACTGCTCACTCCAAAAATTTGGCACCTTGGACATCCAAAATTTCACCTCGTCAGAATGTGACCAAAATTGATGTCTAAACTAATTCGAGTATGGCCTGTTCAGTGGGGATCTCTAAGTCGTCATTGCTCACTTCCAAACCTTGGCCCCTTGGACACCCAAAATTTGACCTCGTAAGAATGTGACCAAAATTGGTCTAAACTTAAACGAGTATGGCCAATTGTGTGGGGATCTCTAAATCGGGATTGCCCACTACCAAAACTTGTCCCCTTGGACACCCAAAATTTGACCTCGTCAGAATGTGACCGAAATTGATGTCTAAACTAATTCGAGTATGGCCAATTCAGTGGGGATCTCTAGGTCAGGACTGCTCACTCCAAAAATTTGGCACCTTGGACATCCAAAATTTCACCTCGTCAGAATATGACCAAAATTGATATCTAAACTTATACGAGTATGGCCAATTCTGTGGGGATCTCTAAATCGGGATTGCGCCCTACCAAAACTGGGCCCCTTGGACACCCAAAATTTGACCTCGTCAGAATGAGACCAAAATTGATGTCTAAACTAACTCGAGTATGGCCAATTCAGTGGGGATCTCTAAATCGGGATTGCTCACTATCAAAACTTGGCCCCTTGGACACCAAAAATTTGACCTCATCAGAATGTGACCAAAATTGATCTCTAAACTAATTCGAGTATGGCCAATTCAGTGGGGATCTCTAAGTCGGGATTGCTCACTACCAAAACTTGGCTCCTTGGACACCTAAAAGTTGACCTCGTCAGAATGTGACCAAAATTGATGTCTAAACTAATTCGAGTATGGCCAATTCAGTGGGGATCTCAAAGTCAGGACTGCTAACTCCAAAAATTTGGCACCTTGGACATCCAAAATTTCACCTCATCAGAATGTGACCAAAATTGATATCTAAACTTATACGAGCATGGCCAATTCTGTGGGGATCTCTAAATCGGGATTGCTCACTATCAAAACTTGGCCCCTTGGACACCAAAAATTTGACCTCATCAGAATGTGACCAAAATTGATCTCTAAACTAATTCGAGTATGGCCAATTCAGTGGGGATCTCTAAGTCGGGATTGCTCACTACCAAAACTTGGCTCCTTGGACACCTAAAAGTTGACCTCGTCAGAATGTGACCAAAATTGATGTCAGAACTAATTCGAGTATGGCCAATTCAGTGGGGATCTCAAAGTCAGGACTGCTCACTCCAAAAATTTGGCACCTTGGACATCCAAAATTTCACCTCGTCAGAATGTGACCAAAATTGATGTCTAAACTTGTACGAGCATGGCCAATTCTGTGGGGATCTCTAAGTCGGGATTGCCCACTACCAAAACTTGGCCCCTTGGACACCAAAAATTTGACCTCATCAGAATGTGACCAAAATTGATCTCTAAACTAATTCGAGTATGGCCAATTCAGTGCGGATCTCTAAGTCGGGATTGCTCACTACCAAAACTTAACTTCTTGGACACCCAAAAGTTGACGTCGTCAGAATGTGACCAAAATTGATGTCTAAACTTATTCGAGTATGGCCAATTCAGTGGGGATCTCTAAGTCAGGACTGCTCACACCAAAAATTTGGCACCTTGGACATCCAAAATTTCACATTTGACCAAAATTGATGTCTAAACTAATTCGAGTATGGCCTGTTCAGTGGGTATCTCTAAGTCGTCATTGCTCACTTCCAAACCTTGGCCCCTTGGACACCCAAAGTTTGACCTCGTCAGAATGTGACAAAAATTGATGTCTAAACTTATACGAGTATGGCCAATTCTGTGGGGATCTCTAAATCGGGATTGCCCACTACCAAAACTTGGCCCCTTGGACACCCAAAATTTGACCTCGTCAGAATGTGACCAAAATTGATCTCTAAACTAATTCGAGTATGGCCAATTCAGTGGGGATCTCTAAGTCGGGATTGCTCACTACCAAAACTTGGCTCCTTGGACACCCAAAAGTTGACCTCGTCAGAATGTGACCAAAATTGATGTCTAAACTAATTCGAGTATGGCCAATTCAGTCGGGATCTCAAAGTGAGGACTGCTCACTCCAAAAATTTGGCACCTTGGACATCCAAAATTTCACCTCGTCAGAATGTGACCAAAATTGATGTCTAAACTAATTCGAATATGGCCTGTTCAGTCGGGATCTCTAAGTCGTGATTGCTCACTTCCAAACCTTGGTGCCTTGGACACACACAATTTGACCTCGTCAGAATGTGACCAAAATTGATTTCTAAACTTATTCGAGTATGGCCAGTTCCGTGGGGATCTCTAAATCGGGATTGCCCACTACCAAAACTTGGCCCCTTGGACACCCAAAATTTAACCTTGTCAGAATGTGACCAAAATTGATGTCTAAACTAATTCGAGTATGGCCTATTCAGTGGGATCTCTAACGATTGCTCACTACCAAAACTTGGCCCCTTGGACACCGAAAATTTGCCCTCGTCAGATTGTGACCAAAATTGGAGTCTAAACTAATTCGATTATGGCCAATTCTGTGGGGATCTCTAAGTCGGGATTGCTCACTACCAAAACTTGGCCCCTTGTACACCCAAAATTTGACCTTCTCAGAAGGTAACCAAAATGGATGTCTAAACTAATTCGAGATGGCCAATTCAGTGGGGATCTCTAAGTCAGGATTGCTCACTCCAAAAATTTGGCCCCTTGGACACAGAAAATTTGACTTCATCAGAAAGTGACCAAAATTGATGTCTTAACTAATTCGAGTATGGCCAATTCAGTGGGGATCTCTAAATCGGGATTGCTCACTACCAAAACTTGGCTCCTTGGACACCCAAAAATTGACCTCGACAGAATGTGACCAAAATTGATGTCTAAACTAATTCGAGTATGGCCAATTCAGTGGGGATCTCTAAATCGGGATTTCTCACTATCAAAACTTGGCTCCTTGGACACCCAAAAGTTGACCTCGTAAGAATGTGACCGAAATTGATGTCGAAACTAATTCGAGTACGGCCAATTCAGTGGGGATCTCTAAGTCAGGACTGCTCACTCCAAAAATTTGGCACCTTGGACATCCAAAATTTCACCTCGTCAGAATATGACCAAAATTGATGTCTAAGCTAATTCAAGTATGGCCTGTTCAGGTGGGATCTCTAAGTCGTGATTGCTCACTTCCAAACCTTGGCCCCTTGGACACCCAAAATTTGACCTCGTCGGAATGTGACCAAAATTGATGTCTAAACTTATACGAACATGGCCAATTCTGTGGGGATCTCTAAATCGGGATTGCCCACTACCAAAACTTGGCCCCTTGGACACCAAAAATTTGACCTCATCAAAATGTGACCAAAATTGATCTCTAAACTAATTCGAGTATGGCCAATTCAGTGCGAATCTCTAAGCCGGGATTGGTCACTACCAAAACTTGGCTTCTTGGACACCCAACAGTTGACGTCGTCAGAATGTGACCAAAATTGATGTCTAAACTTATTCGAGTATGGCCAATTCAGTGGGGATCTCTAAGTCAGGACTGCTCACTCCAAAAATTTGGCACCTTGGACATCCAAAAATTCACCTCGTCAGAATGTGACCAAAATTGATGTCTAAACTAATTCGAGTATGGCCTGTTCAGTGGGGATCTCTAAGTCGTCATTGCTCGCTTCCAAACCTTGGCCCCTTGGACACCCAAAATTTGACCTCGTAAGAATGTGACCAAAATTGAAGTCTAAACTTATACGAGTATGGCCAATTCTGTGGGGATCTCTAAATAGGGATTGCCCACTACCAAAACTTGGCCCCTTGGACACCCAAAATTTGACCTCGTCAGAATGAGACCAAAATTGATGTCTAAACTAATTCGAGTATGGCCAATTCAGTGGGGATCTCTAAGTCAGGACTGCTCACTCCAAAAATTTGGCACCTTGGACATCCAAAATTTCACCTCGTCAGAATATGACCAAAATTGATGTCTAAACTAATTCGAGTATGGCCTGTTCAGTGGGGATCTCTAAGTCGTGATTGCTCACTTCCAAACCTTGGCCCCTTGGACACCTAAAATTTGACCTCGTCAGAATGTGACCAAAAATGATGTCTAAACTAATTCGAGTATGGCCAATTCAGTGGGGATCTCTAAATCGGGAATTCTCACTATCAAAACTTGGCTCCTTGGACACCCAAAAGTTGACCTCGTAAGAATGTGACCGAAATTGATGTCTAAACTAATTCGAGTATGGCCAATTCAGTGGGGATCTCTAAGTCAGGACTGCTCACTCCAAAAATTTGGCACCTTGGACATCCAAAATTTCACCTCGTCAGAATATGACCAAAATTGATCTCTAAACTAATTCGAGTATGGCCAATTCAGTGGGGATCTCTAAGTCGGGATTGCTCACTACCAAAACTTGGCTCCTTGGACACCCAAAAGTTGACCTCGTCAGAATGTGACCAAAATTGATGTCTAAACTAATTCGAGTATGGCCAATTCAGTGGGGATCTCAAAGTCAGGACTGCTCACTCCAAAAATTTGGCACCTTGGACATCCAAAATTTCACCTCGTCAGAATGTGACCAAAATTGATGTCTAAACTTATATGAGCATGGCCAATTCTGTGGGGATCTCTAAATCGGGATTACCCACTACCAAAACTTGGCCCCTTGGACACCAAAAATTTGACCTCATCAGAATGTGACCAAAATTGATCTCTAAACTAATTCGAGTATGGCCCATTCAGTGGGGATCTCTAAATCGGGATTGCTCACTACCAAAACTTGGCTCCTTGGACACCCAAAAATTGACCTCGTCAGAATGTGACCAAAATTGATGTCTAAACTAATTTGAGTATGGCCAATTCAGTGGGGATCTCTAAATCGGGATTTCTCACTATCAAAACTTGGCTCCTTGGACACCCAAAAGTTGAACTCGTAAGAATGTGACTGAAATTTATGTCTAAACTAATTCGAGTATGGCCAATTCAGTGGGGATCTCTAAGTCAGGACTGCTCACTCCAAAAATTTGGCACCTTGGACATCCAAAAGTTGACGTCGTCAGAATGTGAACAAAATTGATGTCTAAACTTATTCGAGTATGGCCAATTCAGTGGGGATCTCTAAGTCAGGACTGCTCACTCCAAAAATTTGGCACCTTGGACATCCAAAATTTCACCTCGTCAGAATGTGACCAAAATTGATGTCTAAACTAATTCGAGTATGGCCTGTTCAGTGGGGATCTCTAAGTCGTCATTGCTCACTTCCAAACCTTGGCCCCTTGGACACCCAAAATTTGACCTCGTAAGAATGTGACCAAAATTGGTCTAAACTTAAACGAGTATGGCCAATTGTGTGGGGATCTCTAAATCGGGATTGCCCACTACCAAAACTTGTCCCCTTGGACACCCAAAATTTGACCTCGTCAGAATGTGACCGAAATTGATGTCTAAACTAATTCGAGTATGGCCAATTCAGTGGGGATCTCTAAATCGGGATTGCTCACTATCAAAACTTGGCCCCTTGGACACCAAAAATTTGACCTCATCAGAATATGACCAAAATTGATCTCTAAACTAATTCGAGTATGGCCAATTCAGTGGGGATCTCTAAGTCAGGACTGCTCACTCCAAAAATTTGGCACCTTGGACATCCAAAATTTCACCTCGTCAGAATATGACCAAAATTGATGTCTAAACTAATTCGAGTATGGTCTGTTCAGTGGGGATCTCTAAGTCGTGGTTGCTCACCTCCAAACCTTGGCCCCTTGGACACCCAAAATTTGACCTCGTCGGAATGTGACCAAAATTGATGTCTAAACTTATACGAGCATGGCCAATTCTGTGGGGATCTCTAAATCGGGATTGCCCACTACCAAAACTTGGCCTCTTGGACACCAAAAATTTGACCTCATCAGAATGTGACCAAAATTGATCTCTAAACTAATTCGAGTATGGCCAATTCAGTGCGGATCTCTAAGCCAGGATTGGTCACTACCAAAACTTGGCTTCTTGGACACCCAAAAGTTGACGTCGTCAGAATGTGACCAAAATTGATGTCTAAACTTATTCGAGTATGGCCAATTCAGTGGGGATCTCTAAGTCAGGACTGCTCACTCCAAAAATTTGGCACCTTGGACATCCAAAATTTCACCTCATCAGAATGTGACCAAAATTGATGTCTAAACTAATTCGAGTATGGCCTGTTCAGTGGGGATCTCTAAGTCGTCATTGCTCACTTCCAAACCTTGGCCCCTTGGACACCCAAAATTTGACCTTGTAAGAATGTGACCAAAATTGGTCTAAACTTAAACGAGTATGGCCAATTGTGTGGGGATCTCTAAATCGGGATTGCCCACTACCAAAACTTGTCCCCTTGGACACCCAAAATTTGACCTCGTCAGAATGTGACCGAAATTGATGTCTAAACTAATTCGAGTATGGCCAATTCAGTGGGGATCTCTAGGTCAGGACTGCTCACTCCAAAAATTTGGCACCTTGGACATCCAAAATTTCACCTCGTCAGAATATGACCAAAATTGATATCTAAACTTATACGAGTATGGCCAATTCTGTGGGGATCTCTAAATCGGGATTGCGCCCTACCAAAACTGGGCCCCTTGGACACCCAAAATTTGACCTCGTCAGAATGAGACCAAAATTGATGTCTAAACTAACTCGAGTATGGCCAATTCAGTGGGGATCTCTAAATCGGGATTGCTCACTACCAAAACTTGGCTCCTTGGACACCCAAAAATTGACCTCGTCAGAATGTGACCAAAATTGATGTCTAAACTAATTCGAGTATGGCCAATTCAGTGGGGATCTCTAAATCGGGATTTCTCACTATCAAAACTTGGCTCCTTGGACACCCAAAAGTTGACCTCGTAAGAATGTGACCGAAATTGATGTCGAAACTAATTCGAGTACAGCCAATTCAGTGGGGATCTCTAAGTCAGGACTGCTCACTCCAAAAATTTGGCACCTTGGACATCCAAAATTTCACCTCGTCAGAATATGACCAAAATTGATGTCTAAGCTAATTCAAGTATGGCCTGTTCAGGTGGGATCTCTAAGTCGTGATTGCTCACTTCCAAACCTTGGCCCCTTGGACACCCAAAATTTGACCTCGTCGGAATGTGACCAAAATTGATGTCTAAACTTATACGAACATGGCCAATTCTGTGGGGATCTCTAAATCGGGATTGCCCACTACCAAAACTTGGCCCCTTGGACACCAAAAATTTGACCTCATCAAAATGTGACCAAAATTGATCTCTAAACTAATTCGAGTATGGCCAATTCAGTGCGAATCTCTAAGCCGGGATTGGTCACTACCAAAACTTGGCTTCTTGGACACCCAAAAGTTGACGTCGTCAGAATGTGACCAAAATTGATGTCTAAACTTATTCGAGTATGGCCAATTCAGTGGGGATCTCTAAGTCAGGACTGCTCACTCCAAAAATTTGGCACCTTGGACATCCAAAAATTCACCTCGTCAGAATGTGACCAAAATTGATGTCTAAACTAATTCGAGTATGGCCTGTTCAGTGGGGATCTCTAAGTCGTCATTGCTAGCTTCCAAACCTTGGCCCCTTGGACACCCAAAATTTGACCTCGTAAGAATGTGACCAAAATTGAAGTCTAAACTTATACGAGTATGGCCAATTCTGTGGGGATCTCTAAATAGGGATTGCCCACTACCAAAACTTGGCCCCTTGGACACCCAAAATTTGACCTCGTCAGAATGAGACCAAAATTGATGTCTAAACTAATTCGAGTATGGCCAATTCAGTGGGGATCTCTAAGTCAGGACTGCTCACTCCAAAAATTTGGCACCTTGGACATCCAAAATTTCACCTCGTCAGAATATGACCAAAATTGATGTCTAAACTAATTCGAGTATGGCCTGTTCAGTGGGGATCTCTAAGTCGTGATTGCTCACTTCCAAACCTTGGCCCCTTGGACACCTAAAATTTGACCTCGTCAGAATGTGACCAAAAATGATGTCTAAACTAATTCGAGTATGGCCAATTCAGTGGGGATCTCTAAATCGGGAATTCTCACTATCAAAACTTGGCTCCTTGGACACCCAAAAGTTGACCTCGTAAGAATGTGACCGAAATTGATGTCTAAACTAATTCGAGTATGGCCAATTCAGTGGGGATCTCTAAGTCAGGACTGCTCACTCCAAAAATTTGGCACCTTGGACATCCAAAATTTCACCTCGTCAGAATATGACCAAAATTGATCTCTAAACTAATTCGAGTATGGCCAATTCAGTGGGGATCTCTAAGTCGGGATTGCTCACTACCAAAACTTGGCTCCTTGGACACCCAAAAGTTGACCTCGTCAGAATGTGACCAAAATTGATGTCTAAACTAATTCGAGTATGGCCAATTCAGTGGGGATCTCAAAGTCAGGACTGCTCACTCCAAAAATTTGGCACCTTGGACATCCAAAATTTCACCTCGTCAGAATGTGACCAAAATTGATGTCTTAACTTATATGAGCATGGCCAATTCTGTGGGGATCTCTAAATCGGGATTACCCACTACCAAAACTTGGCCCCTTGGACACCAAAAATTTGACCTCATCAGAATGTGACCAAAATTGATCTCTAAACTAATTCGAGTATGGCCCATTCAGTGGGGATCTCTAAATCGGGATTGCTCACTACCAAAACTTGGCTCCTTGGACACCCAAAAATTGACCTCGTCAGAATGTGACCAAAATTGATGTCTAAACTAATTTGAGTATGGCCAATTCAGTGGGGATCTCTAAATCGGGATTTCTCACTATCAAAACTTGGCTCCTTGGACACCCAAAAGTTGAACTCGTAAGAATGTGACTGAAATTTATGTCTAAACTAATTCGAGTATGGCCAATTCAGTGGGGATCTCTAAGTCAGGACTGCTCACTCCAAAAATTTGGCACCTTGGACATCCAAAAGTTGACGTCGTCAGAATGTGAACAAAATTGATGTCTAAACTTATTCGAGTATGGCCAATTCAGTGGGGATCTCTAAGTCAGGACTGCTCACTCCAAAAATTTGGCACCTTGGACATCCAAAAGTTGTCGTCGTCAGAATGTGACCAAAATTGATGTCTAAACTAATTCGAGTATGGCCTGTTCAGTGGGGATCTCTAAGTCGTCATTGCTCACTTCCAAACCTTGGCCCCTTGGACACCCAAAATTTGACCTCGTAAGAATGTGACCAAAATTGGTCTAAACTTAAACGAGTATGGCCAATTGTGTGGGGATCTCTAAATCGGGATTGCCCACTACCAAAACTTGTCCCCTTGGACACCCAAAATTTGACCTCGTCAGAATGTGACCGAAATTGATGTCTAAACTAATTCGAGTATGGCCAATTCAGTGGGGATCTCTAAATCGGGATTGCTCACTATCAAAACTTGGCCCCTTGGACACCAAAAATTTGACCTCATCAGAATATGACCAAAATTGATCTCTAAACTAATTCGAGTATGGCCAATTCAGTGGGGATCTCTAAGTCAGGACTGCTCACTCCAAAAATTTGGCACCTTGGACATCCAAAATTTCACCTCGTCAGAATATGACCAAAATTGATGTCTAAACTAATTCGAGTATGGCCTGTTCAGTGGGGATCTCTAAGTCGTGGTTGCTCACCTCCAAACCTTGGCCCCTTGGACACCCAAAATTTGACCTCGTCGGAATGTGACCAAAATTGATGTCTAAACTTATACGAGCATGGCCAATTCTGTGGGGATCTCTAAATCGGGATTGCCCACTACCAAAACTTGGCCTCTTGGACACCAAAAATTTGACCTCATCAGAATGTGACCAAAATTGATCTCTAAACTAATTCGAGTATGGCCAATTCAGTGCGGATCTCTAAGCCAGGATTGGTCACTACCAAAACTTGGCTTCTTGGACACCCAAAAGTTGACGTCGTCAGAATGTGACCAAAATTGATGTCTAAACTTATTCGAGTATGGCCAATTCAGTGGGGATCTCTAAGTCAGGACTGCTCACTCCAAAAATTTGGCACCTTGGACATCCAAAATTTCACCTCGTCAGAATGTGACCAAAATTGATGTCTAAACTAATTCGAGTATGGCCTGTTCAGTGGGGATCTCTAAGTCGTCATTGCTCACTTCCAAACCTTGGCCCCTTGGACACCCAAAATTTGACCTCGTAAGAATGTGACCAAAATTGGTCTAAACTTAAATGAGTATGGCCAATTGTGTGGGGATCTCTAAATCGGGATTGCCCACTACCAAAACTTGTCCCCTTGGACACCCAAAATTTGACCTCGTCAGAATGTGACCGAAATTGATGTCTAAACTAATTCGAGTATGGCCAATTCAGTGGGGATCTCTAGGTCAGGACTGCTCACTCCAAAAATTTGGCACCTTGGACATCCAAAATTTCACCTCGTCAGAATATGACCAAAATTGATATCTAAACTTATACGAGTATGGCCAATTCTGTGGGGATCTCTAAATCGGGATTGCGCCCTACCAAAACTGGGCCCCTTGGACACCCAAAATTTGACCTCGTCAGAATGAGACCAAAATTGATGTCTAAACTAACTCGAGTATGGCCAATTCAGTGGGGATCTCTAAATCGGGATTGCTCACTATCAAAACTTGGCCCCTTGGACACCAAAAATTTGACCTCATCAGAATGTGACCAAAATTGATCTCTAAACTAATTCGAGTATGGCCAATTCAGTGGGGATCTCTAAGTCGGGATTGCTCACTACCAAAACTTGGCTCCTTGGACACCTAAAAGTTGACCTCGTCAGAATGTGACCAAAATTGATGTCTAAACTAATTCGAGTATGGCCAATTCAGTGGGGATCTCAAAGTCAGGACTGCTAACTCCAAAAATTTGGCACCTTGGACATCCAAAATTTCACCTCATCAGAATGTGACCAAAATTGATATCTAAACTTATACGAGCATGGCCAATTCTGTGGGGATCTCTAAATCGGGATTGCTCACTATCAAAACTTGGCCCCTTGGACACCAAAAATTTGACCTCATCAGAATGTGACCAAAATTGATCTCTAAACTAATTCGAGTATGGCCAATTCAGTGGGGATCTCTAAGTCGGGATTGCTCACTACCAAAACTTGGCTCCTTGGACACCTAAAAGTTGACCTCGTCAGAATGTGACCAAAATTGATGTCAGAACTAATTCGAGTATGGCCAATTCAGTGGGGATCTCAAAGTCAGGACTGCTCACTCCAAAAATTTGGCACCTTGGACATCCAAAATTTCACCTCGTCAGAATGTGACCAAAATTGATGTCTAAACTTGTACGAGCATGGCCAATTCTGTGGGGATCTCTAAGTCGGGATTGCCCACTACCAAAACTTGGCCCCTTGGACACCAAAAATTTGACCTCATCAGAATGTGACCAAAATTGATCTCTAAACTAATTCGAGTATGGCCAATTCAGTGCGGATCTCTAAGTCGGGATTGCTCACTACCAAAACTTAACTTCTTGGACACCCAAAAGTTGACGTCGTCAGAATGTGACCAAAATTGATGTCTAAACTTATTCGAGTATGGCCAATTCAGTGGGGATCTCTAAGTCAGGACTGCTCACACCAAAAATTTGGCACCTTGGACATCCAAAATTTCACATTTGACCAAAATTGATGTCTAAACTAATTCGAGTATGGCCTGTTCAGTGGGTATCTCTAAGTCGTCATTGCTCACTTCCAAACCTTGGCCCCTTGGACACCCAAAGTTTGACCTCGTCAGAATGTGACAAAAATTGATGTCTAAACTTATACGAGTATGGCCAATTCTGTGGGGATCTCTAAATCGGGATTGCCCACTACCAAAACTTGGCCCCTTGGACACCCAAAATTTGACCTCGTCAGAATGTGACCAAAATTGATCTCTAAACTAATTCGAGTATGGCCAATTCAGTGGGGATCTCTAAGTCGGGATTGCTCACTACCAAAACTTGGCTCCTTGGACACCCAAAAGTTGACCTCGTCAGAATGTGACCAAAATTGATGTCTAAACTAATTCGAGTATGGCCAATTCAGTGGGGATCTCAAAGTGAGGACTGCTCACTCCAAAAATTTGGCACCTTGGACATCCAAAATTTCACCTCGTCAGAATGTGACCAAAATTGATGTCTAAACTAATTCGAATATGGCCTGTTCAGTCGGGATCTCTAAGTCGTGATTGCTCACTTCCAAACCTTGGTGCCTTGGACACACACAATTTGACCTCGTCAGAATGTGACCAAAATTGATTTCTAAACTTATTCGAGTATGGCCAGTTCCGTGGGGATCTCTAAATCGGGATTGCCCACTACCAAAACTTGGCCCCTTGGACACCCAAAATTTAACCTTGTCAGAATGTGACCAAAATTGATGTCTAAACTAATTCGAGTATGGCCTACTCAGTGGGATCTCTAACGATTGCTCACTACCAAAACTTGGCCCCTTGGACACCGAAAATTTGCCCTCGTCAGATTGTGACCAAAATTGGAGTCTAAACTAATTCGATTATGGCCAATTCTTTGGGGATCTCTAAGTCGGGATTGCTCACTACCAAAACTTGGCCCCTTGTACACCCAAAATTTGACCTTCTCAGAAGGTAACCAAAATGGATGTCTAAACTAATTCGAGATGGCCAATTCAGTGGGGATCTCTAAGTCAGGATTGCTCACTCCAAAAATTTGGCCCCTTGGACACAGAAAATTTGACTTCATCAGAAAGTGACCAAAATTGATGTCTTAACTAATTCGAGTATGGCCAATTCAGTGGGGATCTCTAAATCGGGATTGCTCACTACCAAAACTTGGCTCCTTGGACACCCAAAAATTGACCTCGTCAGAATGTGACCAAAATTGATGTCTAAACTAATTCGAGTATGGCCAATTCAGTGGGGATCTCTAAATCGGGATTTCTCACTATCAAAACTTGGCTCCTTGGACACCCAAAAGTTGACCTCGTAAGAATGTGACCGAAATTGATGTCGAAACTAATTCGAGTACGGCCAATTCAGTGGGGATCTCTAAGTCAGGACTGCTCACTCCAAAAATTTGGCACCTTGGACATCCAAAATTTCACCTCGTCAGAATATGACCAAAATTGATGTCTAAGCTAATTCAAGTATGGCCTGTTCAGGTGGGATCTCTAAGTCGTGATTGCTCACTCCCAAACCTTGGCCCCTTGGACACCCAAAATTTGACCTCGTCGGAATGTGACCAAAATTGATGTCTAAACTTATACGAACATGGCCAATTCTGTGGGGATCTCTAAATCGGGATTGCCCACTACCAAAACTTGGCCCCTTGGACACCAAAAATTTGACCTCATCAAAATGTGACCAAAATTGATCTCTAAACTAATTCGAGTATGGCCAATTCAGTGCGAATCTCTAAGCCGGGATTGGTCACTACCAAAACTTGGCTTCTTGGACACCCAAAAGTTGACGTCGTCAGAATGTGACCAAAATTGATGTCTAAACTTATTCGAGTATGGCCAATTCAGTGGGGATCTCTAAGTCAGGACTGCTCACTCCAAAAATTTGGCACCTTGGACATCCAAAAATTCACCTCGTCAGAATGTGACCAAAATTGATGTCTAAACTAATTCGAGTATGGCCTGTTCAGTGGGGATCTCTAAGACGTCATTGCTCGCTTCCAAACCTTGGCCCCTTGGACACCCAAAATTTGACCTCGTAAGAATGTGACCAAAATTGAAGTCTAAACTTATACGAGTATGGCCAATTCTGTGGGGATCTCTAAATAGGGATTGCCCACTACCAAAACTTGGCCCCTTGGACACCCAAAATTTGACCTCGTCAGAATGAGACCAAAATTGATGTCTAAACTAATTCGAGTATGGCCAATTCAGTGGGGATCTCTAAGTCAGGACTGCTCACTCCAAAAATTTGGCACCTTGGACATCCAAAATTTCACCTCGTCAGAATATGACCAAAATTGATGTCTAAACTAATTCGAGTATGGCCTGTTCAGTGGGGATCTCTAAGTCGTGATTGCTCACTTCCAAACCTTGGCCCCTTGGACACCTAAAATTTGACCTCGTCAGAATGTGACCAAAAATGATGTCTAAACTAATTCGAGTATGGCCAATTCAGTGGGGATCTCTAAATCGGGAATTCTCACTATCAAAACTTGGCTCCTTGGACACCCAAAAGTTGACCTCGTAAGAATGTGACCGAAATTGATGTCTAAACTAATTCGAGTATGGCCAATTCAGTGGGGATCTCTAAGTCAGGACTGCTCACTCCAAAAATTTGGCACCTTGGACATCCAAAATTTCACCTCGTCAGAATATGACCAAAATTGATCTCTAAACTAATTCGAGTATGGCCAATTCAGTGGGGATCTCTAAGTCGGGATTGCTCACTACCAAAACTTGGCTCCTTGGACACCCAAAAGTTGACCTCGTCAGAATGTGACCAAAATTGATGTCTAAACTAATTCGAGTATGGCCAATTCAGTGGGGATCTCAAAGTCAGGACTGCTCACTCCAAAAATTTGGCACCTTGGACATCCAAAATTTCACCTCGTCAGAATGTGACCAAAATTGATGTCTAAACTTATATGAGCATGGCCAATTCTGTGGGGATCTCTAAATCGGGATTACCCACTACCAAAACTTGGCCCCTTGGACACCAAAAATTTGACCTCATCAGAATGTGACCAAAATTGATCTCTAAACTAATTCGAGTATGGCCCATTCAGTGGGGATCTCTAAATCGGGATTGCTCACTACCAAAACTTGGCTCCTTGGACACCCAAAAATTGACCTCGTCAGAATGTGACCAAAATTGATGTCTAAACTAATTTGAGTATGGCCAATTCAGTGGGGATCTCTAAATCGGGATTTCTCACTATCAAAACTTGGCTCCTTGGACACCCAAAAGTTGAACTCGTAAGAATGTGACTGAAATTTATGTCTAAACTAATTCGAGTATGGCCAATTCAGTGGGGATCTCTAAGTCAGGACTGCTCACTCCAAAAATTTGGCACCTTGGACATCCAAAAGTTGACGTCGTCAGAATGTGAACAAAATTGATGTCTAAACTTATTCGAGTATGGCCAATTCAGTGGGGATCTCTAAGTCAGGACTGCTCACTCCAAAAATTTGGCACCTTGGACATCCAAAATTTCACCTCGTCAGAATGTGACCAAAATTGATGTCTAAACTAATTCGAGTATGGCCTGTTCAGTGGGGATCTCTAAGTCGTCATTGCTCACTTCCAAACCTTGGCCCCTTGGACACCCAAAATTTGACCTCGTAAGAATGTGACCAAAATTGGTCTAAACTTAAACGAGTATGGCCAATTGTGTGGGGATCTCTAAATCGGGATTGCCCACTACCAAAACTTGTCCCCTTGGACACCCAAAATTTGACCTCGTCAGAATGTGACCGAAATTGATGTCTAAACTAATTCGAGTATGGCCAATTCAGTGGGGATCTCTAAATCGGGATTGCTCACTATCAAAACTTGGCCCCTTGGACACCAAAAATTTGACCTCATCAGAATATGACCAAAATTGATCTCTAAACTAATTCGAGTATGGCCAATTCAGTGGGGATCTCTAAGTCAGGACTGCTCACTCCAAAAATTTGGCACCTTGGACATCCAAAATTTCACCTCGTCAGAATATGACCAAAATTGATGTCTAAACTAATTCGAGTATGGTCTGTTCAGTGGGGATCTCTAAGTCGTGGTTGCTCACCTCCAAACCTTGGCCCCTTGGACACCCAAAATTTGACCTCGTCGGAATGTGACCAAAATTGATGTCTAAACTTATACGAGCATGGCCAATTCTGTGGGGATCTCTAAATCGGGATTGCCCACTACCAAAACTTGGCCTCTTGGACACCAAAAATTTGACCTCATCAGAATGTGACCAAAATTGATCTCTAAACTAATTCGAGTATGGCCAATTCAGTGCGGATCTCTAAGCCAGGATTGGTCACTACCAAAACTTGGCTTCTTGGACACCCAAAAGTTGACGTCGTCAGAATGTGACCAAAATTGATGTCTAAACTTATTCGAGTATGGCCAATTCAGTGGGGATCTCTAAGTCAGGACTGCTCACTCCAAAAATTTGGCACCTTGGACATCCAAAATTTCACCTCATCAGAATGTGACCAAAATTGATGTCTAAACTAATTCGAGTATGGCCTGTTCAGTGGGGATCTCTAAGTCGTCATTGCTCACTTCCAAACCTTGGCCCCTTGGACACCCAAAATTTGACCTCGTAAGAATGTGACCAAAATTGGTCTAAACTTAAACGAGTATGGCCAATTGTGTGGGGATCTCTAAATCGGGATTGCCCACTACCAAAACTTGTCCCCTTGGACACCCAAAATTTGACCTCGTCAGAATGTGACCGAAATTGATGTCTAAACTAATTCGAGTATGGCCAATTCAGTGGGGATCTCTAGGTCAGGACTGCTCACTCCAAAAATTTGGCACCTTGGACATCCAAAATTTCACCTCGTCAGAATATGACCAAAATTGATATCTAAACTTATACGAGTATGGCCAATTCTGTGGGGATCTCTAAATCGGGATTGCGCCCTACCAAAACTGGGCCCCTTGGACACCCAAAATTTGACCTCGTCAGAATGAGACCAAAATTGATGTCTAAACTAACTCGAGTATGGCCAATTCAGTGGGGATCTCTAAATCGGGATTGCTCACTACCAAAACTTGGCTCCTTGGACACCCAAAAATTGACCTCGTCAGAATGTGACCAAAATTGATGTCTAAACTAATTCGAGTATGGCCAATTCAGTGGGGATCTCTAAATCGGGATTTCTCACTATCAAAACTTGGCTCCTTGGACACCCAAAAGTTGACCTCGTAAGAATGTGACCGAAATTGATGTCGAAACTAATTCGAGTACGGCCAATTCAGTGGGGATCTCTAAGTCAGGACTGCTCACTCCAAAAATTTGGCACCTTGGACATCCAAAATTTCACCTCGTCAGAATATGACCAAAATTGATGTCTAAGCTAATTCAAGTATGGCCTGTTCAGGTGGGATCTCTAAGTCGTGATTGCTCACTTCCAAACCTTGGCCCCTTGGACACCCAAAATTTGACCTCGTCGGAATGTGACCAAAATTGATGTCTAAACTTATACGAACATGGCCAATTCTGTGGGGATCTCTAAATCGGGATTGCCCACTACCAAAACTTGGCCCCTTGGACACCAAAAATTTGACCTCATCAAAATGTGACCAAAATTGATCTCTAAACTAATTCGAGTATGGCCAATTCAGTGCGAATCTCTAAGCCGGGATTGGTCACTACCAAAACTTGGCTTCTTGGACACCCAAAAGTTGACGTCGTCAGAATGTGACCAAAATTGATGTCTAAACTTATTCGAGTATGGCCAATTCAGTGGGGATCTCTAAGTCAGGACTGCTCACTCCAAAAATTTGGCACCTTGGACATCCAAAAATTCACCTCGTCAGAATGTGACCAAAATTGATGTCTAAACTAATTCGAGTATGGCCTGTTCAGTGGGGATCTCTAAGTCGTCATTGCTAGCTTCCAAACCTTGGCCCCTTGGACACCCAAAATTTGACCTCGTAAGAATGTGACCAAAATTGAAGTCTAAACTTATACGAGTATGGCCAATTCTGTGGGGATCTCTAAATAGGGATTGCCCACTACCAAAACTTGGCCCCTTGGACACCCAAAATTTGACCTCGTCAGAATGAGACCAAAATTGATGTCTAAACTAATTCGAGTATGGCCAATTCAGTGGGGATCTCTAAGTCAGGACTGCTCACTCCAAAAATTTGGCACCTTGGACATCCAAAATTTCACCTCGTCAGAATATGACCAAAAATGATGTCTAAACTAATTCGAGTATGGCCTGTTCAGTGGGGATCTCTAAGTCGTGATTGCTCACTTCCAAACCTTGGCCCCTTGGACACCTAAAATTTGACCTCGTCAGAATGTGACCAAAAATGATGTCTAAACTAATTCGAGTATGGCCAATTCAGTGGGGATCTCTAAATCGGGAATTCTCACTATCAAAACTTGGCTCCTTGGACACCCAAAAGTTGACCTCGTAAGAATGTGACCGAAATTGATGTCTAAACTAATTCGAGTATGGCCAATTCAGTGGGGATCTCTAAGTCAGGACTGCTCACTCCAAAAATTTGGCACCTTGGACATCCAAAATTTCACCTCGTCAGAATATGACCAAAATTGATCTCTAAACTAATTCGAGTATGGCCAATTCAGTGGGGATCTCTAAGTCGGGATTGCTCACTACCAAAACTTGGCTCCTTGGACACCCAAAAGTTGACCTCGTCAGAATGTGACCAAAATTGATGTCTAAACTAATTCGAGTATGGCCAATTCAGTGGGGATCTCAAAGTCAGGACTGCTCACTCCAAAAATTTGGCACCTTGGACATCCAAAATTTCACCTCGTCAGAATGTGACCAAAATTGATGTCTTAACTTATATGAGCATGGCCAATTCTGTGGGGATCTCTAAATCGGGATTACCCACTACCAAAACTTGGCCCCTTGGACACCAAAAATTTGACCTCATCAGAATGTGACCAAAATTGATCTCTAAACTAATTCGAGTATGGCCCATTCAGTGGGGATCTCTAAATCGGGATTGCTCACTACCAAAACTTGGCTCCTTGGACACCCAAAAATTGACCTCGTCAGAATGTGACCAAAATTGATGTCTAAACTAATTTGAGTATGGCCAATTCAGTGGGGATCTCTAAATCGGGATTTCTCACTATCAAAACTTGGCTCCTTGGACACCCAAAAGTTGAACTCGTAAGAATGTGACTGAAATTTATGTCTAAACTAATTCGAGTATGGCCAATTCAGTGGGGATCTCTAAGTCAGGACTGCTCACTCCAAAAATTTGGCACCTTGGACATCCAAAAGTTGACGTCGTCAGAATGTGAACAAAATTGATGTCTAAACTTATTCGAGTATGGCCAATTCAGTGGGGATCTCTAAGTCAGGACTGCTCACTCCAAAAATTTGGCACCTTGGACATCCAAAATTTCACCTCGTCAGAATGTGACCAAAATTGATGTCTAAACTAATTCGAGTATGGCCTGTTCAGTGGGGATCTCTAAGTCGTCATTGCTCACTTCCAAACCTTGGCCCCTTGGACACCCAAAATTTGACCTCGTAAGAATGTGACCAAAATTGGTCTAAACTTAAACGAGTATGGCCAATTGTGTGGGGATCTCTAAATCGGGATTGCAAACTACCAAAACTTGTCCCCTTGGACACCCAAAATTTGACCTCGTCAGAATGTGACCGAAATTGATGTCTAAACTAATTCGAGTATGGCCAATTCAGTGGGGATCTCTAAATCGGGATTGCTCACTATCAAAACTTGGCCCCTTGGACACCAAAAATTTGACCTCATCAAAATATGACCAAAATTGATCTCTAAACTAATTCGAGTATGGCCAATTCAGTGGGGATCTCTAAGTCAGGACTGCTCACTCCAAAAATTTGGCACCTTGGACATCCAAAATTTCACCTCGTCAGAATATGACCAAAATTGATGTCTAAACTAATTCGAGTATGGCCTGTTCAGTGGGGATCTCTAAGTCTTGGTTGCTCACCTCCAAACCTTGGCCCCTTGGACACCCAAAATTTGACCTCGTCGGAATGTGACCAAAATTGATGTCTAAACTTATACGAGCATGGCCAATTCTGTGGGGATCTCTAAATCGGGATTGCCCACTACCAAAACTTGGCCTCTTGGACACCAAAAATTTGACCTCATCAGAATGTGACCAAAATTGATCTCTAAACTAATTCGAGTATGGCCAATTCAGTGCGGATCTCTAAGCCAGGATTGGTCACTACCAAAACTTGGCTTCTTGGACACCCAAAAGTTGACGTCGTCAGAATGTGACCAAAATTGATGTCTAAACTTATTCGAGTATGGCCAATTCAGTGGGGATCTCTAAGTCAGGACTGCTCACTCCAAAAATTTGGCACCTTGGACATCCAAAATTTCACCTCGTCAGAATGTGACCAAAATTGATGTCTAAACTAATTCGAGTATGGCCTGTTCAGTGGGGATCTCTAAGTCGTCATTGCTCACTTCCAAACCTTGGCCCCTTGGACACCCAAAATTTGACCTCGTAAGAATGTGACCAAAATTGGTCTAAACTTAAATGAGTATGGCCAATTGTGTGGGGATCTCTAAATCGGGATTGCCCACTACCAAAACTTGTCCCCTTGGACACCCAAAATTTGACCTCGTCAGAATGTGACCGAAATTGATGTCTAAACTAATTCGAGTATGGCCAATTCAGTGGGGATCTCTAGGTCAGGACTGCTCACTCCAAAAATTTGGCACCTTGGACATCCAAAATTTCACCTCGTCAGAATATGACCAAAATTGATATCTAAACTTATACGAGTATGGCCAATTCTGTGGGGATCTCTAAATCGGGATTGCGCCCTACCAAAACTGGGCCCCTTGGACACCCAAAATTTGACCTCGTCAGAATGAGACCAAAATTGATGTCTAAACTAACTCGAGTATGGCCAATTCAGTGGGGATCTCTAAATCGGGATTGCTCACTATCAAAACTTGGCCCCTTGGACACCAAAAATTTGACCTCATCAGAATGTGACCAAAATTGATCTCTAAACTAATTCGAGTATGGCCAATTCAGTGGGGATCTCTAAGTCGGGATTGCTCACTACCAAAACTTGGCTCCTTGGACACCTAAAAGTTGACCTCGTCAGAATGTGACCAAAATTGATGTCTAAACTAATTCGAGTATGGCCAATTCAGTGGGGATCTCAAAGTCAGGACTGCTAACTCCAAAAATTTGGCACCTTGGACATCCAAAATTTCACCTCATCAGAATGTGACCAAAATTGATATCTAAACTTATACGAGCATGGCCAATTCTGTGGGGATCTCTAAATCGGGATTGCTCACTATCAAAACTTGGCCCCTTGGACACCAAAAATTTGACCTCATCAGAATGTGACCAAAATTGATCTCTAAACTAATTCGAGTATGGCCAATTCAGTGGGGATCTCTAAGTCGGGATTGCTCACTACCAAAACTTGGCTCCTTGGACACCTAAAAGTTGACCTCGTCAGAATGTGACCAAAATTGATGTCAGAACTAATTCGAGTATGGCCAATTCAGTGGGGATCTCAAAGTCAGGACTGCTCACTCCAAAAATTTGGCACCTTGGACATCCAAAATTTCACCTCGTCAGAATGTGACCAAAATTGATGTCTAAACTTGTACGAGCATGGCCAATTCTGTGGGGATCTCTAAGTCGGGATTGCCCACTACCAAAACTTGGCCCCTTGGACACCAAAAATTTGACCTCATCAGAATGTGACCAAAATTGATCTCTAAACTAATTCGAGTATGGCCAATTCAGTGCGGATCTCTAAGTCGGGATTGCTCACTACCAAAACTTAACTTCTTGGACACCCAAAAGTTGACGTCGTCAGAATGTGACCAAAATTGATGTCTAAACTTATTCGAGTATGGCCAATTCAGTGGGATCTCTAAGTCAGGACTGCTCACTCCAAAAATTTGGCACCTTGGACATCCAAAATTTCACCTCGTCAGAATGTGACCAAAATTGATGTCTAAACTAATTCGAATATGGCCTGTTCAGTCGGGATCTCTAAGTCGTGATTGCTCACTTCCAAACCTTGGTGCCTTGGACACACACAATTTGACCTCGTCAGAATGTGACCAAAATTGATTTCTAAACTTATTCGAGTATGGCCAGTTCCGTGGGGATCTCTAAATCGGGATTGCCCACTACCAAAACTTGGCCCCTTGGACACCCAAAATTTAACCTTGTCAGAATGTGACCAAAATTGATGTCTAAACTAATTCGAGTATGGCCTATTCAGTGGGATCTCTAACGATTGCTCACTACCAAAACTTGGCCCCTTGGACACCGAAAATTTGCCCTCGTCAGATTGTGACCAAAATTGGAGTCTAAACTAATTCGATTATGGCCAATTCTGTGGGGATCTCTAAGTCGGGATTGCTCACTACCAAAACTTGGCCCCTTGTACACCCAAAATTTGACCTTCTCAGAAGGTAACCAAAATGGATGTCTAAACTAATTCGAGATGGCCAATTCAGTGGGGATCTCTAAGTCAGGATTGCTCACTCCAAAAATTTGGCCCCTTGGACACAGAAAATTTGACTTCATCAGAAAGTGACCAAAATTGATGTCTTAACTAATTCGAGTATGGCCAATTCAGTGGGGATCTCTAAATCGGGATTTCTCACTATCAAAACTTGGCTCCTTGGACACCCAAAAGTTGACCTCGTAAGAATGTGACCGAAATTGATGTCGAAACTAATTCGAGTACGGCCAATTCAGTGGGGATCTCTAAGTCAGGACTGCTCACTCCAAAAATTTGGCACGTTGGACATCCAAAATTTCACCTCGTCAGAATATGACCAAAATTGATGTCTAAGCTAATTCAAGTATGGCCTGTTCAGGTGGGATCTCTAAGTCGTGATTGCTCACTTCCAAACCTTGGCCCCTTGGACACCCAAAATTTGACCTCGTCGGAATGTGACCAAAATTGATGTCTAAACTTATACGAACATGGCCAATTCTGTGGGGATCTCTAAATCGGGATTGCCCACTACCAAAACTTGGCCCCTTGGACACCAAAAATTTGACCTCATCAAAATGTGACCAAAATTGATCTCTAAACTAATTCGAGTATGGCCAATTCAGTGCGGATCTCTAAGCCGGGATTGGTCACTACCAAAACTTGGCTTCTTGGACACCCAAAAGTTGACGTCGTCAGAATGTGACCAAAATTGATGTCTAAACTTATTCGAGTATGGCCAATTCAGTGGGGATCTCTAAGTCAGGACTGCTCACTCCAAAAATTTGGCACCTTGGACATCCAAAAATTCACCTCGTCAGAATGTGACCAAAATTGATGTCTAAACTAATTCGAGTATGGCCTGTTCAGTGGGGATCTCTAAGTCGTCATTGCTCGCTTCCAAACCTTGGCCCCTTGGACACCCAAAATTTGACCTCGTAAGAATGTGACCAAAATTGAAGTCTAAACTTATACGAGTATGGCCAATTCTGTGGGGATCTCTAAATAGGGATTGCCCACTACCAAAACTTGGCCCCTTGGACACCCAAAATTTGACCTCGTCAGAATGAGACCAAAATTGATGTCTAAACTAATTCGAGTATGGCCAATTCAGTGGGGATCTCTAAGTCAGGACTGCTCACTCCAAAAATTTGGCACCTTGGACATCCAAAATTTCACCTCGTCAGAATATGACCAAAATTGATGTCTAAACTAATTCGAGTATGGCCTGCTCAGTGGGGATCTCTAAGTCGTGATTGCTCACTTCCAAACCTTGGCCCCTTGGACACCTAAAATTTGACCTCGTCAGAATGTGACCAAAAATGATGTCTAAACTAATTCGAGTATGGCCAATTCAGTGGGGATCTCTAAATCGGGAATTCTCACTATCAAAACTTGGCTCCTTGGACACCCAAAAGTTGACCTCGTAAGAATGTGACCGAAATTGATGTCTAAACTAATTCGAGTATGGCCAATTCAGTGCGGATCTCTAAGTCAGGACTGCTCACTCCAAAAATTTGGCACCTTGGACATCCAAAATTTCACCTCGTCAGAATATGACCAAAATTGATCTCTAAACTAATTCGAGTATGGCCAATTCAGTGGGGATCTCTAAGTCGGGATTGCTCACTACCAAAACTTGGCTCCTTGGACACCCAAAAGTTGACCTCGTCAGAATGTGACCAAAATTGATGTCTAAACTAATTCGAGTATGGCCAATTCAGTGGGGATCTCAAAGTCAGGACTGCTCACTCCAAAAATTTGGCACCTTGGACATCCAAAATTTCACCTCGTCAGAATGTGACCAAAATTGATGTCTAAACTTATATGAGCATGGCCAATTCTGTGGGGATCTCTAAATCGGGATTACCCACTACCAAAACTTGGCCCCTTGGACACCAAAAATTTGACCTCTTCAGAATGGGACCAAAATTGATCTCTAAACTAATTCGAGTATGGACAATTCAGTGCGGATCTCTAAGTCGGGATTGTTCACTACCAAAACTTGGCTTCTTGGACACCCAAAAGTTGACGTCGTCAGAATGTGACCAAAATTGATGTCTAAACTTATTCGAGTATGGCCAATTCAGTGGGGATCTCTAAGTCAGGACTGCTCACACCGAAAATTTGGCACCTTGGACATCCAAAATTTCACATTTGACCAAAATTGATGTCTAAACTAATTCGAGTATGGCCTGTTCAGTGGGGATCTCTAGTCGTCATTGCTCACTTCCAAACATTGGCCCCTTGGACACCCAAAATTTGACCTCGTCAGAATGTGATCAAAATTGATGTCTAAACTTATACGAGTATGGCCAATTCTGTGGGGATCTCTAAATCGGGATTGCCCACTACCAAAACTTGGCCCCTTGGACACCCAAAATTTGACCTCGTCAGAATGAGACCAAAATTGATGTCTAAACTAAGTCGAGTATGACCAATTCAGTGGGGATCTCTAAATCGGGATTGCTCACTATCAAAACATGGCCCCTTGGACACCAAAAATTTGACCTCATCAGAATGGGACCAAAATTGATCTCTAAACTAATTCGAGTATGGCCAATTCAGTGGGGATCTCTAAGTCGGGATTGCTCACTACCAAAACTTGGCTCCTTGGACACCCAAAAGTTGACCTCGTCAGAATGTGACCAAAATTGATGTCTAAACTAATTCGAGTATGGCCAATTCAGTGGGGATCTCAAAGTCAGGACTGCTCACTCCAAAAATTTGGCACCTTGGACATCCAAAATTTCACCTCGTCAGAATGTGACCAAAATTGATGTCTAAACTAATTCGAGTATGTCCTGTTCAGTCGGGATCTCTAAGTCATGATTGCTGACTTCCAAACCTTGGCGCCTTGGACACACAAAATTTGACCTCGTCAGAATGTGACCAAAATTGATTTATAAACTTATTCGCGTATGGCCAATTCTGTGGGGATCTCTAAATCGGGATTGCCCACTACCAAAACTTGGCCCCTTGGACACCCAAAATTTGACCTTGTCAGAAGGTAACCAAAATGGATGCTTAAACTAATTCGAGATGGCCAATTCAGTGAGGATTGCTAAGTCGGGATTGCTCACTCCCAAAATTTGGCCCCTTGGACAACCAAAATTTGACCTTGTCAGAATGTTAATAAAATTGATGTCTAAACTAATTCGAGTATGGCCTATTCAGTGGAATCTCTAACGATTGCTCACTACCAAAACTTGGCCCCTTGGACACTGAAAATTTGACCTCGTCAGATTGTGACCAAAATTGGAGTCTAAACTAATTCGATTATGGCCAATTCTGTGGGGATCTCTAAGTCGGGATTGCTCACTACCAAAACTTGGCCCCTTGTACACCCAAAATTTGACCTTGTCAGAAGGTAACCAAAATGGATGTTTAAACTAATTCGAGATGGCCAATTCAGTGAGGATCGTTAAGTCGGGATTGCTCACTCCCAAAATTTGGCCCCCTGGACAACCAAAATTTGACCTTGTCAGAATGTTACCAAAATTGATGTCTAAACTAATTCGAGTATGGCCTATTCAGTGGGATCTCTAACGTTTGCTCACTACCAAAACTTGGCCCCTTGGACACCGAAAATTTCACCTCGTCAGATTGTGACCAAAATTGGAGTCTAAACTAATTCGATTATGGCCAATTCTGTGGGGATCTCTAAGTCGGGATTGCTCACTACCAAAACTTGGCCCCTTGTACACCCAAAATTTGACCTTGTCAGAAGGTAACCAAAATGGATGTCTAAACTAATTCGAGATGGCCAATTCAGTGGGGATCTCTAAGTCAGGATGGCTCACTCCAAAAATTTGGCCCCTTGGACACAGAAAATTTGACTTCATCAGAAAGTGACCAAAATTGATGTCTAAACTAATTCGAGTATGGCCAATTAAGTGGGGATCTCTAAATCGGGATTGCTCACTACCAAAACTTGGCTCCTTGGACACCCAAAAATTGACCTCGTCAGAATGTGACCAAAATATATGTCTAAACTAATTCGAGTATGGCCAATTCAGTGAGGATTGCTAAGTCGGGATTGCTCACTCCCAAAATTTGGCCCCTTGGACAACCAAAATTTGACCTTGTCAGAATGTTACCAAAATTGATGTCTAAACTAATTCGAGTATGGCCTATTCAGTGGGATCTCTAACAATTGCTCACTACCAAAACTTGGCCCCTTGGACACTGAAAATTTGACCTCGTCAGATTGTGACCAAAATTAGAGTCTAAACTAATTCGATTATGGCCAATTCTGTGGGGATCTCTAAGTCGGGATTGCTCACTACCAAAACTTGGCCCCTTGTACACCCAAAATTTGACCTTGTCAGAAGGTAACCAAAATGGATGTCGAAACTAATTCGAGATGGCCAATTCAGTGGGGATCTCTAAGTCGGGATTGCTCACTACCAAAACTTGGCCCCTTGTACACCCAAAATTTGACCTTGTCAGAAGGTAACCAAAATGGATGTCTAAACTAATTCGAGATGGCCAATTCAGTGGGGATCTCTAAGTCAGGATGGCTCACTCCAAAAATTTGGCCCCTTGGACACAGAAAATTTGACTTCATCAGAAAGTGACCAAAATTGATGTCTAAACTAATTCGAGTATGGCCAATTCAGTGGGGATCTCTAAATCGGGATTGCTCACTACCAAAACTTGGCTCCTTGGACACCCAAAAATTGACCTCGTCAGAATGTGACCAAAATATATGTCTAAACTAATTCGAGTATGGCCAATTCAGTGAGGATTGCTAAGTCGGGATTGCTCACTCCCAAAATTTGGCCCCTTGGACAACCAAAATTTGACCTTGTCAGAATGTTACCAAAATTGATGTCTAAACTAATTCGAGTATGGCCTATTCAGTGGGATCTCTAACGATTGCTCACTACCAAAACTTGGCCCCTTGGACACTGAAAATTTGACCTCATCAGATTGTGACCAAAATTGGAGTCTAAACTAATTCGATTATGGCCAATTCTGTGGGGATCTCTAAGTCGGGATTGCTCACTACCAAAACTTGGCCCCTTGTACACCCAAAATTTGACCTTGTCAGAAGGTAACCAAAATTGATGTCTAAACTAATTCGAGTATGGCCAATTCAGTGGGGATCTCAAAGTCAGGACTGCTCACTCCAAACATTTGGCACCTTGGGCATCCAAAATTTCACCTCGTCAGAATGTGACCAAAATTGATGTCTAAACTTATACGAGCATGGCCAATTCTGTGGGGATCTCTAAACGGGATTGCCCGCTACCAAAACTTGGCCCCTTGGACACCAAAAATTTGACCTCATCAGAATGTGACCAAAATTGATCTCTAAACTAATTCAAGTATGGCCAATTCAGTGCGGATCTCTAAGTCGGGATTCCTCACTACCAAAACTTGGCTTCTTGGACACCCAAAAGTTGATGTCGTCAGAATGTGACCAAAATTTATGTCTAAACTTATTCGAGTATGGCCAGTTCAGTGGGGATCTCTAAGTCAGTTCTGCTCACACCAAAAATTTGGCACCTTGGACATCCAAAATTTCACATTTGACCAAAATTGATGTCTAAACTAATTCGAGTATGGCCTGTTCAGTGGGGATCTCTAAGTCGTCATTGCTCACCTCCAAACCTTGGCCCCTTGGACACCCAAAATTTGACCTCGTCAGAATGTGACCAAAATTGATGTCTAAACTTATACAAGTATGGCCAATTCTGTGGGGATCTCTAAATCGGGATTGCCCACTACCAAAACTTGGCCCCTTGGACACCCAAAATTTGACCTCGTCAGAATGAGACCAAAATTGATGTCTAAACTAAGTCGAGTATGGCCAATTCAGTGGGGATCTCTAAATCGGGATTGCTCACTATCAAAACATGGCCCCTTGGACACCAAAAATTTGACCTCATCAGAATGTGACCAAAATTGATCTCTAAACTAATTCGAGTATGGCCAATTCAGTGGCAATGTCTAAGTCGGGATTGCTCACTACCAAAACTTGGCTCCTTACACCCGAAATTTAACCTTGTCAGAATGTGACCAAAATTGATGTCTAAACTAATTCGAGTATGGCCTATTCAGTGGGATCTCTAACGATTGCTCACTACCAAAACTTGGCCCCTTGGACACCGAAAATTTCACCTCGTCAGATTGTGACCAAAATTGGAGTCTAAACTAATTCGATTATGGCCAATTCTGTGGGGATCTCTAAGCCGGGATTGCTCACTACCAAAACTTGGCCCCTTGTACACCCAAAATTTGACCTTGTCAGAAGGTAACCAAAATGGATGTCTAAACTAATTCGAGATGGCCAATTCAGTGGGGATCTCTAAGTCAGGATGGCTCACTCCAAAAATTTGGCCCCTTGGACACAGAAAATTTGACTTCATCAGAAAGTGACCAAAATTGATGTCTAAACTAATTCGAGTATGGCCAATTCAGTGGGGATCTCTAAATCGGGATTGCTCACTACCAAAACTTGGCTCCTTAGACACCCAAAAATTGACCTCGTCAGAATGTGACCAAAATATATGTCTAAACTAATTCGAGTATGGCCAATTCAGTGGGGATCTCTAAATCGGGATTTCTCACTATCAAAACTTGGCTATTTGGACACCCAAAAGTTGACCTCGTAAGAATGTGACCGAAATTGATGTCTAAACTAATTCGAGTATCGCCAATTCAGTGGGGATCTCTAAGTCAGGACTGCTCACTCCAAAAATTTGGCACCTTGGACATCCAAAATTTCACCTCGTCGGAATGTGACCAAAATTGATGTCTAAACTTATACGAGCATGGCCAATTCTGTGGGGATCTCTAAATCGGGATTGCTCACTATCAAAACTTGGCCCCTTGGACACCAAAAATTTGACCTCATCAGAATGTGACCAAAATTGATCTCTAAACTAATTCGAGTATGGCCAATTCAGTGGGGATCTCTAAGTCGGGATTGCTCACCTCCAAAACTTGGCTCCTTGGACACCTAAAAGTTGACCTCGTCAGAATGTGACCAAAATTGATGTCAGAACTAATTCGAGTATGGCCAATTCAGTGGGGATCTCAAAGTCAGGACTGCTCACTCCAAAAATTTGGCACCTTGGACATCCAAAATTTCACCTCGTCAGAATGTGACCAAAATTGATGTCTAAACTTATACGAGCATGGCCAATTCTGTGGGGATCTCTAAATCGGGATTGCTCACTATCAAAACTTGGCCCCTTGGACACCTAAAAGTTGACCTCGTCAGAATGTGACCAAAATTGATGTCAGAACTAATTCGAGTATGGCCAATTCAGTGGGGATCTCAAAGTCAGGACTGCTCACTCCAAAAATTTGGCCCCTTGGACACCCAAAATTTGACCTCGTCGGAATGTGACCAAAATTGATGTCTAAACTTATACGAGCATGGCCAATTCTGTGGGGATCTCTAAATCGGGATTGCTCACTATCAAAACTTGGCCCCTTGGACACCAAAAATTTGACCTCATCAGAGTGTGACCAAAATTGATCTCTAAACTAATTCGAGTATGGCCAATTCAGTGGGGATCTCTAAGTCGGGATTGCTCACTACCAAAACTTGGCTCCTTGGACACCTAAAAGTTGACCTCGTCAGAATGTGACCAAAATTGATGTCAGAACTAATTCGAGTATGGCCAATTCAGTGGGGATCTCAAAGTCAGGACTGCTCACTCCAAAAATTTGGCACCTTGGACATCCAAAATTTCACCTCGTCATAATGTGACCAAAATTGATGTCTAAACTTGGACGAGCATGGCCAATTCTGTGGGGATCTCTAAATCGGGATTGCCCACTACCAAAACTTGGCCCCTTGGACACCAAAAATTTGACCTCATCAGAAGGTGACCAAAATTGATCTCTAAACTAATTTGAGTATGGCCAATTCAGTGCAGATCTCTAAGTCGGGATTGCTCACTACCAAAACTTAACTTCTTGGACACCCAAAAGTTGACGTCGTCAGAATGTGACCAAAATTGATGTCTAAACTTATTCGAGTATGGCCAATTCAGTGGGGATCTCTAAGTGAGGACTGCTCACACCGAAAATTTGGCACCTTGGACATCCAAAATTTCACATTTGACCAAAATTGATGTCTAAACTAATTCGAGTATGGCCTGTTCAGTGGGTATCTCTAAGTCATCATTGCTCACTTCCAAACCTTGGTGCCTTGGACACCCAAAATTTGACCTCGTCAGAATGAGACCAAAATCGACGTCTAAACTAATTCGAGTATGGCCAATTCAGTGGGGATCTCTAAGTCAGGACTGCTCACTCCAAAAATTTGGCACCTTGGACATCCAAAATTTCACCTCGTCAGAATATGACCAAAATTGATGTCTAAACTAATTCGAGTATGGCCTGTTCAGTGGGGATCTCTAAGTCGTGATTGCTCACTTCCAAACCTATGCCCCTTGGACACCCAAAATTTGACCTCGTCGGAATGTGACCAAAAATGATGTCTAAACTAATTCGAGTATGGCCAATTCAGTGGGGATCTCTAAATCGGGAATTCTCACTATCAAAACTTGGCTCCTTGGACACCCAAAAGTTGACCTCGTAAGAATGTGACCGAAATTGATGTCTAAACTAATTCGAGTATGGCCAATTCAGTGGGGATCTCTAAGTCATCATTGCTCACTTCCAAACCTTGGTGCCTTGGACACCCAAAATTTGACCTCGTCAGAATGAGACCAAAATCGATGTCTAAACTAATTCGAGTATGGCCAATTCAGTGGGGATCTCTAAGTCAGGACTGCTCACTCCAAAAATTTGGCACCTTGGACATCCAAAATTTCACCTCGTCAGAATATGACCAAAATTGATCTCTAAAATAATTCGAGTATGGCCAATTCAGTGGGGATCTCTAAGTCGGGATTGCTCACTACCAAAACTTGGCTCCTTGGACATCCAAAAGTTGACCTCGTCAGAATGTGACCAAAATTGATGTCTAAACTAATTCGAGTATGGCCAATTCAGTGGGGATCTCTAAGTCGGGATTGCTCACTACCAAAACTTGGCTCCTTGGACACCTAAAAGTTGACCTCGTCAGAATGTGACCAAAATTGATGTCAGAACTAATTCGAGTATGGCCAATTCAGTGGGGATCTCAAAGTCAGGACTGCTCACTCCAAAAATTTGGCACCTTGGACATCCAAAATTTCACCTCGTCAGAATGTGACCAAAATTGATGTCTAAACTTGTACGAGCATGGCCAATTCTGTGGGGATCTCTAAGTCGGGATTGCCCACTACCAAAACTTGGCCCCTTGGACACCAAAAATTTGACCTCATCAGAATGTGACCAAAATTGATCTCTAAACTAATTCGAGTATGGCCAATTCAGTGCGGATCTCTAAGTCGGGATTGCTCACTACCAAAACTTAACTTCTTGGACACCCAAAAGTTGACGTCGTCAGAATGTGACCAAAATTGATGTCTAAACTTATTCGAGTATGGCCAATTCAGTGGGGATCTCTAAGTCAGGACTGCTCACACCAAAAATTTGGCACCTTGGACATCCAAAATTTCACATTTGACCAAAATTGATGTCTAAACTAATTCGAGTATGGCCTGTTCAGTGGGTATCTCTAAGTCGTCATTGCTCACTTCCAAACCTTGGCCCCTTGGACACCCAAAGTTTGACCTCGTCAGAATGTGACAAAAATTGATGTCTAAACTTATACGAGTATGGCCAATTCTGTGGGGATCTCTAAATCGGGATTGCCCACTACCAAAACTTGGCCCCTTGGACACCCAAAATTTGACCTCGTCAGAATGTGACCAAAATTGATCTCTAAACTAATTCGAGTATGGCCAATTCAGTGGGGATCTCTAAGTCGGGATTGCTCACTACCAAAACTTGGCTCCTTGGACACCCAAAAGTTGACCTCGTCAGAATGTGACCAAAATTGATGTCTAAACTAATTCGAGTATGGCCAATTCAGTGGGGATCTCAAAGTGAGGACTGGTCACTCCAAAAATTTGGCACCTTGGACATCCAAAATTTCACCTCGTCAGAATGTGACCAAAATTGATGTCTAAACTAATTCGAATATGGCCTGTTCAGTCGGGATCTCTAAGTCGTGATTGCTCACTTCCAAACCTTGGTGCCTTGGACACACACAATTTGACCTCGTCAGAATGTGACCAAAATTGATTTCTAAACTTATTCGAGTATGGCCAGTTCCGTGGGGATCTCTAAATCGGGATTGCTCACTACCAAAACTTGGCTCCTTGGACACCCAAAAATTGACCTCGTCAGAATGTGACCAAAATATATGTCTAAACTAATTCGAGTATGGCCAATTCAGTGAGGATTGCTAAGTCGGGATTGCTCACTCCCAAAATTTGGCCCCTTGGACAACCAAAATTTGACCTTGTCAGAATGTTACCAAAATTGATGTCTAAACTAATTCGAGTATGGCCTATTCAGTGGGATCTCTAACGATTGCTCACTACCAAAACTTGGCCCCTTGGACACTGAAAATTTAACCTCATCAGATTGTGACCAAAATTGGAGTCTAAACTAATTCGATTATGGCCAATTCTGTGGGGATCTCTAAGTCGGGATTGCTCACTACCAAAACTTGGCCCCTTGTACACCCAAAATTTGACCTTGTCAGAAGGTAACCAAAATTGATGTCTAAACTAATTCGAGTATGGCCAATTCAGTGGGGATCTCAAAGTCAGGACTGCTCACTCCAAACATTTGGCACCTTGGGCATCCAAAATTTCACCTCGTCAGAATGTGACCAAAATTGATGTCTAAACTTATACGAGCATGGCCAATTCTGTGGGGATCTCTAAACGGGATTGCCCGCTACCAAAACTTGGCCCCTTGGACACCAAAAATTTGACCTCATCAGAATGTGACCAAAATTGATCTCTAAACTAATTCAAGTATGGCCAATTCAGTGCGGATCTCTAAGTCGGGATTCCTCACTACCAAAACTTGGCTTCTTGGACACCCAAAAGTTGATGTCGTCAGAATGTGACCAAAATTTATGTCTAAACTTATTCGAGTATGGCCAGTTCAGTGGGGATCTCTAAGTCAGTTCTGCTCACACCAAAAATTTGGCACCTTGGACATCCAAAATTTCACATTTGACCAAAATTGATGTCTAAACTAATTCGAGTATGGCCTGTTCAGTGGGGATCTCTAAGTCGTCATTGCTCACCTCCAAACCTTGGCCCCTTGGACACCCAAAATTTGACCTCGTCAGAATGTGACCAAAATTGATGTCTAAACTTATACAAGTATGGCCAATTCTGTGGGGATCTCTAAATCGGGATTGCCCACTACCAAAACTTGGCCCCTTGGACACCCAAAATTTGACCTCGTCAGAATGAGACCAAAATTGATGTCTAAACTAAGTCGAGTATGGCCAATTCAGTGGGGATCTCTAAATCGGGATTGCTCACTATCAAAACATGGCCCCTTGGACACCAAAAATTTGACCTCATCAGAATGTGACCAAAATTGATCTCTAAACTAATTCGAGTATGGCCAATTCAGTGGCAATGTCTAAGTCGGGATTGCTCACTACCAAAACTTGGCTCCTTACACCCGAAATTTAACCTTGTCAGAATGTGACCAAAATTGATGTCTAAACTAATTCGAGTATGGCCTATTCAGTGGGATCTCTAACGATTGCTCACTACCAAAACTTGGCCCCTTGGACACCGAAAATTTCACCTCGTCAGATTGTGACCAAAATTGGAGTCTAAACTAATTCGATTATGGCCAATTCTGTGGGGATCTCTAAGCCGGGATTGCTCACTACCAAAACTTGGCCCCTTGTACACCCAAAATTTGACCTTGTCAGAAGGTAACCAAAATGGATGTCTAAACTAATTCGAGATGGCCAATTCAGTGGGGATCTCTAAGTCAGGATGGCTCACTCCAAAAATTTGGCCCCTTGGACACAGAAAATTTGACTTCATCAGAAAGTGACCAAAATTGATGTCTAAACTAATTCGAGTATGGCCAATTCAGTGGGGATCTCTAAATCGGGATTGCTCACTACCAAAACTTGGCTCCTTAGACACCCAAAAATTGACCTCGTCAGAATGTGACCAAAATATATGTCTAAACTAATTCGAGTATGGCCAATTCAGTGGGGATCTCTAAATCGGGATTTCTCACTATCAAAACTTGGCTATTTGGACACCCAAAAGTTGACCTCGTAAGAATGTGACCGAAATTGATGTCTAAACTAATTCGAGTATCGCCAATTCAGTGGGGATCTCTAAGTCAGGACTGCTCACTCCAAAAATTTGGCACCTTGGACATCCAAAATTTCACCTCGTCGGAATGTGACCAAAATTGATGTCTAAACTTATACGAGCATGGCCAATTCTGTGGGGATCTCTAAATCGGGATTGCTCACTATCAAAACTTGGCCCCTTGGACACCAAAAATTTGACCTCATCAGAATGTGACCAAAATTGATCTCTAAACTAATTCGAGTATGGCCAATTCAGTGGGGATCTCTAAGTCGGGATTGCTCACCTCCAAAACTTGGCTCCTTGGACACCTAAAAGTTGACCTCGTCAGAATGTGACCAAAATTGATGTCAGAACTAATTCGAGTATGGCCAATTCAGTGGGGATCTCAAAGTCAGGACTGCTCACTCCAAAAATTTGGCACCTTGGACATCCAAAATTTCACCTCGTCAGAATGTGACCAAAATTGATGTCTAAACTTATACGAGCATGGCCAATTCTGTGGGGATCTCTAAATCGGGATTGCTCACTATCAAAACTTGGCCCCTTGGACACCTAAAAGTTGACCTCGTCAGAATGTGACCAAAATTGATGTCAGAACTAATTCGAGTATGGCCAATTCAGTGGGGATCTCAAAGTCAGGACTGCTCACTCCAAAAATTTGGCCCCTTGGACACCCAAAATTTGACCTCGTCGGAATGTGACCAAAATTGATGTCTAAACTTATACGAGCATGGCCAATTCTGTGGGGATCTCTAAATCGGGATTGCTCACTATCAAAACTTGGCCCCTTGGACACCAAAAATTTGACCTCATCAGAGTGTGACCAAAATTGATCTCTAAACTAATTCGAGTATGGCCAATTCAGTGGGGATCTCTAAGTCGGGATTGCTCACTACCAAAACTTGGCTCCTTGGACACCTAAAAGTTGACCTCGTCAGAATGTGACCAAAATTGATGTCAGAACTAATTCGAGTATGGCCAATTCAGTGGGGATCTCAAAGTCAGGACTGCTCACTCCAAAAATTTGGCACCTTGGACATCCAAAATTTCACCTCGTCAGAATGTGACCAAAATTGATGTCTAAACTTGTACGAGCATGGCCAATTCTGTGGGGATCTCTAAATCGGGATTGCCCACTACCAAAACTTGGCCCCTTGGACACCAAAAATTTGACCTCATCAGAAGGTGACCAAAATTGATCTCTAAACTAATTTGAGTATGGCCAATTCAGTGCAGATCTCTAAGTCGGGATTGCTCACTACCAAAACTTAACTTCTTGGACACCCAAAAGTTGACGTCGTCAGAATGTGACCAAAATTGATGTCTAAACTTATTCGAGTATGGCCAATTCAGTGGGGATCTCTAAGTGAGGACTGCTCACACCGAAAATTTGGCACCTTGGACATCCAAAATTTCACATTTGACCAAAATTGATGTCTAAACTAATTCGAGTATGGCCTGTTCAGTGGGTATCTCTAAGTCATCATTGCTCACTTCCAAACCTTGGTGCCTTGGACACCCAAAATTTGACCTCGTCAGAATGAGACCAAAATCGACGTCTAAACTAATTCGAGTATGGCCAATTCAGTGGGGATCTCTAAGTCAGGACTGCTCACTCCAAAAATTTGGCACCTTGGACATCCAAAATTTCACCTCGTCAGAATATGACCAAAATTGATGTCTAAACTAATTCGAGTATGGCCTGTTCAGTGGGGATCTCTAAGTCGTGATTGCTCACTTCCAAACCTATGCCCCTTGGACACCCAAAATTTGACCTCGTCGGAATGTGACCAAAAATGATGTCTAAACTAATTCGAGTATGGCCAATTCAGTGGGGATCTCTAAATCGGGAATTCTCACTATCAAAACTTGGCTCCTTGGACACCCAAAAGTTGACCTCGTAAGAATGTGACCGAAATTGATGTCTAAACTAATTCGAGTATGGCCAATTCAGTGGGGATCTCTAAGTCATCATTGCTCACTTCCAAACCTTGGTGCCTTGGACACCCAAAATTTGACCTCGTCAGAATGAGACCAAAATCGATGTCTAAACTAATTCGAGTATGGCCAATTCAGTGGGGATCTCTAAGTCAGGACTGCTCACTCCAAAAATTTGGCACCTTGGACATCCAAAATTTCACCTCGTCAGAATATGACCAAAATTGATCTCTAAACTAATTCGAGTATGGCCAATTCAGTGGGGATCTCTAAGTCGGGATTGCTCACTACCAAAACTTGGCTCCTTGGACATCCAAAAGTTGACCTCGTCAGAATGTGACCAAAATTGATGTCTAAACTAATTCGAGTATGGCCAATTCAGTGGGGATCTCTAAGTCGGGATTGCTCACTACCAAAACTTGGCTCCTTGGACACCTAAAAGTTGACCTCGTCAGAATGTGACCAAAATTGATGTCAGAACTAATTCGAGTATGGCCAATTCAGTGGGGATCTCAAAGTCAGGACTGCTCACTCCAAAAATTTGGCACCTTGGACATCCAAAATTTCACCTCGTCAGAATGTGACCAAAATTGATGTCTAAACTTGTACGAGCATGGCCAATTCTGTGGGGATCTCTAAGTCGGGATTGCCCACTACCAAAACTTGGCCCCTTGGACACCAAAAATTTGACCTCATCAGAATGTGACCAAAATTGATCTCTAAACTAATTCGAGTATGGCCAATTCAGTGCGGATCTCTAAGTCGGGATTGCTCACTACCAAAACTTAACTTCTTGGACACCCAAAAGTTGACGTCGTCAGAATGTGACCAAAATTGATGTCTAAACTTATTCGAGTATGGCCAATTCAGTGGGGATCTCTAAGTCAGGACTGCTCACACCAAAAATTTGGCACCTTGGACATCCAAAATTTCACATTTGACCAAAATTGATGTCTAAACTAATTCGAGTATGGCCTGTTCAGTGGGTATCTCTAAGTCGTCATTGCTCACTTCCAAACCTTGGCCCCTTGGACACCCAAAGTTTGACCTCGTCAGAATGTGACAAAAATTGATGTCTAAACTTATACGAGTATGGCCAATTCTGTGGGGATCTCTAAATCGGGATTGCCCACTACCAAAACTTGGCCCCTTGGACACCCAAAATTTGACCTCGTCAGAATGTGACCAAAATTGATCTCTAAACTAATTCGAGTATGGCCAATTCAGTGGGGATCTCTAAGTCGGGATTGCTCACTACCAAAACTTGGCTCCTTGGACACCCAAAAGTTGACCTCGTCAGAATGTGACCAAAATTGATGTCTAAACTAATTCGAGTATGGCCAATTCAGTGGGGATCTCAAAGTGAGGACTGGTCACTCCAAAAATTTGGCACCTTGGACATCCAAAATTTCACCTCGTCAGAATGTGACCAAAATTGATGTCTAAACTAATTCGAATATGGCCTGTTCAGTCGGGATCTCTAAGTCGTGATTGCTCACTTCCAAACCTTGGTGCCTTGGACACACACAATTTGACCTCGTCAGAATGTGACCAAAATTGATTTCTAAACTTATTCGAGTATGGCCAGTTCCGTGGGGATCTCTAAATCGGGATTGCCCACTACCAAAACTTGGCCCCTTGGACACCCAAAATTTAACCTTGTCAGAATGTGACCAAAATTGATGTCTAAACTAATTCGAGTATGGCCTATTCAGTGGGATCTCTAACGATTGCTCACTACCAAAACTTGGCCCCTTGGACACCGAAAATTTGCCCTCGTCAGATTGTGACCAAAATTGGAGTCTAAACTAATTCGATTATGGCCAATTCTGTGGGGATCTCTAAGTCGGGATTGCTCACTACCAAAACTTGGCCCCTTGTACACCCAAAATTTGACCTTCTCAGAAGGTAACCAAAATGGATGTCTAAACTAATTCGAGATGGCCAATTCAGTGGGGATCTCTAAGTCAGGATTGCTCTCTCCAAAAATTTGGCCCCTTGGACACAGAAAATTTGACTTCATCAGAAAGTGACCAAAATTGATGTCTTAACTAATTCGAGTATGGCCAATTCAGTGGGGATCTCTAAATCGGGATTTCTCACTATCAAAACTTGGCTCCTTGGACACCCAAAAGTTGACCTCGTAAGAATGTGACCGAAATTGATGTCGAAACTAATTCGAGTACGGCCAATTCAGTGGGGATCTCTAAGTCAGGACTGCTCACTTCAAAAATTTGGCACGTTGGACATCCAAAATTTCACCTCGTCAGAATATGACCAAAATTGATGTCTAAGCTAATTCAAGTATGGCCTGTTCAGGTGGGATCTCTAAGTCGTGATTGCTCACTTCCAAACCTTGGCCCCTTGGACACCCAAAATTTGACCTCGTCGGAATGTGACCAAAATTGATGTCTAAACTTATACGAACATGGCCAATTCTGTGGGGATCTCTAAATCGGGATTGCCCACTACCAAAACTTGGCCCCTTGGACACCAAAAATTTGACCTCATCAAAATGTGACCAAAATTGATCTCTAAACTAATTCGAGTATGGCCAATTCAGTGCGGATCTCTAAGCCGGGATTGGTCACTACCAAAACTTGGCTTCTTGGACACCCAAAAGTTGACGTCGTCAGAATGTGACCAAAATTGATGTCTAAACTTATTCGAGTATGGCCAATTCAGTGGGGATCTCTAAGTCAGGACTGCTCACTCCAAAAATTTGGCACCTTGGACACCCAAAATTTGACCTTGTCAGAAGGTAACCAAAATGGATGTTTAAACTAATTCGAGATGGCCAATTCAGTGAGGATCGTTAAGTCGGGATTGCTCACTCCCAAAATTTGGCCCCCTGGACAACCAAAATTTGACCTTGTCAGAATGTTACCAAAATTGATGTCTAAACTAATTCGAGTATGGCCTATTCAGTGGGATCTCTAACGTTTGCTCACTACCAAAACTTGGCCCCTTGGACACCGAAAATTTCACCTCGTCAGATTGTGACCAAAATTGGAGTCTAAACTAATTCGATTATGGCCAATTCTGTGGGGATCTCTAAGTCGGGATTGCTCACTACCAAAACTTGGCCCCTTGTACACCCAAAATTTGACCTTGTCAGAAGGTAACCAAAATGGATGTCTAAACTAATTCGAGATGGCCAATTCAGTGGGGATCTCTAAGTCAGGATGGCTCACTCCAAAAATTTGGCCCCTTGGACACAGAAAATTTGACTTCATCAGAAAGTGACCAAAATTGATGTCTAAACTAATTCGAGTATGGCCAATTAAGCGGGGATCTCTAAATCGGGATTGCTCACTACCAAAACTTGGCTCCTTGGACACCCAAAAATTGACCTCGTCAGAATGTGACCAAAATATATGTCTAAACTAATTCGAGTATGGCCAATTCAGTGAGGATTGCTAAGTCGGGATTGCTCACTCCCAAAATTTGGCCCCTTGGACAACCAAAATTTGACCTTGTCAGAATGTTACCAAAATTGATGTCTAAACTAATTCGAGTATGGCCTATTCAGTGGGATCTCTAACAATTGCTCACTACCAAAACTTGGCCCCTTGGACACTGAAAATTTGACCTCGTCAGATTGTGACCAAAATTAGAGTCTAAACTAATTCGATTATGGCCAATTCTGTGGGGATCTCTAAGTCGGGATTGCTCACTACCAAAACTTGGCCCCTTGTACACCCAAAATTTGACCTTGTCAGAAGGTAACCAAAATGGATGTCGAAACTAATTCGAGATGGCCAATTCAGTGGGGATCTCTAAGTCGGGATTGCTCACTACCAAAACTTGGCCCCTTGTACACCCAAAATTTGACCTTGTCAGAAGGTAACCAAAATGGATGTCTAAACTAATTCGAGATGGCCAATTCAGTGGGGATCTCTAAGTCAGGATGGCTCACTCCAAAAATTTGGCCCCTTGGACACAGAAAATTTGACTTCATCAGAAAGTGACCAAAATTGATGTCTAAACTAATTCGAGTATGGCCAATTCAGTGGGGATCTCTAAATCGGGATTGCTCACTACCAAAACTTGGCTCCTTGGACACCCAAAAATTGACCTCGTCAGAATGTGACCAAAATATATGTCTAAACTAATTCGAGTATGGCCAATTCAGTGAGGATTGCTAAGTCGGGATTGCTCACTCCCAAAATTTGGCCCCTTGGACAACCAAAATTTGACCTTGTCAGAATGTTACCAAAATTGATGTCTAAACTAATTCGAGTATGGCCTATTCAGTGGGATCTCTAACGATTGCTCACTACCAAAACTTGGCCCCTTGGACACTGAAAATTTGACCTCATCAGATTGTGACCAAAATTGGAGTCTAAACTAATTCGATTATGGCCAATTCTGTGGGGATCTCTAAGTCGGGATTGCTCACTACCAAAACTTGGCCCCTTGTACACCCAAAATTTGACCTTGTCAGAAGGTAACCAAAATTGATGTCTAAACTAATTCGAGTATGGCCAATTCAGTGGGGATCTCAAAGTCAGGACTGCTCACTCCAAACATTTGGCACCTTGGGCATCCAAAATTTCACCTCGTCAGAATGTGACCAAAATTGATGTCTAAACTTATACGAGCATGGCCAATTCTGTGGGGATCTCTAAACGGGATTGCCCGCTACCAAAACTTGGCCCCTTGGACACCAAAAATTTGACCTCATCAGAATGTGACCAAAATTGATCTCTAAACTAATTCAAGTATGGCCAATTCAGTGCGGATCTCTAAGTCGGGATTCCTCACTACCAAAACTTGGCTTCTTGGACACCCAAAAGTTGATGTCGTCAGAATGTGACCAAAATTTATGTCTAAACTTATTCGAGTATGGCCAGTTCAGTGGGGATCTCTAAGTCAGTTCTGCTCACACCAAAAATTTGGCACCTTGGACATCCAAAATTTCACATTTGACCAAAATTGATGTCTAAACTAATTCGAGTATGGCCTGTTCAGTGGGGATCTCTAAGTCGTCATTGCTCACCTCCAAACCTTGGCCCCTTGGACACCCAAAATTTGACCTCGTCAGAATGTGACCAAAATTGATGTCTAAACTTATACAAGTATGGCCAATTCTGTGGGGATCTCTAAATCGGGATTGCCCACTACCAAAACTTGGCCCCTTGGACACCCAAAATTTGACCTCGTCAGAATGAGACCAAAATTGATGTCTAAACTAAGTCGAGTATGGCCAATTCAGTGGGGATCTCTAAATCGGGATTGCTCACTATCAAAACATGGCCCCTTGGACACCAAAAATTTGACCTCATCAGAATGTGACCAAAATTGATCTCTAAACTAATTCGAGTATGGCCAATTCAGTGGCAATGTCTAAGTCGGGATTGCTCACTACCAAAACTTGGCTCCTTACACCCGAAATTTAACCTTGTCAGAATGTGACCAAAATTGATGTCTAAACTAATTCGAGTATGGCCTATTCAGTGGGATCTCTAACGATTGCTCACTACCAAAACTTGGCCCCTTGGACACCGAAAATTTCACCTCGTCAGATTGTGACCAAAATTGGAGTCTAAACTAATTCGATTATGGCCAATTCTGTGGGGATCTCTAAGCCGGGATTGCTCACTACCAAAACTTGGCCCCTTGTACACCCAAAATTTGACCTTGTCAGAAGGTAACCAAAATGGATGTCTAAACTAATTCGAGATGGCCAATTCAGTGGGGATCTCTAAGTCAGGATGGCTCACTCCAAAAATTTGGCCCCTTGGACACAGAAAATTTGACTTCATCAGAAAGTGACCAAAATTGATGTCTAAACTAATTCGAGTATGGCCAATTCAGTGGGGATCTCTAAATCGGGATTGCTCACTACCAAAACTTGGCTCCTTAGACACCCAAAAATTGACCTCGTCAGAATGTGACCAAAATATATGTCTAAACTAATTCGAGTATGGCCAATTCAGTGGGGATCTCTAAATCGGGATTTCTCACTATCAAAACTTGGCTATTTGGACACCCAAAAGTTGACCTCGTAAGAATGTGACCGAAATTGATGTCTAAACTAATTCGAGTATCGCCAATTCAGTGGGGATCTCTAAGTCAGGACTGCTCACTCCAAAAATTTGGCACCTTGGACATCCAAAATTTCACCTCGTCGGAATGTGACCAAAATTGATGTCTAAACTTATACGAGCATGGCCAATTCTGTGGGGATCTCTAAATCGGGATTGCTCACTATCAAAACTTGGCCCCTTGGACACCAAAAATTTGACCTCATCAGAATGTGACCAAAATTGATCTCTAAACTAATTCGAGTATGGCCAATTCAGTGGGGATCTCTAAGTCGGGATTGCTCACCTCCAAAACTTGGCTCCTTGGACACCTAAAAGTTGACCTCGTCAGAATGTGACCAAAATTGATGTCAGAACTAATTCGAGTATGGCCAATTCAGTGGGGATCTCAAAGTCAGGACTGCTCACTCCAAAAATTTGGCACCTTGGACATCCAAAATTTCACCTCGTCAGAATGTGACCAAAATTGATGTCTAAACTTATACGAGCATGGCCAATTCTGTGGGGATCTCTAAATCGGGATTGCTCACTATCAAAACTTGGCCCCTTGGACACCTAAAAGTTGACCTCGTCAGAATGTGACCAAAATTGATGTCAGAACTAATTCGAGTATGGCCAATTCAGTGGGGATCTCAAAGTCAGGACTGCTCACTCCAAAAATTTGGCCCCTTGGACACCCAAAATTTGACCTCGTCGGAATGTGACCAAAATTGATGTCTAAACTTATACGAGCATGGCCAATTCTGTGGGGATCTCTAAATCGGGATTGCTCACTATCAAAACTTGGCCCCTTGGACACCAAAAATTTGACCTCATCAGAGTGTGACCAAAATTGATCTCTAAACTAATTCGAGTATGGCCAATTCAGTGGGGATCTCTAAGTCGGGATTGCTCACTACCAAAACTTGGCTCCTTGGACACCTAAAAGTTGACCTCGTCAGAATGTGACCAAAATTGATGTCAGAACTAATTCGAGTATGGCCAATTCAGTGGGGATCTCAAAGTCAGGACTGCTCACTCCAAAAATTTGGCACCTTGGACATCCAAAATTTCACCTCGTCAGAATGTGACCAAAATTGATGTCTAAACTTGTACGAGCATGGCCAATTCTGTGGGGATCTCTAAATCGGGATTGCCCACTACCAAAACTTGGCCCCTTGGACACCAAAAATTTGACCTCATCAGAAGGTGACCAAAATTGATCTCTAAACTAATTTGAGTATGGCCAATTCAGTGCAGATCTCTAAGTCGGGATTGCTCACTACCAAAACTTAACTTCTTGGACACCCAAAAGTTGACGTCGTCAGAATGTGACCAAAATTGATGTCTAAACTTATTCGAGTATGGCCAATTCAGTGGGGATCTCTAAGTGAGGACTGCTCACACCGAAAATTTGGCACCTTGGACATCCAAAATTTCACATTTGACCAAAATTGATGTCTAAACTAATTCGAGTATGGCCTGTTCAGTGGGTATCTCTAAGTCATCATTGCTCACTTCCAAACCTTGGTGCCTTGGACACCCAAAATTTGACCTCGTCAGAATGAGACCAAAATCGACGTCTAAACTAATTCGAGTATGGCCAATTCAGTGGGGATCTCTAAGTCAGGACTGCTCACTCCAAAAATTTGGCACCTTGGACATCCAAAATTTCACCTCGTCAGAATATGACCAAAATTGATGTCTAAACTAATTCGAGTATGGCCTGTTCAGTGGGGATCTCTAAGTCGTGATTGCTCACTTCCAAACCTATGCCCCTTGGACACCCAAAATTTGACCTCGTCGGAATGTGACCAAAAATGATGTCTAAACTAATTCGAGTATGGCCAATTCAGTGGGGATCTCTAAATTGGGAATTCTCACTATCAAAACTTGGCTCCTTGGACACCCAAAAGTTGACCTCGTAAGAATGTGACCGAAATTGATGTCTAAACTAATTCGAGTATGGCCAATTCAGTGGGGATCTCTAAGTCATCATTGCTCACTTCCAAACCTTGGTGCCTTGGACACCCAAAATTTGACCTCGTCAGAATGAGACCAAAATCGATGTCTAAACTAATTCGAGTATGGCCAATTCAGTGGGGATCTCTAAGTCAGGACTGCTCACTCCAAAAATTTGGCACCTTGGACATCCAAAATTTCACCTCGTCAGAATATGACCAAAATTGATCTCTAAACTAATTCGAGTATGGCCAATTCAGTGGGGATCTCTAAGTCGGGATTGCTCACTACCAAAACTTGGCTCCTTGGACATCCAAAAGTTGACCTCGTCAGAATGTGACCAAAATTGATGTCTAAACTAATTCGAGTATGGCCAATTCAGTGGGGATCTCTAAGTCGGGATTGCTCACTACCAAAACTTGGCTCCTTGGACACCTAAAAGTTGACCTCGTCAGAATGTGACCAAAATTGATGTCAGAACTAATTCGAGTATGGCCAATTCAGTGGGGATCTCAAAGTCAGGACTGCTCACTCCAAAAATTTGGCACCTTGGACATCCAAAATTTCACCTCGTCAGAATGTGACCAAAATTGATGTCTAAACTTGTACGAGCATGGCCAATTCTGTGGGGATCTCTAAGTCGGGATTGCCCACTACCAAAACTTGGCCCCTTGGACACCAAAAATTTGACCTCATCAGAATGTGACCAAAATTGATCTCTAAACTAATTCGAGTATGGCCAATTCAGTGCGGATCTCTAAGTCGGGATTGCTCACTACCAAAACTTAACTTCTTGGACACCCAAAAGTTGACGTCGTCAGAATGTGACCAAAATTGATGTCTAAACTTATTCGAGTATGGCCAATTCAGTGGGGATCTCTAAGTCAGGACTGCTCACACCAAAAATTTGGCACCTTGGACATCCAAAATTTCACATTTGACCAAAATTGATGTCTAAACTAATTCGAGTATGGCCTGTTCAGTGGGTATCTCTAAGTCGTCATTGCTCACTTCCAAACCTTGGCCCCTTGGACACCCAAAGTTTGACCTCGTCAGAATGTGACAAAAATTGATGTCTAAACTTATACGAGTATGGCCAATTCTGTGGGGATCTCTAAATCGGGATTGCCCACTACCAAAACTTGGCCCCTTGGACACCCAAAATTTGACCTCGTCAGAATGTGACCAAAATTGATCTCTAAACTAATTCGAGTATGGCCAATTCAGTGGGGATCTCTAAGTCGGGATTGCTCACTACCAAAACTTGGCTCCTTGGACACCCAAAAGTTGACCTCGTCAGAATGTGACCAAAATTGATGTCTAAACTAATTCGAGTATGGCCAATTCAGTGGGGATCTCAAAGTGAGGACTGGTCACTCCAAAAATTTGGCACCTTGGACATCCAAAATTTCACCTCGTCAGAATGTGACCAAAATTGATGTCTAAACTAATTCGAATATGGCCTGTTCAGTCGGGATCTCTAAGTCGTGATTGCTCACTTCCAAACCTTGGTGCCTTGGACACACACAATTTGACCTCGTCAGAATGTGACCAAAATTGATTTCTAAACTTATTCGAGTATGGCCAGTTCCGTGGGGATCTCTAAATCGGGATTGCCCACTACCAAAACTTGGCCCCTTGGACACCCAAAATTTAACCTTGTCAGAATGTGACCAAAATTGATGTCTAAACTAATTCGAGTATGGCCTATTCAGTGGGATCTCTAACGATTGCTCACTACCAAAACTTGGCCCCTTGGACACCGAAAATTTGCCCTCGTCAGATTGTGACCAAAATTGGAGTCTAAACTAATTCGATTATGGCCAATTCTGTGGGGATCTCTAAGTCGGGATTGCTCACTACCAAAACTTGGCCCCTTGTACACCCAAAATTTGACCTTCTCAGAAGGTAACCAAAATGGATGTCTAAACTAATTCGAGATGGCCAATTCAGTGGGGATCTCTAAGTCAGGATTGCTCACTCCAAAAATTTGGCCCCTTGGACACAGAAAATTTGACTTCATCAGAAAGTGACCAAAATTGATGTCTTAACTAATTCGAGTATGGCCAATTCAGTGGGGATCTCTAAATCGGGATTTCTCACTATCAAAACTTGGCTCCTTGGACACCCAAAAGTTGACCTCGTAAGAATGTGACCGAAATTGATGTCGAAACTAATTCGAGTACGGCCAATTCAGTGGGGATCTCTAAGTCAGGACTGCTCACTTCAAAAATTTGGCACGTTGGACATCCAAAATTTCACCTCGTCAGAATATGACCAAAATTGATGTCTAAGCTAATTCAAGTATGGCCTGTTCAGGTGGGATCTCTAAGTCGTGATTGCTCACTTCCAAACCTTGGCCCCTTGGACACCCAAAATTTGACCTCGTCGGAATGTGACCAAAATTGATGTCTAAACTTATACGAACATGGCCAATTCTGTGGGGATCTCTAAATCGGGATTGCCCACTACCAAAACTTGGCCCCTTGGACACCAAAAATTTGACCTCATCAAAATGTGACCAAAATTGATCTCTAAACTAATTCGAGTATGGCCAATTCAGTGCGGATCTCTAAGCCGGGATTGGTCACTACCAAAACTTGGCTTCTTGGACACCCAAAAGTTGACGTCGTCAGAATGTGACCAAAATTGATGTCTAAACTTATTCGAGTATGGCCAATTCAGTGGGGATCTCTAAGTCAGGACTGCTCACTCCAAAAATTTGGCACCTTGGACACCCAAAATTTGACCTTGTCAGAAGGTAACCAAAATGGATGTTTAAACTAATTCGAGATGGCCAATTCAGTGAGGATCGTTAAGTCGGGATTGCTCACTCCCAAAATTTGGCCCCCTGGACAACCAAAATTTGACCTTGTCAGAATGTTACCAAAATTGATGTCTAAACTAATTCGAGTATGGCCTATTCAGTGGGATCTCTAACGTTTGCTCACTACCAAAACTTGGCCCCTTGGACACCGAAAATTTCACCTCGTCAGATTGTGACCAAAATTGGAGTCTAAACTAATTCGATTATGGCCAATTCTGTGGGGATCTCTAAGTCGGGATTGCTCACTACCAAAACTTGGCCCCTTGTACACCCAAAATTTGACCTTGTCAGAAGGTAACCAAAATGGATGTCTAAACTAATTCGAGATGGCCAATTCAGTGGGGATCTCTAAGTCAGGATGGCTCACTCCAAAAATTTGGCCCCTTGGACACAGAAAATTTGACTTCATCAGAAAGTGACCAAAATTGATGTCTAAACTAATTCGAGTATGGCCAATTAAGCGGGGATCTCTAAATCGGGATTGCTCACTACCAAAACTTGGCTCCTTGGACACCCAAAAATTGACCTCGTCAGAATGTGACCAAAATATATGTCTAAACTAATTCGAGTATGGCCAATTCAGTGAGGATTGCTAAGTCGGGATTGCTCACTCCCAAAATTTGGCCCCTTGGACAACCAAAATTTGACCTTGTCAGAATGTTACCAAAATTGATGTCTAAACTAATTCGAGTATGGCCTATTCAGTGGGATCTCTAACAATTGCTCACTACCAAAACTTGGCCCCTTGGACACTGAAAATTTGACCTCATCAGATTGTGACCAAAATTAGAGTCTAAACTAATTCGATTATGGCCAATTCTGTGGGGATCTCTAAGTCGGGATTGCTCACTACCAAAACTTGGCCCCTTGTACACCCAAAATTTGACCTTGTCAGAAGGTAACCAAAATGGATGTCGAAACTAATTCGAGATGGCCAATTCAGTGGGGATCTCTAAGTCGGGATTGCTCACTACCAAAACTTGGCCCCTTGTACACCCAAAATTTGACCTTGTCAGAAGGTAACCAAAATGGATGTCTAAACTAATTCGAGATGGCCAATTCAGTGGGGATCTCTAAGTCAGGATGGCTCACTCCAAAAATTTGGCCCCTTGGACACAGAAAATTTGACTTCATCAGAAAGTGACCAAAATTGATGTCTAAACTAATTCGAGTATGGCCAATTCAGTGGGGATCTCTAAATCGGGATTGCTCACTACCAAAACTTGGCTCCTTGGACACCCAAAAATTGACCTCGTCAGAATGTGACCAAAATATATGTCTAAACTAATTCGAGTATGGCCAATTCAGTGAGGATTGCTAAGTCGGGATTGCTCACTCCCAAAATTTGGCCCCTTGGACAACCAAAATTTGACCTTGTCAGAATGTTACCAAAATTGATGTCTAAACTAATTCGAGTATGGCCTATTCAGTGGGATCTCTAACGATTGCTCACTACCAAAACTTGGCCCCTTGGACACTGAAAATTTGACCTCATCAGATTGTGACCAAAATTGGAGTCTAAACTAATTCGATTATGGCCAATTCTGTGGGGATCTCTAAGTCGGGATTGCTCACTACCAAAACTTGGCCCCTTGTACACCCAAAATTTGACCTTGTCAGAAGGTAACCAAAATTGATGTCTAAACTAATTCGAGTATGGCCAATTCAGTGGGGATCTCAAAGTCAGGACTGCTCACTCCAAACATTTGGCACCTTGGGCATCCAAAATTTCACCTCGTCAGAATGTGACCAAAATTGATGTCTAAACTTATACGAGCATGGCCAATTCTGTGGGGATCTCTAAACGGGATTGCCCGCTACCAAAACTTGGCCCCTTGGACACCAAAAATTTGACCTCATCAGAATGTGACCAAAATTGATCTCTAAACTAATTCAAGTATGGCCAATTCAGTGCGGATCTCTAAGTCGGGATTCCTCACTACCAAAACTTGGCTTCTTGGACACCCAAAAGTTGATGTCGTCAGAATGTGACCAAAATTTATGTCTAAACTTATTCGAGTATGGCCAGTTCAGTGGGGATCTCTAAGTCAGTTCTGCTCACACCAAAAATTTGGCACCTTGGACATCCAAAATTTCACATTTGACCAAAATTGATGTCTAAACTAATTCGAGTATGGCCTGTTCAGTGGGGATCTCTAAGTCGTCATTGCTCACCTCCAAACCTTGGCCCCTTGGACACCCAAAATTTGACCTCGTCAGAATGTGACCAAAATTGATGTCTAAACTTATACAAGTATGGCCAATTCTGTGGGGATCTCTAAATCGGGATTGCCCACTACCAAAACTTGGCCCCTTGGACACCCAAAATTTGACCTCGTCAGAATGAGACCAAAATTGATGTCTAAACTAAGTCGAGTATGGCCAATTCAGTGGGGATCTCTAAATCGGGATTGCTCACTATCAAAACATGGCCCCTTGGACACCAAAAATTTGACCTCATCAGAATGTGACCAAAATTGATCTCTAAACTAATTCGAGTATGGCCAATTCAGTGGCAATGTCTAAGTCGGGATTGCTCACTACCAAAACTTGGCTCCTTACACCCGAAATTTAACCTTGTCAGAATGTGACCAAAATTGATGTCTAAACTAATTCGAGTATGGCCTATTCAGTGGGATCTCTAACGATTGCTCACTACCAAAACTTGGCCCCTTGGACACCGAAAATTTCACCTCGTCAGATTGTGACCAAAATTGGAGTCTAAACTAATTCGATTATGGCCAATTCTGTGGGGATCTCTAAGCCGGGATTGCTCACTACCAAAACTTGGCCCCTTGTACACCCAAAATTTGACCTTGTCAGAAGGTAACCAAAATGGATGTCTAAACTAATTCGAGATGGCCAATTCAGTGGGGATCTCTAAGTCAGGATGGCTCACTCCAAAAATTTGGCCCCTTGGACACAGAAAATTTGACTTCATCAGAAAGTGACCAAAATTGATGTCTAAACTAATTCGAGTATGGCCAATTCAGTGGGGATCTCTAAATCGGGATTGCTCACTACCAAAACTTGGCTCCTTAGACACCCAAAAATTGACCTCGTCAGAATGTGACCAAAATATATGTCTAAACTAATTCGAGTATGGCCAATTCAGTGGGGATCTCTAAATCGGGATTTCTCACTATCAAAACTTGGCTATTTGGACACCCAAAAGTTGACCTCGTAAGAATGTGACCGAAATTGATGTCTAAACTAATTCGAGTATCGCCAATTCAGTGGGGATCTCTAAGTCAGGACTGCTCACTCCAAAAATTTGGCACCTTGGACATCCAAAATTTCACCTCGTCGGAATGTGACCAAAATTGATGTCTAAACTTATACGAGCATGGCCAATTCTGTGGGGATCTCTAAATCGGGATTGCTCACTATCAAAACTTGGCCCCTTGGACACCAAAAATTTGACCTCATCAGAATGTGACCAAAATTGATCTCTAAACTAATTCGAGTATGGCCAATTCAGTGGGGATCTCTAAGTCGGGATTGCTCACCTCCAAAACTTGGCTCCTTGGACACCTAAAAGTTGACCTCGTCAGAATGTGACCAAAATTGATGTCAGAACTAATTCGAGTATGGCCAATTCAGTGGGGATCTCAAAGTCAGGACTGCTCACTCCAAAAATTTGGCACCTTGGACATCCAAAATTTCACCTCGTCAGAATGTGACCAAAATTGATGTCTAAACTTATACGAGCATGGCCAATTCTGTGGGGATCTCTAAATCGGGATTGCTCACTATCAAAACTTGGCCCCTTGGACACCTAAAAGTTGACCTCGTCAGAATGTGACCAAAATTGATGTCAGAACTAATTCGAGTATGGCCAATTCAGTGGGGATCTCAAAGTCAGGACTGCTCACTCCAAAAATTTGGCCCCTTGGACACCCAAAATTTGACCTCGTCGGAATGTGACCAAAATTGATGTCTAAACTTATACGAGCATGGCCAATTCTGTGGGGATCTCTAAATCGGGATTGCTCACTATCAAAACTTGGCCCCTTGGACACCAAAAATTTGACCTCATCAGAGTGTGACCAAAATTGATCTCTAAACTAATTCGAGTATGGCCAATTCAGTGGGGATCTCTAAGTCGGGATTGCTCACTACCAAAACTTGGCTCCTTGGACACCTAAAAGTTGACCTCGTCAGAATGTGACCAAAATTGATGTCAGAACTAATTCGAGTATGGCCAATTCAGTGGGGATCTCAAAGTCAGGACTGCTCACTCCAAAAATTTGGCACCTTGGACATCCAAAATTTCACCTCGTCAGAATGTGACCAAAATTGATGTCTAAACTTGTACGAGCATGGCCAATTCTGTGGGGATCTCTAAATCGGGATTGCCCACTACCAAAACTTGGCCCCTTGGACACCAAAAATTTGACCTCATCAGAAGGTGACCAAAATTGATCTCTAAACTAATTTGAGTATGGCCAATTCAGTGCAGATCTCTAAGTCGGGATTGCTCACTACCAAAACTTAACTTCTTGGACACCCAAAAGTTGACGTCGTCAGAATGTGACCAAAATTGATGTCTAAACTTATTCGAGTATGGCCAATTCAGTGGGGATCTCTAAGTGAGGACTGCTCACACCGAAAATTTGGCACCTTGGACATCCAAAATTTCACATTTGACCAAAATTGATGTCTAAACTAATTCGAGTATGGCCTGTTCAGTGGGTATCTCTAAGTCATCATTGCTCACTTCCAAACCTTGGTGCCTTGGACACCCAAAATTTGACCTCGTCAGAATGAGACCAAAATCGACGTCTAAACTAATTCGAGTATGGCCAATTCAGTGGGGATCTCTAAGTCAGGACTGCTCACTCCAAAAATTTGGCACCTTGGACATCCAAAATTTCACCTCGTCAGAATATGACCAAAATTGATGTCTAAACTAATTCGAGTATGGCCTGTTCAGTGGGGATCTCTAAGTCGTGATTGCTCACTTCCAAACCTATGCCCCTTGGACACCCAAAATTTGACCTCGTCGGAATGTGACCAAAAATGATGTCTAAACTAATTCGAGTATGGCCAATTCAGTGGGGATCTCTAAATCGGGAATTCTCACTATCAAAACTTGGCTCCTTGGACACCCAAAAGTTGACCTCGTAAGAATGTGACCGAAATTGATGTCTAAACTAATTCGAGTATGGCCAATTCAGTGGGGATCTCTAAGTCATCATTGCTCACTTCCAAACCTTGGTGCCTTGGACACCCAAAATTTGACCTCGTCAGAATGAGACCAAAATCGATGTCTAAACTAATTCGAGTATGGCCAATTCAGTGGGGATCTCTAAGTCAGGACTGCTCACTCCAAAAATTTGGCACCTTGGACATCCAAAATTTCACCTCGTCAGAATATGACCAAAATTGATCTCTAAACTAATTCGAGTATGGCCAATTCAGTGGGGATCTCTAAGTCGGGATTGCTCACTACCAAAACTTGGCTCCTTGGACATCCAAAAGTTGACCTCGTCAGAATGTGACCAAAATTGATGTCTAAACTAATTCGAGTATGGCCAATTCAGTGGGGATCTCTAAGTCGGGATTGCTCACTACCAAAACTTGGCTCCTTGGACACCTAAAAGTTGACCTCGTCAGAATGTGACCAAAATTGATGTCAGAACTAATTCGAGTATGGCCAATTCAGTGGGGATCTCAAAGTCAGGACTGCTCACTCCAAAAATTTGGCACCTTGGACATCCAAAATTTCACCTCGTCAGAATGTGACCAAAATTGATGTCTAAACTTGTACGAGCATGGCCAATTCTGTGGGGATCTCTAAGTCGGGATTGCCCACTACCAAAACTTGGCCCCTTGGACACCAAAAATTTGACCTCATCAGAATGTGACCAAAATTGATCTCTAAACTAATTCGAGTATGGCCAATTCAGTGCGGATCTCTAAGTCGGGATTGCTCACTACCAAAACTTAACTTCTTGGACACCCAAAAGTTGACGTCGTCAGAATGTGACCAAAATTGATGTCTAAACTTATTCGAGTATGGCCAATTCAGTGGGGATCTCTAAGTCAGGACTGCTCACACCAAAAATTTGGCACCTTGGACATCCAAAATTTCACATTTGACCAAAATTGATGTCTAAACTAATTCGAGTATGGCCTGTTCAGTGGGTATCTCTAAGTCGTCATTGCTCACTTCCAAACCTTGGCCCCTTGGACACCCAAAGTTTGACCTCGTCAGAATGTGACAAAAATTGATGTCTAAACTTATACGAGTATGGCCAATTCTGTGGGGATCTCTAAATCGGGATTGCCCACTACCAAAACTTGGCCCCTTGGACACCCAAAATTTGACCTCGTCAGAATGTGACCAAAATTGATCTCTAAACTAATTCGAGTATGGCCAATTCAGTGGGGATCTCTAAGTCGGGATTGCTCACTACCAAAACTTGGCTCCTTGGACACCCAAAAGTTGACCTCGTCAGAATGTGACCAAAATTGATGTCTAAACTAATTCGAGTATGGCCAATTCAGTGGGGATCTCAAAGTGAGGACTGGTCACTCCAAAAATTTGGCACCTTGGACATCCAAAATTTCACCTCGTCAGAATGTGACCAAAATTGATGTCTAAACTAATTCGAATATGGCCTGTTCAGTCGGGATCTCTAAGTCGTGATTGCTCACTTCCAAACCTTGGTGCCTTGGACACACACAATTTGACCTCGTCAGAATGTGACCAAAATTGATTTCTAAACTTATTCGAGTATGGCCAGTTCCGTGGGGATCTCTAAATCGGGATTGCCCACTACCAAAACTTGGCCCCTTGGACACCCAAAATTTAACCTTGTCAGAATGTGACCAAAATTGATGTCTAAACTAATTCGAGTATGGCCTATTCAGTGGGATCTCTAACGATTGCTCACTACCAAAACTTGGCCCCTTGGACACCGAAAATTTGCCCTCGTCAGATTGTGACCAAAATTGGAGTCTAAACTAATTCGATTATGGCCAATTCTGTGGGGATCTCTAAGTCGGGATTGCTCACTACCAAAACTTGGCCCCTTGTACACCCAAAATTTGACCTTCTCAGAAGGTAACCAAAATGGATGTCTAAACTAATTCGAGATGGCCAATTCAGTGGGGATCTCTAAGTCAGGATTGCTCACTCCAAAAATTTGGCCCCTTGGACACAGAAAATTTGACTTCATCAGAAAGTGACCAAAATTGATGTCTTAACTAATTCGAGTATGGCCAATTCAGTGGGGATCTCTAAATCGGGATTTCTCACTATCAAAACTTGGCTCCTTGGACACCCAAAAGTTGACCTCGTAAGAATGTGACCGAAATTGATGTCGAAACTAATTCGAGTACGGCCAATTCAGTGGGGATCTCTAAGTCAGGACTGCTCACTTCAAAAATTTGGCACGTTGGACATCCAAAATTTCACCTCGTCAGAATATGACCAAAATTGATGTCTAAGCTAATTCAAGTATGGCCTGTTCAGGTGGGATCTCTAAGTCGTGATTGCTCACTTCCAAACCTTGGCCCCTTGGACACCCAAAATTTGACCTCGTCGGAATGTGACCAAAATTGATGTCTAAACTTATACGAACATGGCCAATTCTGTGGGGATCTCTAAATCGGGATTGCCCACTACCAAAACTTGGCCCCTTGGACACCAAAAATTTGACCTCATCAAAATGTGACCAAAATTGATCTCTAAACTAATTCGAGTATGGCCAATTCAGTGCGGATCTCTAAGCCGGGATTGGTCACTACCAAAACTTGGCTTCTTGGACACCCAAAAGTTGACGTCGTCAGAATGTGACCAAAATTGATGTCTAAACTTATTCGAGTATGGCCAATTCAGTGGGGATCTCTAAGTCAGGACTGCTCACTCCAAAAATTTGGCACCTTGGACATCCAAAAATTCACCTCGTCAGAATGTGACCAAAATTGATGTCTAAACTAATTCGAGTATGGCCTGTTCAGTGGGGATCTCTAAGTCGTCATTGCTCGCTTCCAAACCTTGGCCCCTTGGACACCCAAAATTTGACCTCGTAAGAATGTGACCAAAATTGAAGTCTAAACTTATACGAGTATGGCCAATTCTGTGGGGATCTCTAAATAGGGATTGCCCACTACCAAAACTTGGCCCCTTGGACACCCAAAATTTGACCTCGTCAGAATGAGACCAAAATTGATGTCTAAACTAATTCGAGTATGGCCAATTCAGTGGGGATCTCTAAGTCAGGACTGCTCACTCCAAAAATTTGGCACCTTGGACATCCAAAATTTCACCTCGTCAGAATATGACCAAAATTGATGTCTAAACTAATTCGAGTATGGCCTGCTCAGTGGGGATCTCTAAGTCGTCATTGCTCACTTCCAAACCTTGGCCCCTTGGACACCTAAAATTTGACCTCGTCAGAATGTGACCAAAAATGATGTCTAAACTAATTCGAGTATGGCCAATTCAGTGGGGATCTCTAAATCGGGAATTCTCACTATCAAAACTTGGCTCCTTGGACACCCAAAAGTTGACCTCGTAAGAATGTGACCGAAATTGATGTCTAAACTAATTCGAGTATGGCCAATTCAGTGGGGATCTCTAAGTCAGGACTGCTCACTCCAAAAATTTGGCACCTTGGACATCCAAAATTTCACCTCGTCAGAATATGACCAAAATTGATCTCTAAACTAATTCGAGTATGGCCAATTCAGTGGGGATCTCTAAGTCGGGATTGCTCACTACCAAAACTTGGCTCCTTGGACACCCAAAAGTTGACCTCGTCAGAATGTGACCAAAATTGATGTCTAAACTAATTCGAGTATGGCCAATTCAGTGGGGATCTCAAAGTCAGGACTGCTCACTCCAAAAATTTGGCACCTTGGACATCCAAAATTTCACCTCGTCAGAATGTGACCAAAATTGATGTCTAAACTTATATGAGCATGGCCAATTCTGTGGGGATCTCTAAATCGGGATTACCCACTACCAAAACTTGGCCCCTTGGACACCAAAAATTTGACCTCATCAGAATGGGACCAAAATTGATCTCTAAACTAATTCGAGTATGGCCAATTCAGTGCGGATCTCTAAGTCGGGATTGTTCACTACCAAAACTTGGCTTCTTGGACACCCAAAAGTTGACGTCGTCAGAATGTGACCAAAATTGATGTCTAAACTTATTCGAGTATGGCCAATTCAGTGGGGATCTCTAAGTCAGGACTGCTCACACCGAAAATTTGGCACCTTGGACATCCAAAATTTCACATTTGACCAAAATTGATGTCTAAACTAATTCGAGTATGGCCTGTTCAGTGGGGATCTCTAGTCGTCATTGCTCACTTCCAAACATTGGCCCCTTGGACACCCAAAATTTGACCTCGTCAGAATGTGATCAAAATTGATGTCTAAACTTATACGAGTATGGCCAATTCTGTGGGGATCTCTAAATCGGGATTGCCCACTACCAAAACTTGGCCCCTTGGACACCCAAAATTTGACCTCGTCAGAATGAGACCAAAATTGATGTCTAAACTAAGTCGAGTATGACCAATTCAGTGGGGATCTCTAAATCGGGATTGCTCACTATCAAAACATGGCCCCTTGGACACCAAAAATTTGACCTCATCAGAATGGGACCAAAATTGATCTCTAAACTAATTCGAGTATGGCCAATTCAGTGGGGATCTCTAAGTCGGGATTGCTCACTACCAAAACTTGGCTCCTTGGACACCCAAAAGTTGACCTCGTCAGAATGTGACCAAAATTGATGTCTAAACTAATTCGAGTATGGCCAATTCAGTGGGGATCTCAAAGTCAGGACTGCTCACTCCAAAAATTTGGCACCTTGGACATCCAAAATTTCACCTCGTCAGAATGTGACCAAAATTGATGTCTAAACTAATTCGAGTATGTCCTGTTCAGTCGGGATCTCTAAGTCATGATTGCTGACTTCCAAACCTTGGCGCCTTGGACACACAAAATTTGACCTCGTCAGAATGTGACCAAAATTGATTTATAAACTTATTCGCGTATGGCCAATTCTGTGGGGATCTCTAAATCGGGATTGCCCACTACCAAAACTTGGCCCCTTGGACACCCAAAATTTGACCTTGTCAGAAGGTAACCAAAATGGATGCTTAAACTAATTCGAGATGGCCAATTCAGTGAGGATTGCTAAGTCGGGATTGCTCACTCCCAAAATTTGGCCCCTTGGACAACCAAAATTTGACCTTGTCAGAATGTTACCAAAATTGATGTCTAAACTAATTCGAGTATGGCCTATTCAGTGGAATCTCTAACGATTGCTCACTACCAAAACTTGGCCCCTTGGACACTGAAAATTTGACCTCGTCAGATTGTGACCAAAATTGGAGTCTAAACTAATTCGATTATGGCCAATTCTGTGGGGATCTCTAAGTCGGGATTGCTCACTACCAAAACTTGGCCCCTTGTACACCCAAAATTTGACCTTGTCAGAAGGTAACCAAAATGGATGTTTAAACTAATTCGAGATGGCCAATTCAGTGAGGATCGTTAAGTCGGGATTGCTCACTCCCAAAATTTGGCCCCTTGGACAACCAAAATTTGACCTTGTCAGAATGTTACCAAAATTGATGTCTAAACTAATTCGAGTATGGCCTATTCAGTGGGATCTCTAACGTTTGCTCACTACCAAAACTTGGCCCCTTGGACACCGAAAATTTCACCTCGTCAGATTGTGACCAAAATTGGAGTCTAAACTAATTCGATTATGGCCAATTCTGTGGGGATCTCTAAGTCGGGATTGCTCACTACCAAAACTTGGCCCCTTGTACACCCAAAATTTGACCTTGTCAGAAGGTAACCAAAATGGATGTCTAAACTAATTCGAGATGGCCAATTCAGTGGGGATCTCTAAGTCAGGATGGCTCACTCCAAAAATTTGGCCCCTTGGACACAGAAAATTTGACTTCATCAGAAAGTGACCAAAATTGATGTCTAAACTAATTCGAGTATGGCCAATTAAGTGGGGATCTCTAAATCGGGATTGCTCACTACCAAAACTTGGCTCCTTGGACACCCAAAAATTGACCTCGTCAGAATGTGACCAAAATATATGTCTAAACTAATTCGAGTATGGCCAATTCAGTGAGGATTGCTAAGTCGGGATTGCTCACTCCCAAAATTTGGCCCCTTGGACAACCAAAATTTGACCTTGTCAGAATGTTACCAAAATTGATGTCTAAACTAATTCGAGTATGGCCTATTCAGTGGGATCTCTAACAATTGCTCACTACCAAAACTTGGCCCCTTGGACACTGAAAATTTGACCTCGTCAGATTGTGACCAAAATTAGAGTCTAAACTAATTCGATTATGGCCAATTCTGTGGGGATCTCTAAGTCGGGATTGCTCACTACCAAAACTTGGCCCCTTGTACACCCAAAATTTGACCTTGTCAGAAGGTAACCAAAATGGATGTCGAAACTAATTCGAGATGGCCAATTCAGTGGGGATCTCTAAGTCGGGATTGCTCACTACCAAAACTTGGCCCCTTGTACACCCAAAATTTGACCTTGTCAGAAGGTAACCAAAATGGATGTCTAAACTAATTCGAGATGGCCAATTCAGTGGGGATCTCTAAGTCAGGATGGCTCACTCCAAAAATTTGGCCCCTTGGACACAGAAAATTTGACTTCATCAGAAAGTGACCAAAATTGATGTCTAAACTAATTCGAGTATGGCCAATTCAGTGGGGATCTCTAAATCGGGATTGCTCACTACCAAAACTTGGCTCCTTGGACACCCAAAAATTGACCTCGTCAGAATGTGACCAAAATATATGTCTAAACTAATTCGAGTATGGCCAATTCAGTGAGGATTGCTAAGTCGGGATTGCTCACTCCCAAAATTTGGCCCCTTGGACAACCAAAATTTGACCTTGTCAGAATGTTACCAAAATTGATGTCTAAACTAATTCGAGTATGGCCTATTCAGTGGGATCTCTAACGATTGCTCACTACCAAAACTTGGCCCCTTGGACACTGAAAATTTGACCTCATCAGATTGTGACCAAAATTGGAGTCTAAACTAATTCGATTATGGCCAATTCTGTGGGGATCTCTAAGTCGGGATTGCTCACTACCAAAACTTGGCCCCTTGTACACCCAAAATTTGACCTTGTCAGAAGGTAACCAAAATTGATGTCTAAACTAATTCGAGTATGGCCAATTCAGTGGGGATCTCAAAGTCAGGACTGCTCACTCCAAACATTTGGCACCTTGGGCATCCAAAATTTCACCTCGTCAGAATGTGACCAAAATTGATGTCTAAACTTATACGAGCATGGCCAATTCTGTGGGGATCTCTAAACGGGATTGCCCGCTACCAAAACTTGGCCCCTTGGACACCAAAAATTTGACCTCATCAGAATGTGACCAAAATTGATCTCTAAACTAATTCAAGTATGGCCAATTCAGTGCGGATCTCTAAGTCGGGATTCCTCACTACCAAAACTTGGCTTCTTGGACACCCAAAAGTTGATGTCGTCAGAATGTGACCAAAATTGATGTCTAAACTTATTCGAGTATGGCCAGTTCAGTGGGGATCTCTAAGTCAGTTCTGCTCACACCAAAAATTTGGCACCTTGGACATCCAAAATTTCACATTTGACCAAAATTGATGTCTAAACTAATTCGAGTATGGCCTGTTCAGTGGGGATCTCTAAGTCGTCATTGCTCACCTCCAAACCTTGGCCCCTTGGACACCCAAAATTTGACCTCGTCAGAATGTGACCAAAATTGATGTCTAAACTTATACAAGTATGGCCAATTCTGTGGGGATCTCTAAATCGGGATTGCCCACTACCAAAACTTGGCCCCTTGGACACCCAAAATTTGACCTCGTCAGAATGAGACCAAAATTGATGTCTAAACTAAGTCGAGTATGGCCAATTCAGTGGGGATCTCTAAATCGGGATTGCTCACTATCAAAACATGGCCCCTTGGACACCAAAAATTTGACCTCATCAGAATGTGACCAAAATTGATCTCTAAACTAATTCGAGTATGGCCAATTCAGTGGCAATCTCTAAGTCGGGATTGCTCACTACCAAAACTTGGCTCCTTACACCCGAAATTTAACCTTGTCAGAATGTGACCAAAATTGATGTCTAAACTAATTCGAGTATGGCCTATTCAGTGGGATCTCTAACGATTGCTCACTACCAAAACTTGGCCCCTTGGACACCGAAAATTTCACCTCGTCAGATTGTGACCAAAATTGGAGTCTAAACTAATTCGATTATGGCCAATTCTGTGGGGATCTCTAAGCCGGGATTGCTCACTACCAAAACTTGGCCCCTTGTACACCCAAAATTTGACCTTGTCAGAAGGTAACCAAAATGGATGTCTAAACTAATTCGAGATGGCCAATTCAGTGGGGATCTCTAAGTCAGGATGGCTCACTCCAAAAATTTGGCCCCTTGGACACAGAAAATTTGACTTCATCAGAAAGTGACCAAAATTGATGTCTAAACTAATTCGAGTATGGCCAATTCAGTGGGGATCTCTAAATCGGGATTGCTCACTACCAAAACTTGGCTCCTTAGACACCCAAAAATTGACCTCGTCAGAATGTGACCAAAATATATGTCTAAACTAATTCGAGTATGGCCAATTCAGTGGGGATCTCTAAATCGGGATTTCTCACTATCAAAACTTGGCTATTTGGACACCCAAAAGTTGACCTCGTAAGAATGTGACCGAAATTGATGTCTAAACTAATTCGAGTATCGCCAATTCAGTGGGGATCTCTAAGTCAGGACTGCTCACTCCAAAAATTTGGCACCTTGGACATCCAAAATTTCACCTCGTCGGAATGTGACCAAAATTGATGTCTAAACTTATACGAGCATGGCCAATTCTGTGGGGATCTCTAAATCGGGATTGCTCACTATCAAAACTTGGCCCCTTGGACACCAAAAATTTGACCTCATCAGAATGTGACCAAAATTGATCTCTAAACTAATTCGAGTATGGCCAATTCAGTGGGGATCTCTAAGTCGGGATTGCTCACTACCAAAACTTGGCTCCTTGGACACCTAAAAGTTGACCTCGTCAGAATGTGACCAAAATTGATGTCAGAACTAATTCGAGTATGGCCAATTCAGTGGGGATCTCAAAGTCAGGACTGCTCACTCCAAAAATTTGGCACCTTGGACATCCAAAATTTCACCTCGTCAGAATGTGACCAAAATTGATGTCTAAACTTATACGAGCATGGCCAATTCTGTGGGGATCTCTAAATCGGGATTGCTCACTATCAAAACTTGGCCCCTTGGACACCTAAAAGTTGACCTCGTCAGAATGTGACCAAAATTGATGTCAGAACTAATTCGAGTATGGCCAATTCAGTGGGGATCTCAAAGTCAGGACTGCTCACTCCAAAAATTTGGCCCCTTGGACACCCAAAATTTGACCTCGTCGGAATGTGACCAAAATTGATGTCTAAACTTATACGAGCATGGCCAATTCTGTGGGGATCTCTAAATCGGGATTGCTCACTATCAAAACTTGGCCCCTTGGATACCAAAAATTTGACCTCATCAGAGTGTGACCAAAATTGATCTCTAAACTAATTCGAGTATGGCCAATTCAGTGGGGATCTCTAAGTCGGGATTGCTCACTACCAAAACTTGGCTCCTTGGACACCTAAAAGTTGACCTCGTCAGAATGTGACCAAAATTGATGTCAGAACTAATTCGAGTATGGCCAATTCAGTGGGGATCTCAAAGTCAGGACTGCTCACTCCAAAAATTTGGCACCTTGGACATCCAAAATTTCACCTCGTCAGAATGTGACCAAAATTGATGTCTAAACTTGTACGAGCATGGCCAATTCTGTGGGGATCTCTAAATCGGGATTGCCCACTACCAAAACTTGGCCCCTTGGACACCAAAAATTTGACCTCATCAGAAGGTGACCAAAATTGATCTCTAAACTAATTTGAGTATGGCCAATTCAGTGCAGATCTCTAAGTCGGGATTGCTCACTACCAAAACTTAACTTCTTGGACACCCAAAAGTTGACGTCGTCAGAATGTGACCAAAATTGATGTCTAAACTTATTCGAGTATGGCCAATTCAGTGGGGATCTCTAAGTGAGGACTGCTCACACCGAAAATTTGGCACCTTGGACATCCAAAATTTCACATTTGACCAAAATTGATGTCTAAACTAATTCGAGTATGGCCTGTTCAGTGGGTATCTCTAAGTCATCATTGCTCACTTCCAAACCTTGGTGCCTTGGACACCCAAAATTTGACCTCGTCAGAATGAGACCGAAATCGACGTCTAAACTAATTCGAGTATGGCCAATTCAGTGGGGATCTCTAAGTCAGGACTGCTCACTCCAAAAATTTGGCACCTTGGACATCCAAAATTTCACCTCGTCAGAATATGACCAAAATTGATGTCTAAACTAATTCGAGTATGGCCTGTTCAGTGGGGATCTCTAAGTCGTGATTGCTCACTTCCAAACCTATGCCCCTTGGACACCCAAAATTTGACCTCGTCGGAATGTGACCAAAAATGATGTCTAAACTAATTCGAGTATGGCCAATTCAGTGGGGATCTCTAAATCGGGAATTCTCACTATCAAAACTTGGCTCCTTGGACACCCAAAAGTTGACCTCGTAAGAATGTGACCGAAATTGATGTCTAAACTAATTCGAGTATGGCCAATTCAGTGGGGATCTCTAAGTCATCATTGCTCACTTCCAAACCTTGGTGCCTTGGACACCCAAAATTTGACCTCGTCAGAATGAGACCAAAATCGATGTCTAAACTAATTCGAGTATGGCCAATTCAGTGGGGATCTCTAAGTCAGGACTGCTCACTCCAAAAATTTGGCACCTTGGACATCCAAAATTTCACCTCGTCAGAATATGACCAAAATTGATCTCTAAACTAATTCGAGTATGGCCAATTCAGTGGGGATCTCTAAGTCGGGATTGCTCACTACCAAAACTTGGCTCCTTGGACATCCAAAAGTTGACCTCGTCAGAATGTGACCAAAATTGATGTCTAAACTAATTCGAGTATGGCCAATTCAGTGGGGATCTCTAAATCGGGAATTCTCACTATCAAAACTTGGCTCCTTGGACACCCAAAAGTTGACCTCGTAAGAATGTGACCGAAATTGATGTCTAAACTAATTCAAGTATGGCCAATTCAGTGGGGATCTCTAAGTCAGGACTGCTCACTCCAAAAATTTGGCACCTTGGACATCCAAAATTTCACCTCGTCAGAATGTGACCAAAATTGATGTCTAAACTTATACGAGCATGGCCAATTCTGTGGGGATCTCTAAATCGGGGTTGAACACTACCAAAACTTGGCTTCTTGGACACCCAAAAGTTGACGTCGTCAGAATGTGACCAAAATTGATTCTAAACTTATTCGAGTATGGCCAATTCAGTGGGGATCTCTAAGTCAGGACTGCTCACACCAAAATTTCACATTTGACCAAAATTGATGTCTAAACTAATTCGAGTATGGCCAATTCAGTGGGGATCTCAAAGTCAGGACTGCTCACTCCAAAAATTTGGCACCTTGGACATCCAAAATTTCACCTCGTCAGAATGTGACCAAAATTGATGTCTAAACTAATTCGAGTATGTCCTGTTCAGTCGGGATCTCTAAGTCATGATTGCTGACTTCCAAACCTTGGCGCCTTGGACACACAAAATTTGACCTCGTCAGAATGTGACCAAAATTGATTTCTAAACTTATTCGCGTATGGCCAATTATGTGGGGATCTCTAAATCGGGATTGCCCACTACCAAAACTTGGCCCCTTGGACACCCAAAATTTAACCTTGTCAGAATGTGACCAAAATTGATGTCTAAAATAATTCGAGTATGGCCTATTCAGTGGGATCTCTAACGATTGCTCACTACCAAAACTTGGCCCCTTGGACACCGAAAATTTTACCTCGTCAGATTGTGACCAAAATTGGAGTCTAAACTAATTCGATTATGGCCAATTCTGTGGGGATCTCTAAGTCGGGATTGCTCACTACCAAAACTTGGCTCCTTGTACACCCAAAATTTGACCTTGTCAGAAGGTAACCAAAATGGATGTCTAAACTAATTCGAGATGGCCAATTCAGTGGGGATCTCTAAGTCGGGATTGCTCACTACCAAAACTTGGCTCCTTGGACACCCAAAAGTTGACCTCGTCAGAATGTGACCAAAATTGATGTCTAACTAATTCGACTATGGCCAATTCAATGGGGATCTCAAAGTCAGGACTGCTCACACCAAACATTTGGCACCTTGGGCATCCAAAATTTCACCTCGTCAGAATGTGACCAAAATTGATGTCTAAACTTATACGAGCATGGCCAATTCTGTGGGGATCTCTAAATCGGGATTGCCCACTACCAAAACTAGGCCCCTTGGACACCAAAAATTTGACCTCATCAGAATGTGACCAAAATTGATCTCTAAACTAATTCAAGTATGGCCAATTCAGTGCGGATCTCTAAGTCGGGATTCCTCACTACCAAAACTTGGCTTCTTGGACACCCAAAAGTTGATGTCGTCAGAATGTGACCAAAATTGATGTCTAAACTTATTCGAGTATGGCCAGTTCAGTGGGGATCTCTAAGTCAGTTCTGCTCACACCAAAAATTTGGCACCTTGGACATCCAAAATTTCACATTTGACCAAAATTGATGTCTAAACTAATTCGAGTATGGCCTGTTCAGTGGGGATCTCTAAGTCGTCATTGCTCACTTCCAAACCTTGGCCCCTTGGACACCCAAAATTTGACCTCGTCAGAATGTGACCAAAATTGATGTCTAAACTTATACAAGTATGGCCAATTCTGTGGGGATCTCTAAATCGGGATTGCCCACTACCAAAACTTGGCCCCTTGGACACCCAAAATTTGACCTCGTCAGAATGAGACCAAAATTGATGTCTAAACTAAGTCGAGTATGGCCAATTCAGTGGGGATCTCTAAATCGGGATTGCTCACTATCAAAACATGGCCCCTTGGACACCAAAAATTTGACCTCATCAGAATGTGACCAAAATTGATCTCTAAACTAATTCGAGTATGCCAATTCAGTGGGAATCTCTAAGTCGGGATTGCTCACTACCAAAACTTGGCTCCTTACACCCAAAAGTTGACCTCGTCAGAATGTGACCAAAATTGATGTCTAAACTAGTTCGAGTATGGCCAATTCAGTGGAGATCTCAAAGTCAGGACTGCTCACTCCAAAAATTTGGCACCTTGGACATCCAAAATTTCACCTCGTCAGAATGTGACCAAAATTGATGTCTAAACTAATTCGAGTATGGCCTGTTCAGTCGGGATCTCTAAGTCGTGATTGCTCACTTCCAAACCTTGGCGCCTTGGACACACAAAATTTGACCTCGTCAGAATGTGACCAAAATTGATTTCTAAACTTATTCGCGTATGGCCAATTCTGTGGGGATCTCTAAAACGGGATTGCCCACTACCAAAACTTGGCCCCTTGGACACCTGAAATTTAACCTTGTCAGAATGTGACCAAAATTGATGTCTAAACTAATTCGAGTATGGCCTATTCAGTGGGATCTCTAACAATTGCTCACTACCAAAACTTGGCCCCTTGGACACCGAAAATTTGACCTCGTCAGATTGTGACCAAAATTGGAGTCTAAACTAATTCGATTATGGCCAATTCTGTGGGGATCTCTAAGTCGGGATTGCTCACTACCAAAACTTGGCCCCTTGTACACCCAAAATTTGACCTTGTCAGAAGGTAACCAAAATGGACGTTTAAACTAATTCGAGATGGCCAATTCAGTGTGGATCGTTAAGTCGGGATTGCTCACTCCCAAAATTTGGCCCCTTGGACAACCAAAATTTGACCTTGTCAGAATGTTACCAAAATTGATGTCTAAACTAATTCGAGTATGGCCTATTCAGTGGGATCTCTAACGTTTGCTCACTACCAAAACTTGGCCCCTTGGACACCGAAAATTTCACCTCGTCAGATTGTGACCAAAATTGGAGTCTAAACTAATTCGATTATGGCCAATTCTGTGGGGATCTCTAAGTCGGGATTGCTCACTACCAAAACTTGGCCCCTTGTACACCCAAAATTTGACCTTGTCAGAAGGTAACCAAAATGGATGTCTAAACTAATTCGAGATGGCCAATTCAGTGGGGATCTCTAAGTCAGGATGGCTCACTCCAAAAATTTGGCCCATTGGACACAGAAAATTTGACTTCATCAGAAAGTGACCAAAATTGATGTCTAAACTAATTCGAGTATGGCCAATTCAGTGGGGATCTCTAAATCGGGATTGCTCACTACCAAAACTTGGCTCCTTGGACACCCAAAAATTGACCTCGTCAGAATGTGACCAAAATATATGTCAGAACTAATTCGAGTATGGCCAATTCAGTGGGGATCTCAAAGTCAGGACTGCTCACTCCAAAAATTTGGCACCTTGGACATCCAAAATTTCACCTCGTCAGAATGTGACCAAAATTGATGTCTAAACTTGTACGAGCATGGCCAATTCTGTGGGGATCTCTAAATCGGGATTGCCCACTACCAAAACTTGGCCCCTTGGACACCAAAAATTTGACCTCATCAGAATGTGACCAAAATTGATCTCTAAACTAATTCGAGTATGGCCAATTCAGTGCGGATCTCTAAGTCGGGATTGCTCACTACCAAAACTTAACTTCTTGGACACCCAAAAGTTGACGTCGTCAGAATGTGACCAAAATTGATGTCTAAACTTATTCGAGTATGGCCAATTCAGTGGGGATCTCTAAGTCAGGACTGCTCACACCAAAAATTTGGCACCTTGGACATCCAAAATTTCACATTTGACCAAAATTGATGTCTAAACTAATTCGAGTATGGCCTGTTCAGTGGGTATCTCTAAGTCGTCATTGCTCACTTCCAAACCTTGGCCCCTTGGACACCCAAAAGTTGACCTCGTCAGAATGTGACCAAAATTGATGTCTAAACTAATTCGAGTATGGCCAATTCAGTGGGGATCTCAAAGTCAGGACTGCTCACTCCAAAAATTTGGCACCTTGGACATCCAAAATTTCACCTCGTCAGAATGTTACCAAAATTGATGTCTAAACTAATTCGAGTATGGCCTATTCAGTGGGATCTCTAACGATTGCTCACTACCAAAACTTGGCCCCTTGGACACTGAAAATTTGACCTCGTCAGATTGTGACCAAAATTAGAGTCTAAACTAATTCGATTATGGCCAATTCTGTGGGGATCTCTAAGTCGGGATTGCTCACTACCAAAACTTGGCCCCTTGTACACCCAAAATTTGACCTTGTCAGAAGGTAACCAAAATGGATGTCGAAACTAATTCGAGATGGCCAATTCAGTGGGGATCTCTAAGTCGGGATTGCTCACTACCAAAACTTGGCCCCTTGTACACCCAAAATTTGACCTTGTCAGAAGGTAACCAAAATGGATGTCTAAACTAATTCGAGATGGCCAATTCAGTGGGGATCTCTAAGTCAGGATGGCTCACTCCAAAAATTTGGCCCCTTGGACACAGAAAATTTGACTTCATCAGAAAGTGACCAAAATTGATGTCTAAACTAATTCGAGTATGGCCAATTCAGTGGGGATCTCTAAATCGGGATTGCTCACTACCAAAACTTGGCTCCTTGGACACCCAAAAATTGACCTCGTCAGAATGTGACCAAAATATATGTCTAAACTAATTTGAGTATGGCCAATTCAGTGAGGATTGCTAAGTCGGGATTGCTCACTCCCAAAATTTGGCCCCTTGGACAACCAAAATTTGACCTTGTCAGAATGTTACCAAAATTGATGTCTAAACTAATTCGAGTATGGCCTATTCAGTGGGATCTCTAACGATTGCTCACTACCAAAACTTGGCCCCTTGGACACTGAAAATTTGACCTCATCAGATTGTGACCAAAATTGGAGTCTAAACTAATTCGATTATGGCCAATTCTGTGGGGATCTCTAAGTCGGGATTGCTCACTACCAAAACTTGGCCCCTTGTACACCCAAAATTTGACCTTGTCAGAAGGTAACCAAAATGGATGTCTAAACTAATTCGAGATGGCCAATTCAGTGGGGATCTCTAAGTCGGGATTGCTCACTACCAAAACTTGGCTCCTTGGACACCCAAAAGTTGACCTCGTCAGAATGTGACCAAAATTGATGTCTAAACTAATTCGAGTATGGCCAATTCAGTGGGGATCTCAAAGTCAGGACTGCTCACTCCAAACATTTGGCACCTTGGGCATCCAAAATTTCACCTCGTCAGAATGTGACCAAAATTGATGTCTAAACTTATACGAGCATGGCCAATTCTGTGGGGATCTCTAAATCGGGATTGCCCGCTACCAAAACTTGGCCCCTTGGACACCAAAAATTTGACCTCATCAGAATGTGACCAAAATTGATCTCTAAACTAATTCAAGTATGGCCAATTCAGTGCGGATCTCTAAGTCGGGATTCCTCACTACCAAAACTTGGCTTCTTGGACACCCAAAAGTTGATGTCGTCAGAATGTGACCAAAATTGATGTCTAAACTTATTCGAGTATGGCCAGTTCAGTGGGGATCTCTAAGTCAGTTCTGCTCACACCAAAAATTTGGCACCTTGGACATCCAAAATTTCACATTTGACCAAAATTGATGTCTAAACTAATTCGAGTATGGCCTGTTCAGTGGGGATCTCTAAGTCGTCATTGCTCACTTCCAAACCTTGGCCCCTTGGACACCCAAAATTTGACCTCGTCAGAATGTGACCAAAATTGATGTCTAAACTTATACAAGTATGGCCAATTCTGTGGGGATCTCTAAATCGGGATTGCCCACAACCAAAACTTGGCCCCTTGGACACCCAAAATTTGACCTCGTCAGAATGAGACCAAAATTGATGTCTAAACTAAGTCGAGTATGGCCAATTCAGTGGGGATCTCTAAATCGGGATTGCTCACTATCAAAACATGGCCCCTTGGACACCAAAAATTTGACCTCATCAGAATGTGACCAAAATTGATCTCTAAACTAATTCGAGTATGGCCAATTCAGTGGCAATCTCTAAGTCGGGATTGCTCACTACCAAAACTTGGCTCCTTACACCCGAAATTTAACCTTGTCAGAATGTGACCAAAATTGATGTCTAAACTAATTCGAGAATGGCCTATTCAGTGGGATCTCTAACGATTGCTCACTACCAAAACTTGGCCCCTTGGACACCGAAAATTTGACCTCGTCAGATTGTGACCAAAATTGGAGTCTAAACTAATTCGATTATGGCCAATTCTGTGGGGATCTCTAAGTCGGGATTGCTCACTACCAAAACTTGGCCCCTTTACACCCAAAATTTGACCTTGTCAGAAGGTAACCAAAATGGATGTTTAAACTAATTCGAGATGGCCAATTCAGTGAGGATCTTTAAGTCAGGATTGCTCACTCCCAAAATTTGGCCCCTTGGACAACCAAAATTTGACCTTGTCAGAATGTTACCAAAATTGATGTCTAAACTAATTCGAGTATGGCCTATTCAGTGGGATCTCTAACGTTTGCTCACTACCAAAACATGGCCCCTTGGACACCGAAAATTTCACCTCGTCAGATTGTGACCAAAATTGGAGTCTAAACTAATTCGATTATGGCCAATTCTGTGGGGATCTCTAAGTCGGGATTGCTCACTACCAAAACTTGGCCCCTTGTACACCCAAAATTTGACCTTGTCAGAAGGTAACCAAAATGGATGTCTAAACTAATTCGAGATGGCCAATTCAGTGGGGATCTCTAAGTCAGGATGGCTCACTCCAAAAATTTGGCCCCTTGGACACAGAAAATTTGACTTCATCAGAAAGTGACCAAAATTGATGTCTAAACTAATTCGAGTATGGCCAATTCAGTGGGGATCTCTAAATCGGGATTGCTCACTACCAAAACTTGGCTCCTTAGACACCCAAAAATTGACCTCGTCAGAATGTGACCAAAATATATGTCTAAACTAATTCGAGTATGGCCAATTCAGTGGGGATCTCTAAATCGGGATTTCTCACTATCAAAACTTGGCTATTTGGACACCCAAAAGTTGACCTCGTAAGAATGTGACCAAAATTGATGTCTAAACTAATTCGAGTATGGCCAATTCAGTGGGGATCTCTAAATCGGGAATTCTCACTATCAAAACTTGGCTCCTTGGACACCCAAAAGTTGACCTCGTAAGAATGTGACCGAAATTGATGTCTAAACTAATTCGAGTATCGCCAATTAAGTGGGGATCTCTAAGTCAGGACTGCTCGCTCCAAAAATTTGGCACCTTGGACATCCAAAATTTCACCTCGTCGGAATGTGACCAAAATTGATGTCTAAACTTAAACGAGCATGGCCAATTCTGTGGGGATCTCTAAATCGGGATTGCTCACTATCAAAACTTGGCCCCTTGGACACCAAAAATTTGACCTCATCAGAATGTGACCAAAATTGATCTCTAAACTAATTCGAGTATGGCCAATTCAGTGGGGATCTCTAAGTCGGGATTGCTCACTACCAAAACTTGGCTCCTTGGACACCTAAAAGTTGACCTCGTCAGAATGTGACCAAAATTGATGTCAGAACTAATTCGAGTATGGCCAATTCAGTGGGGATCTCAAAGTCAGGACTGCTCACTCCAAAAATTTGGCACCTTGGACATCCAAAATTTCACCTCGTCAGAATGTGACCAAAATTGATGTCTAAACTTATACGAGCATGGCCAATTCTGTGGGGATCTCTAAATCGGGATTGCTCACTATCAAAACTTGGCCCCTTGGACACCTAAAAGTTGACCTCGTCAGAATGTGACCAAAATTGATGTCAGAACTAATTCGAGTATGGCCAATTCAGTGGGGATCTCTAAGTCGGGATTGCTCACTACCAAAACTTGGCTCCTTGGACACCTAAAAGTTGACCTCGTCAGAATGTGACCAAAATTGATGTCAGAACTAATTCGAGTATGGCCAATTCAGTGGGGATCTCAAAGTCAGGACTGCTCACTCCAAAAATTTGGCACCTTGGACATCCAAAATTTCACCTCATCAGAATGTGACCAAAATTGATGTCTAAACTTGTACGAGCATGGCCAATTCTGTGGGGATCTCTAAATCGGGATTGCCCACTACCAAAACTTGGCCCCTTGGACACCAAAAATTTGACCTCATCAGAATGTGACCAAAATTGATCTCTAAACTAATTTGAGTATGGCCAATTCAGTGCAGATCTCTAAGTCGGGATTGCTCACTACCAAAACTTAACTTCTTGGACACCCAAAAGTTGAGGTCGTCAGAATGTGACCAAAATTGATGTCTAAACTTATTCGAGTATGGCCAATTCAGTGGGGATCTCTAAGTGAGGACTGCTCACACCAAAAATTTGGCACCTTGGACATCCAAAATTTCACATTTGACCAAAATTGATGTCTAAACTAATTCGAGTATGGCCTGTTCAGTGGGTATCTCTAAGTCATCATTGCTCACTTCCAAACCTTGGTGCCTTGGACACCCAAAATTTGACCTCGTCAGAATGAGACCAAAATCGATGTCTAAACTAATTCCAGTATGGCCAATTCAGTGGGGATCTCTAAGTCAGGACTGCTCACTCCAAAAATTTGGCACCTTGGACATCCAAAATTTCACCTCGTCAGAATATGACCAAAATTGATGTCTAAACTAATTCGAGTATGGCCTGTTTAGTGGGGATCTCTAAGTCGTGATTGCTCACTTCCAAACCTTGGCCCCTTGGACACCCAAAATTTGACCTCGTCGGAATGTGACCAAAAATGATGTCTAAACTAATTCGAGTATGGCCAATTCAGTGGGGATCTCTAAATCGGGAATTCTCACTATCAAAACTTGGCTCCTTGGACACCCAAAAGTTGACCTCGTAAGAATGTGACCGAAATTGATGTCTAAACTAATTCGAGTATGGCCAATTCAGTGGGGATCTCTAAGTCATCATTGCTCACTTCCAAACCTTGGTGCCTTGGACACCCAAAATTTGACCTCGTCAGAATGAGACCAAAATCGATGTCTAAACTAATTCGAGTATGGCCAATTCAGTGGGGATCTCTAAGTCAGGACTGCTCACTCCAAAAATTTGGCACCTTGGACATCCAATATTTCACCTCGTCAGAATATGACCAAAATTGATGTCTAAACTTATACGAGCATGGCCAATTCTGTGGGGATCTCTAAATCGGGGTTGAACACTACCAAAACTTGGCTTCTTGGACACCCAAAAGTTGACGTCGTCAGAATGTGACCAAAATTGATGTCTAAACTTATTCGAGTATGGCCAATTCAGTGGGGATCTCTAAGTCAGGACTGCTCACACCAAAATTTCACATTTGACCAAAATTGATGTCTAAACTAATTCGAGTATGAATTGTTCAGTGGGGATCTCTAAGTCGTCATTGCTCACTTCCAAACATTGGCCCCTTGGACACCCAAAATTTGACCTCGTCAGAATGTGACCAAAATTGATGTCTAAACTTATACGAGTATGGCCAATTCTGTGGGGATCTCTAAATCGGGATTGCCCACTACCAAAACTTGGCCCCTTGGACACCCAAAATTTGACCTCGTCAGAATGAGACCAAAATTGATGTCTAAACTAAGTCGAATATGACCAATTCAGTGGGGATCTCTAAATCGGGATTGCTCACTATCAAAATATAGCCCCTTGGACACCAAAAATTTGACCTCATCAGAATGTGACCAAAATTGATCTCTAAACTAATTCGAGTATGGCCAATTCAGTGGGGATCTCTAAGTCGGGATTGCTCACTACCAAAACTTGGCTCCTTGGACACCCAAAAGTTGACCTCGTCAGAATGTGACCAAAATTGATGTCTAAACTAATTCGAGTATGGCCAATTCAGTGGGGATCTCAAAGTCAGGACTGCTCACTCCAAAAATTTGGCACCTTGGACATCCAAAATTTCACCTCGTCAGAATGTGACCAAAATTGATGTCTAAACTAATTCGAGTATGTCCTGTTCAGTCGGGATCTCTAAGTCATGATTGCTGACTTCCAAACCTTGGCGCCTTGGACACACAAAATTTGACCTCGTCAGAATGTGACCAAAATTGATTTCTAAACTTATTCGCGTATGGCCAATTATGTGGGGATCTCTAAATCGGGATTGCCCACTACCAAAACTTGGCCCCTTGGACACCCAAAATTTAACCTTGTCAGAATGTGACCAAAATTGATGTCTAAAATAATTCGAGTATGGCCTATTCAGTGGGATCTCTAACGATTGCTCACTACCAAAACTTGGCCCCTTGGACACCGAAAATTTGACCTCGTCAGATTGTGACCAAAATTGGAGTCTAAACTAATTCGATTATGGCCAATTCTGTGGGGATCTCTAAGTCGGGATTGCTCACTACCAAAACTTGGCTCCTTGTACACCCAAAATTTGACCTTGTCAGAAGGTAACCAAAATGGATGTCTAAACTAATTCGAGATGGCCAATTCAGTGGGGATCTCTAAGTCGGGATTGCTCACTACCAAAACTTGGCTCCTTGGACACCCAAAAGTTGACCTCGTCAGAATGTGACCAAAATTGATATCTAACTAATTCGACTATGGCCAATTCAGTGGGGATCTCAAAGTCAGGACTGCTCACTCCAAACATTTGGCACCTTGGGCATCCAAAATTTCACCTCGTCAGAATGTGACCAAAATTGATGTCTAAACTTATACGAGCATGGCCAATTCTGTGGGGATCTCTAAATCGGGATTGCCCACTACCAAAACTAGGCCCCATGGACACCAAAAATTTGACCTCATCAGAATGTGACCAAAATTGATCTCTAAACTAATTCAAGTATGGCCAATTCAGTGCGGATCTCTAAGTCGGGATTCCTCACTACCAAAACTTGGCTTCTTGGACACCCAAAAGTTGATGTCGTCAGAATGTGACCAAAATTGATGTCTAAACTTATTCGAGTATGGCCAGTTCAGTGGGGATCTCTAAGTCAGTTCTGCTCACACCAAAAATTTGGCACCTTGGACATCCAAAATTTCACATTTGACCAAAATTGATGTCTAAACTAATTCGAGTATGGCCTGTTCAGTGGGGATCTCTAAGTCGTCATTGCTCACTTCCAAACCTTGGCCCCTTGGACACCCAAAATTTGACCTCGTCAGAATGTGACCAAAATTGATGTCTAAACTTATACAAGTATGGCCAATTCTGTGGGGATCTCTAAATCGGGATTGCCCACTACCAAAACTTGGCCCCTTGGACACCCAAAATTTGACCTCGTCAGAATGAGACCAAAATTGATGTCTAAACTAAGTCGAGTATGGCCAATTCAGTGGGGATCTCTAAATCGGGATTGCTCACTATCAAAACATGGCCCCTTGGACACCAAAAATTTGACCTCATCAGAATGTGAACAAAATTGATCTCTAAACTAATTCGAGTATGCCAATTCAGTGGGAATCTCTAAGTCGGGATTGCTCACTACGAAAACTTGGCTCCTTACACCCAAAAGTTGACCTCGTCAGAATGTGACCAAAATTGATGTCTAAACTAGTTCGAGTATGGCCAATTCAGTGGAGATCTCAAAGTCAGGACTGCTCACTCCAAAAATTTGGCACCTTGGACATCCAAAATTTCACCTCGTCAGAATGTGACCAAAATTGATGTCTAAACTAATTCGAGTATGGCCTGTTCAGTCGGGATCTCTAAGTCGTGATTGCTCACTTCCAAACCTTGGCGCCTTGGACACACAAAATTTGACCTCGTCAGAATGTGACCAATATTGATTTCTAAACTTATTCGCGTATGGCCAATTCTGTGGGGATCTCTAAAACGGGATTGCCCACTACCAAAACTTGGCCCCTTGGACACCCGAAATTTAACCTTGTCAGAATGTGACCAAAATTGATGTCTAAACTAATTCGAGTATGGCCTATTCAGTGGGATCTCTAACAATTGCTCACTACCAAAACTTGGCCCCTTGGACACCGAAAATTTGACCTCGTCAGATTGTGACCAAAATTGGAGTCTAAACTAATTCGATTATGGCCAATTCTGTGGGGATCTCTAAGTCGGGATTGCTCACTACCAAAACTTGGCCCCTTGTACACCCAAAATTTGACCTTGTCAGAAGGTAACCAAAATGGATGTTTAAACTAAATCGAGATGGCCAATTCAGTGTGGATCGTTAAGTCGGGATTGCTCACTCCCAAAATTTGGCCCCTTGGACAACCAAAATTTGACCTTGTCAGAATGTTACCAAAATTGATGTCTAAACTAATTCGAGTATGGCCTATTCAGTGGGATCTCTAACGTTTGCTCACTACCAAAACTTGGCCCCTTGGACACCGAAAATTTCACCTCGTCAGATTGTGACCAAAATTGGAGTCTAAACTAATTCGATTATGGCCAATTCTGTGGGGATCTCTAAGTCGGGATTGCTCACTACCAAAACTTGGCCCCTTGTACACCCAAAATTTGACCTTGTCAGAAGGTAACCAAAATGGATGTCTAAACTAATTCGAGATGGCCAATTCAGTGGGGATCTCTAAGTCAGGATGGCTCACTCCAAAAATTTGGCCCGTTGGACACAGAAAATTTGACTTCATCAGAAAGTGACCAAAATTGATGTCTAAACTAATTCGAGTATGGCCAATTCAGTGGGGATCTCTAAATCGGGATTGCTCACTACCAAAACTTGGCTCCTTGGACACCCAAAAATTGACCTCGTCAGAATGTGACCAAAATATATGTCAAAACTAATTCGAGTATGGCCAATTCAGTGGGGATCTCTAAATCGGGATTTCTCACTATCAAAACTTGGCTATTTGGACACCCAAAAGTTGACCTCGTAAGAATGTGACCGAAATTGATGTCTAAACTAATTCGAGTATCGCCAATTCTGTGGGGATCTCTAAGTCGGGACTGCTCACTGCAAAAATTTGGCACCTTGGACATCCAAAATTTCACCTCGTCAGAATATGACCAAAATTGATGTCAGAACTAATTCGAGTATGGCCAATTCAGTGGGGATCTCAAAGTCAGGACTGCTCACTCCAAAAATTTGGCACCTTGGACATCCAAAATTTCACCTCGTCAGAATGTGACCAAAATTGATGTCTAAACTTGTACGAGCATGGCCAATTCTGTGGGGATCTCTAAATCGGGATTGCCCACTACCAAAACTTGGCCCCTTGGACACCAAAAATTTGACCTCATCAGAATGTGACCAAAATTGATCTCTAAACTAATTCGAGTATGGCCAATTCAGTGCGGATCTCTAAGTCGGGATTGCTCACTACCAAAACTTAACTTCTTGGACACCCAAAAGTTGACGTCGTCAGAATGTGACCAAAATTGATGTCTAAACTTATTCGAGTATGGCCAATTCAGTGGGGATCTCTAAGTCAGGACTGCTCACACCAAAAATTTGGCACCTTGGACATCCAAAATTTCACATTTGACCAAAATTGATGTCTAAACTAATTCGAGTATGGCCTGTTCAGTGGGTATCTCTAAGTCGTCATTGCTCACTTCCAAACCTTGGCCCCTTGGACACCCAAAAGTTGACCTCGTCAGAATGTGACCAAAATTGATGTCTAAACTAATTTGAGTATGGCCAATTCAGCGGGGATCTCAAAGTCAGGACTGCTCACTCCAAAAATTTGGCACCTTGGACATCCAAAATTTCACCTCGTCAGAATGTGACCAAAATTGATGTCTAAACTAATTCGAATATGGCCTGTTCAGTCGGGATCTCTAAGTCGTGATTGCTCACTTCCAAACCTTGGTGCCTTGGAGACACAAAATTTGACCTCGTCAGAATGTGACCAAAATTGATTTCTAAACTTATTCGAGTATGGGCAATTCCGTGGGGATCTCTAAATCGGGATTGCCCACTACCAAAACTTGGCCCCTTGGACACCCAAAATTTAACCTTGTCAGAATGTGTCCAAAATTGATGTCTAAACTAATTCGAGTATGGCCTATTCAGTGGGATCTCTAACGATTGCTCACTACCAAAACTTGGCCCCTTGGACACCAAAAATTTGACCTCGTCAGATTGTGACCAAAATTGGAGTCTAAACTAATTCGATTATGGCCAATTCTGTGGGGATCTCTAAGTCGGGATTGCTCACTCAAAACTTGGCCCCTTGTACACCCAAAAGTTGACCTTCTCAGAAGGTAACCAAAATGGATGTCTAAACTAATTCGAGATGGCCAATTCCGTGGGGATCTCTAAGTCAGGATTGCTCACTCCAAAAATTTGGCCCCTTGGACACAGAAAATTTGACTTCATCAGAAAGTGACCAAAATTGATGTCTTAACTAATTCGAGTATGGCCAATTCAGTGGGGATCTCTAAATCGGGATTGCTCACTACCAAAACTTGGCTCCTTGGACACCCAAAAATTGACCTCGTCAGAATGTGACCAAAATTGATGTCTAAACTAATTCGAGTATGGCCAATTCAGTGGGGATCTCTAAATCGGGATTTCTCACTATCAAAACTTGGCTCCTTGGACACCCAAAAGTTGACCTCGTAAGAATGTGACCGAAATTGATGTCGAAACTAATTCGAGTACGGCAAATTCAGTGGGGATCTCTAATTCAGGACTGCTCACTCCAAAAATTTGGCACCTTGGACATCCAAAATTTCACCTCGTCAGAATATGACCAAAATTGATGTCTAAACTAATTCGAGTATGGCCTGTTCAGTGGGGATCTCTAAGTCGTGATTGCTCACTTCCAAACCTTGGCCCCTTGGACACCCAAAATTTGACCTCGTCGGAATGTGACCAAAATTGATGTCTAAACTTATATGAACATGGCCAATTCTGTGGGGATCTCTAAATCGGGATTGCCCACTACCAAAACTTGGCCCCTTGGACACCAAAAATTTGACCTCATCAGAATGTGACCAAAATTGATCTCTAAACTAATTCGCGTATGGCCAATTCAGTGCGGATCTCTAAGCCGGGATTGGTCACTACCAAAACTTGGCTTCTTGGACACCCAAAAGTTGACGTCGTCAGAATGTGACCAAAATTGATGTCTAAACTTATTCGAGTATGGCCAATTCAGTGGGGATCTCTAAGTCAGGACTGCTCACTCCAAAAATTTGGCACCTTGGACATCCAGAAATTCACCTCGTCAGAATGTGACCAAAATTGATGTCTAAACTAATTCGAGTATGGCCTGTTCAGTGGGGATCTCTAAGTCGTCATTGCTCACTTCCAAACCTTGGCCCCTTGGACACCCAAAATTTGACCTCGTAAGAATGTGACCAAAATTGAAGTCTAAACTTATACGAGTATGGCCAATTCTGTGGGGATCTCTAAATAGGGATTGCCCACTACCAAAACTTGGCCCCTTGGACACCCAAAATTTGACCTCGTCAGAATGAGACCAAAATTGATGTCTAAACTAATTCGAGTATGGCCAATTCAGTGGGGATCTCTAAGTCGTGATTGCTCACTTCCAAACCTTGGCCCCTTGGACACCCAAAATTTGACCTCGTAAGAATGTGACCAAAATTGAAGTCTAAACTTATACGAGTATGGCCAATTCTGTGGGGATCTCTAAATAGGGATTGCCCACTAACAAAATTTGGCACCTTGGACATCCAAAATTTCACCTCGTCAGAATATGACCAAAATTGATGTCTAAACTAATTCGAGTATGGCCTGTTCAGTGGGGATCTCTAAGTCGTGATTGCTCACTTCCAAACCTTGGCCCCTTGGACACCCAAAATTTGACCTCGTCGGAATGTGACCAAGAATGATGTCTAAACTAATTCGAGTATGGCCAATTCAGTGGGGATCTCTAAATCGGGAATTCTCACTATCAAAACTTGGCTCCTTGGACACCCAAAAGTTGACCTCGTAAGAATGTGACCGAAATTGATGTCTAAACTAATTCGAGTATGGCCAATTCAGTGGGGATCTCTAAGTCAGGACTGCTCACTCCAAAAATTTGGCACCTTGGACATCCAAAATTTCACCTCGTCAGAATATGACCAAAATTGATCTCTAAACTAATTCGAGTATGGCCAATTCAGTGGGGATCTCTAAGTCGGGATTGCTCACTACCAAAACTTGGCTCCTTGGACACCCAAAAGTTGACCTCGTCAGAATGTGACCAAAATTGATGTCTAAACTAATTCGAGTATGGCCAATTCAGTGGGGATCTCAAAGTCAGGACTGCTCACTCCAAAAATTTGGCACCTTGGACATCCAAAATTTCACCTCGTCAGAATGTGACCAAAATTGATGTCTAAACTTATACGAGCATGGCCAATTCTGTGGGGATCTCTAAATCGGGATTGCCCACTACCAAAAACTTGGCCCCTTGGACACCAAAAATTTGACCTCATCAGAATGGGACAAATATTGATCTCTAAACTAATTCGAGTATGGCCAATTCAGTGCGGATCTCTAAGTCGGGATTGCTCACTACCAAAACTTGGCTTCTTGGACACCCAAAAGTTGACGTCGTCAGAATGTGACCAAAATTGATGTCTAAACTTATTCGAGTATGGCCAATTCAGTGGGGATCTCTAAGTCAGGACTGCTCACACCAAAAATTTGGCACCTTGGACATCCAAAATTTCACATTTGACGAAAATTGATGTCTAAACTAATACGAGTATGGCCTGTTCAGTGGGGATCTCTAAGTCGTCATTGCTCACTTCCAAACATTGGCCCCTTGGACACCCAAAATTTGACCTCGTCAGAATGTGACCAAAATTGATGTCTAAACTTATACGAGTATGGCCAATTCTGTGGGGATCTCTAAATCGGGATTGCCCACTACCAAAACTTGGCCCCTTGGACACCCAAAATTTGACCTCGTCAGAATGAGACCAAAATTGATGTCTAAACTAAGTCGAGTATGACCAATTCAGTGGGGATCTCTAAATCGGGATTGCTCACTATCAAAACATTGCCCCTTGGACACCAAAAATTTGACCTCATCAGAATGTGACCAAAATTGATCTCTAAACTAATTCGAGTATGGCCAATTCAGTGGGGATCTCTAAGTCGGGATTGCTCACTACCAAAACTTGGCTCCTTGGACACCCAAAAGTTGACCTCGTCAGAATGTGACCAAAATTGATGTCTAAACTCATTCAAGTATGGCCAATTCAGTGGGGATCTCAAAGTCAGGACTGCTCACTCCAAAAATTTGGCACCTTGGACATCCAAAATTTCACCTCGTCAGAATGTGACCAAAATAGATGTCTAAACTAATTCGAGTATGTCCTGTTCAGTCGGGATCTCTAAGTCGTGATTGCTGACTTCCAAACCTTGGCGCCTTGGACACACAAAATTTGACCTCGTCAGAATGTGACCAAAATTGATTTCTAAACTTATTCGCGTATGGCCAATTCTGTGGGGATCTCTAAATCGGGATTGCCCACTACCAAAACTTGGCCCCTCGGACACCCAAAATTTAACCTTGTCAGAATGTGACCAAAATTGATGTCTAAACTAATTCGAGTATGGCCTATTCAGTGGGATCTCTAACGATTGCTCACTACCAAAACTCGGCCCCTTGACACCGAAAATTTGACCTCGTCAGATTGTGACCAAAATTGGAGTCTAAACTAATTTGATTATGGCCAATTCTGTGGGGATCTCTAAGTCGGGATTGCTCACTACCAAAACTTGGCCCCTTGTACACCCAAAATTTGACCTTGTCAGAAGGTAACCAAAATGGATGCTTAAACTAATTCGAGATGGCCAATTCAGTGAGGATTGCTAAGTCGGGATTGCTCACTCCCAAAATTTGGCCCCTTGGACAACCAAAATTTGACCTTGTCAGAATGTTACCAAAATTGATGTCTAAACTAATTCGAGTATGGCCTATTCAGTGGGATCTCTAACGATTGCTCACTACCAAAACTTGGCCCCTTGGACACTGAAAATTTGACCTCGTCAGATTGTGACCAAAATTGGAGTCTAAACTAATTCGATTATGGCCAATTCTGTGGGGATCTCTAAGTCGGGATTGCTCACCACCAAAACTTGGCCCCTTGTACACCCAAAATTTGACCTTGTCAGAAGGTAACCAAAATGGATGTCTAAACTAATTCGAGATGGCCAATTCAGTGGGGATCTCTAAGTCGGGATTGCTCACTACCAAAACTTGGCTCCTTGGACACCCAAAAGTTGACCTCGTCAGAATGTGACCAAAATTGATGTCTAAACTAATTCGAGTATGGCCAATTCAGTGGGGATCTCAAAGTCTGGACTGCTCACTCCAAACATTTGGCACCTTGGACATCCAAAATTTCACCTCGTCAGAATGTGACCAAAATTGATGTCTAAACTTATACGAGCATGGCCAATTCTGTGGGGATCTCTAAATCGGGATTGCCCACTACCAAAACTTGGCCCCTTGGACACCAAAAATTTGACCTCATCAGAATGTGACCAAAATTGATCTCTAAACTAATTCGAGCATGGCCAATTCAGTGCGGATTTCTAAGTCGGGATTCCTCACTACCAAAACTTGGCTTCTTGGACACCCAAAAGTTGATGTCGTCAGAATGTGACCAAAATTGATGTCTAAACTTATTCGAGTATGGCCAGTTCAGTGGGGATCTCTAAGTCAGTTCTGCTCACACCAAAAATTTGGCACCTTGGACATCCAAAATTTCACATTTGACCAAAATTGATGTCTAAACTAATTCGAGTATGGCCTGTTCAGTGGGGATCTCTAAGTCGTCATTGCTCACTTCCAAACCTTGGCCCCTTGGACACCCAAAATTTGACCTCGTCAGAATGTGACCAAAATTGATGTCTAAACTTATACAAGTATGGCCAATTCTGTGGGGATCTCTAAATCGGGATTGCCCACTACCAAAACTTGGCCCCTTGGACACCCAAAATTTGACCTCGTCAGAATGAGACCAAAATTGATGTCTAAACTAAGTCGAGTATGGCCAATTCAGTGGGGATCTCTAAATCGGGATTGCTCACTATCAAAACATGGCCCCTTGGACACCAAAAATTTGACCTCATCAGAATGTGACCAAAATTGATCTTTAAACTAATTCGAGTATGGCCAATTCAGTGGGAATCTCTTAGTCGGGATTGCTCACTACCAAAACTTGGCTCCTTACACCCAAAAGTTGACCTCGTCAGAATGTGACCAAAATTGATGTCTAAACTAGTTCGAGTATGGCCAATTCAGAGGAGATCTCAAAGTCAGGACTGCTCACTCCAAAAATTTGGCACCTTGGACATCCAAAATTTCACCTCGTCAGAATGTGACCAAAATTGATGTCTAAACTAATTCGAGTATGGCCTGTTCAGTCGGGATCTCTAAGTCGTGATTGCTCACTTCCAAACCTTGGCGCCTTGGACACACAAAATTTGACCTCGTCAGAATGTGACCAAAATTGATTTCTAAACATATTCGCGTATGGCCAATTCTGTGGGGATCTCTAAAACGGGATTGCCCACTACCAAAACTTGGCCCCTTGGACACCCGAAATTTAACCTTGTCAGAATGTGACCAAAATTGATGTCTAAACTAATTCGAGTATGGCCTATTCAGTGGGATCTCTAACGATTGCTCACTACCAAAACTTGGCCCCTTGGACACCGAAAATTTGACCTCGTCAGATTGTGACCAAAATTGGAGTCTAAACTAATTCGATTATGGCCAATTCTGTGGGGATCTCTAAGTCGGGATTGCTCACTACCAAAACTTGGCCCCTTGTACACCCAAAATTTGACCTTGTCAGAAGGTAACCAAAATGGATGTTTAAACTAATTCGAGATGGCCAATTCAGTGAGGATCGTTAAGTCGGGATTGCTCACTCCCAAAATTTGGCCCCTTGGACAACCAAAATTTGACCTTGTCAGAATGTTACCAAAATTGATGTCTAAACTAATTCGAGTATGGCCTATTCAGTGGGATCTCTAACGTTTGCTCACTACCAAAACTTGGCCCCTTGGACACCGAATTTTTCACCTCGTCAGATTGTGACCAAAATTGGAGTCTAAACTAATTCGATTATGGCCAATTCTGTGGGGATCTCTAAGTCGGGATTGCTCACTACCAAAACTTGGCCCCTTGTACACCCAAAATTTGACCTTGTCAGAAGGTAACCAAAATGGATGTCTAAACTAATTCGAGATGGCCAATTCAGTGGGGATCTCTAAGTCAGGATGGCTCACTCCAAAAATTTCGCCCCTTGGACACAGAAAATTTGACTTCATCAGAAAGTGACCAAAATTGATGTCTAAACTAATTCGAGTATGGCCAATTCAGTGGGGATCTCTAAATCGGGATTGCTCACTACCAAAACTTGGCTCCTTGGACACCCAAAAATTGACCTCGTCAGAATGTGACCAAAATATATGTCTAAACTAATTCGAGTATGGCCAATTCAGTGGGGATCTCTAAATCGGGATTTCTCACTATCAAAACTTGGCTATTTGGACACCCAAAAGTTGACCTCGTAAGAATGTGACCGAAATTGATGTCTAAACTAATTCGAGTATCGCCAATTGAGTGGGGATCTCTAAGTCAGGACTGCTCACTCCAAAAATTTGGCACCTTGGACATCCAAAATTTCACCTCGTCAGAATATGACCAAAATTGATGTCTAAACTTATACGAGCATGGCCAATTCTGTGGGGATCTCTAAATCGGGATTGCCCACTACCAAAACTTGGCCCCTTGGACACCAAAAATTTGACCTCATCAGAATGTGACCAAAATTGATCTCTAAACTAATTCGAGTATGGCCAATTCAGTGCGGATCTCTAAGCCGGGATTGGTCACTACCAAAACTTGGCTTCTTGGACACCCAAAAGTTGACGTCGTCAGAATGTGACCAAAATTGATGTCTAAACTTATTCGAGGGTGGCCAATTCATTGGGGATCTCTAAGTCAGGACTGCTCACTCCAAAAATTTGGCACCTTGGACATCCAAAATTTCACCTCGTCAGAATGTGACCAAAATTGATGTCTAAACTAATTCGAGTATGGCCTGTTCAGTGGGGATCTCTAAGTCGTCATTGCTCACTTCCAAACCTTGGCCCCTTGGACACCCAAAATTTGACCTCGTAAGAATGTGACCAAATTGAAGTCTAAACTTATACGAGTATGGCCAATTCTGTGGGGATCTCTAAATCGGGATTGCCCTCTACCAAAACTTGGCCCCTTGGACACCCAAAATTTGACCTCGTCAGAATGAGACCAAAATTGATGTCTAAACTAATTCGAGTATGGCCAATTCAGTGGGGATCTCTAAATCGGGATTGCTCACTATCAAAACTTGGCCCCTTGGACACCAAAAATTTGACCTCGTCAGAATGTGACCAAAATTGATCTCTAAACTAATTCGAGTATGGCCAATTCAGTGGGGATCTCTAAGTCGGGATTGCTCACTACCAAAACTTGGCTCCTTGGACACCCAAAAGTTGACCTCGTCAGAATGTGACCAAAATTGATGTTTAAACTAATTCGAGTATGGCCAATTCAGTGGGGATCTCAAAGTCAGGACTGCTCACTCCAAAAATTTGGCACCTTGGACATCCAAAATTTCACCTCATCAGAATGTGACCAAAATTGATGTCTAAACTTATACGAGCATGGCCAATTCTGTGCGGATCTCTAAATCGGGATTGCCCACTACCAAAACTTGGCTCCTTGGACACCTAAAAGTTGACCTCGTCAGAATGTGACCAAAATTGATGTCAGAACTAATTCGAGTATGGCCAATTCAGTGGGGATCCCAGAGTCAGGACTGCTCACTCCAAAAATTTGGCACCTTGGACATCCAAAATTTGACCTCGTCAGAATGTGACCCAGATTGATGTCTAAACTTATACGAGTATGGCCAATTCTGTGGGGATCTCTAAATCGGGATTGCCCTCTACCAAAACTTGGCCCCTTGGACACCCAAAAGTTGACCTCGTCAGATGTGACCAAAATTGATGTCTAAACTAATTCGAGTATGGCCAATTCAGTGGGGATCCCAGAGTCAGGACTGCTCACTCCAAAAATTTGGCACCTTGGACATCCAAAATTTGACCTCGTCAGAATGTGACCAAAATTGATGTCTAAACTTATACAAGTATGGCCAATTCTGTGGGGATCTCTAAATCGGGATTGCCCACTACCAAAACTTGGCCCCTTGGACACCCAAAATTTGACCTCGTCAGAATGAGACCAAAATTGATGTCTAAACAAAGTCGAGTATGGCCAATTCAGTGGGGATCTCTAAATCGGGATTGCTCACTATCAAAACATGGCCCCTTGGACACCAAAAATTTGACCTCATCAGAATGTGACCAAAATTGATCTCTAAACTAATTCGAGTATGGCCAATTCAGTGGTTATCTCTAAATCGGGATTGCTCACTACCAAAACTTGGCTCCTTGGACACCCAAAAATTGACCTCGTCAGAATGTGACCAAAATATATGTCTAAACTAATTCGAGTATGGCCAATTCAGTGGGGATCTCTAAATCGGGATTTCTCACTATCAAAACTTGGCTATTTGGACACCCAAAAGTTGACCTCGTAAGAATGTGACCGAAATTCATGTCTAAACTAATTCGAGTATCGCCAATTCAGTGGGGATCTCTAGTCGGGACTGCTCACTCCAAAAATTTGGCACCTTGGACATCCAAAATTTCACCTCGTCAGAATATGACCAAAATTGATGTCTAAACTTATACGAGCATGGCCAATTCTGTGGGGATCTCTAAATCGGGATTGCTCACTATCAAAACTTGGCCCCTTAGACACCAAAAATTTGACCTCATCAGAATGTGACCAAAATTGATCTCTAAACTAATTCGAGTATGGCCAATTCAGTGGGGATCTCTAAGTCGGGATTGCTCACTACCAAAACTTGGCTCCTTGGACACCTAAAAGTTGACCTCGTCAGAATGTGACCAAAATTGATGTCAGAACTAATTCGAGTATGGCCAATTGAGTGGGGATCTCAAAGTCAGGACTGCTCACTCTAAAAATTCGGCACCTTGGACATCCAAAATTTCACCTCGTCAGAATGTGACCAAAATTGATGTCTAAACTTGTACGAGCATGGCCAATTCTGTGGGGATCTCTAAATCGGGATTGCCCACTACCAAAACTTGGCCCCTTGGACACCAAAAATTTGACCTCATCAGAATGCGACCAAAATTGATCTCTAAACTAATTCGAGTATGGCCAATTCAGTGCGGATCTCTAAGTCGGGATTGCTCACTACCAAAACTTAACTTCTTGGACACCCAAAAGTTGACGTCGTCAGAATGTGACCAAAATTGATGTCTAAACTTATTCGAGTATGGCCAATTCAGTGGGGATCTCTAAGTCAGGACTGCTCACACCAAAAATTTGGCACCTGGACATCCAAAATTTCACATTTAAAAAAAACTGATGTCTAAACTAATTCGAGTATGGCCTGTTCAGTGGGTATCTCTAAGTCGTCATTGCTCACTTCCAAACCTTGGCCCCTTGGACACCCAAAAGTTGACCTCGTCAGAATGTGACCAAAATTGAAGTCTAAACTTATACGAGTATGGCCAATTCTGTGGGGATCTCTGAATCGGGATTGCCCTCTACCAAAACTTGGCCCCTTGGACACCCAAAAGTTGACCTCATCAGAATGTGACCAAAATTGATGTCTAAACTAATTCGAGTATGGCCAATTCAGTGGGGATCCCAGAGTCAGGACTGCTCACTCCAAAAATTTGGCACCTTGGACATCCAAAATTTGACCTCGTCAGAATGTGACCAAAATTGATGTCTAAACTTATACAAGTATGGCCAATTCTGTGGGGATCTCTAAATCGGGATTGCCCACTACCAAAACTTGGCCCCTTGGACACCCAAAATTTGACCTCGTCAGAATGAGACCAAAATTGATGTCTAAACTAAGTCGAGTATGGCCAATTCAGTGGGGATCTCTAAATCGGGATTGCTCACTATCAAAACATGGCCCCTTGGACACCAAAAATTTGACCTCATCAGAATGTGACCAAAATTGATCTCTAAACTAATTCGAGTATGGCCAATTCAGTGGGGATCTCTAAATCGGGATTGCTCACTACCAAAACTTGGCTCCTTGGACACCCAAAAATTGACCTCGTCAGAATGTGACCAAAATATATGTCTAAACTAATTCGAGTATGGCCAATTCAGTGGGGATCTCTAAATCGGGATTTCTCACTATCAAAACTTGGCTATTTGGACACCCAAAAGTTGACCTCGTAAGAATGTGACCGAAATTCATGTCTAAACTAATTCGAGTATCGCCAATTCAGTGGGGATCTCTAGTCGGGACTGCTCACTCCAAAAATTTGGCACCTTGGACATCCAAAATTTCACCTCGTCAGAATATGACCAAAATTGATGTCTAAACTAATTCGAGTATGGCCTGTTCAGTGGGGATCTCTAAGTCGTGATTGCTCACTTCCAAACCTTGGCCCCTTGGACACCCAAAATTTGACCTCGTCGGAATGTGACCAAAATTGATGTCTAAACTTATACAAGCATGGCCAATTCTGTGGGGATCTCTAAATCGGGATTGCTCACTATCAAAACTTGGCCCCTTAGACACCAAAAATTTGACCTCATCAGAATGTGACCAAAATTGATCTCTAAACTAATTCGAGTATGGCCAATTCAGTGGGGATCTCTAAGTCGGGATTGCTCACTACCAAAACTTGGCTCCTTGGACACCTAAAAGTTGACCTCGTCAGAATGTGACCAAAATTGATGTCAGAACTAATTCGAGTATGGCCAATTGAGTGGGGATCTCAAAGTCAGGACTGCTCACTCCAAAAATTTGGCACCTTGGACATCCAAAATTTCACCTCGTCAGAATGTGACCAAAATTGATGTCTAAACTTGTACGAGCATGGCCAATTCTGTGGGGATCTCTAAATCGGGATTGCCCACTACCAAAACTTGGCCCCTTGGACACCAAAAATTTGACCTCATCAGAATGTGACCAAAATTGATCTCTAAACTAATTCGAGTATGGCCAATTCAGTGCGGATCTCTAAGTCGGGATTGCTCACTACCAAAACTTAACTTCTTGGACACCCAAAAGTTGACATCGTCAGAATGTGACCAAAATTGATGTCTAAACTTATTCGAGTATGGCCAATTCAGTGGGGATCTCTAAGTCAGGACTGCTCACACCAAAAATTTGGCACCTTGGACATCCAAAATTTCACATTTAAAAAAAACTGATGTCTAAACTAATTCGAGTATGGCCTGTTCAGTGGGTATCTCTAAGTCGTCATTGCTCACTTCCAAACCTTGGCCCCTTGGACACCCAAAAGTTGACCTCGTCAGAATGTGACCAAAATTGATGTCTAAACTAATTCGAGTATGGCCAATTCAGTGGGGATCTCAAAGTCAGGACTGCTCACTCCAAAAATTTGGCACCTTGGACATCCAAAATTTCACCTCGTCAGAATGTGACCAAAATTGATGTCTAAACTAATTCGAATATGGCCTGTTCAGTCGGGATCTCTAGTCGTGATTGCTCACTTCCAAACATTGGTGCCTTGGACACACAAAATTTGACCTCGTCAGAATGTGACCAAAATTGATTTCTAAACTTATTCGAGTATGGCCAATTCCGTGGGGATCTCTAAATCGGGATTGCCCACTACCAAAACTTGGCCCCTTGGACACCCAAAATTTAACCTTGTCAGAATGTGACCAAAATTGATGTCTAAACTAATTCGAGTATGGCCTATTCAGTGGGATCTCTAACGATTGCTCACTACCAAAACTTGGCCCCTTGGACACCAAAAATTTGACCTCGTCAGATTGTGACCAAAATTGGAGTCTAAACTAATTCGATTATGGCCAATTCTGTGGGGATCTCTAAGTCGGGATTGCTCACTACCAAAACTTGGCCCGTTGTACACCCAAAATTTGACCTTCTCAGAAGGTAACCAAAATGGATGTCTAAACTAATTCGAGATGGCCAATTCCGTGGGGATCTCTAAGTCAGGATTGCTCACTCCAAAAATTTGGCCCCTTGGACACAGAAAATTTGACTTCATCAGAAAGTGACCAAAATTGATGTCTTAACTAATTCGAGTATGGCCAATTCAGTGGGGATCTCTAAATCGGGATTGCTCACTACCAAAACTTGGCTCCTTGGACACCCAAAAATTGACCTCGTCAGAATGTGACCAAAATTGATGTCTAAACTAATTCGAGTATGGCCAATTCAGTGGGGATCTCTAAATCGGGATTTCTCACTATCAAAACTTGGCTCCTTGGACACCCAAAAGTTGACCTCGTATGAATGTGACCGAAATTGATGTCGAAACTAATTCGAGTACGGCCAATTCAGTGGTGATCTCTAAGTCAGGACTGCTCACTCCAAAAATTTGGCACCTTGGACATCCAAAATTTCACCTCGTCAGAATATGACCAAAATTGATGTCTAAACTAATTCGAGTATGGCCTGTTCAGTGGGGATCTCTAAGTCGTGATTGCTCACTTCCAAACATTGGCCCCTTGGACACCCAAAATTTGACCTCGTCGGAATGTGACCAAAATTGATGTCTAAACTTATACGAACATGGCCATTTCTGTGGGGATCTCTAAATCGGGATTGCCCACTACCAAAACTTGGCCCCTTGGACACCAAAAATTTGACCTCATCAGAATGTGACCAAAATTGATCTCTAAACTAATTCGAGTATGGCCAATTCAGTGCGGATCTCTAAGCCGGGATTGGTCACTACCAAAACTTGGCTTCTTGGACACCCAAAAGTTGACGTCGTCAGAATGTGACCAAAATTGATGTCTAAACTTATTCGAGTATGGCCAATTCAGTGGGGATCTCTAAGTCAGGACTGCTCACTCCAAAAATTTGGCACCTTGGACATCCAAAATTTCACCTCGTCAGAATGTGACCAAAATTGATGTCTAAACTAATTCGAGTATGGCCTGTTCAGTGGGGATCTCTAAGTCATCATTGCTCACTTCCAACACCTTGGCCCCTTGGACACCCAAAATTTGACCTCGTAAGAATGTGACCAAATTGAAGTCTAAACTTATACGAGTATGGCCAATTCTGTGGGGATCTCTAAATCGGGATTGCCCTCTACCAAAACTTGGTCCCTTGGACACCCAAAATTTGACCTCGTCAGAATGAGACCAAAATTGATGTCTAAACTAATTCGAGTATGGCCTATTCAGTGGGATCTCTAACGATTGCTCACTACCAAAACTTGGCCCCTTGGACACCAAAAATTTGACCTCGTCAGATTGTGACCAAAATTGGAGTCTAAACTTATACAAGCATGGCCAATTCTGTGGGGATCTCTAAATCGGGATTGCTCACTATCAAAACTTGGCCCCTTAGACACCAAAAATTTGACCTCATCAGAATGTGACCAAAATTGATCTCTAAACTAATTCGAGTATGGCCAATTCAGTGGGGATCTCTAAGTCGGGATTGCTCACTACCAAAACTTGGCTCCTTGGACACCTAAAAGTTGACCTCGTCAGAATGTGACCAAAATTGATGTCAGAACTAATTCGAGTATGGCCAATTGAGTGGGGATCTCAAAGTCAGGACTGCTCACTCCAAAAATTTGGCACCTTGGACATCCAAAATTTCACCTCGTCAGAATGTGACCAAAATTGATGTCTAAACTTGTACGAGCATGGCCAATTCTGTGGGGATCTCTAAATCGGGATTGCCCACTACCAAAACTTGGCCCCTTGGACACCAAAAATTTGACCTCATCAGAATGTGACCAAAATTGATCTCTAAACTAATTCGAGTATGGCCAATTCAGTGCGGATCTCTAAGTCGGGATTGCTCACTACCAAAACTTAACTTCTTGGACACCCAAAAGTTGACATCGTCAGAATGTGACCAAAATTGATGTCTAAACTTATTCGAGTATGGCCAATTCAGTGGGGATCTCTAAGTCAGGACTGCTCACACCAAAAATTTGGCACCTTGGACATCCAAAATTTCACATTTAAAAAAAACTGATGTCTAAACTAATTCGAGTATGGCCTGTTCAGTGGGTATCTCTAAGTCGTCATTGCTCACTTCCAAACCTTGGCCCCTTGGACACCCAAAAGTTGACCTCGTCAGAATGTGACCAAAATTGATGTCTAAACTAATTCGAGTATGGCCAATTCAGTGGGGATCTCAAAGTCAGGACTGCTCACTCCAAAAATTTGGCACCTTGGACATCCAAAATTTCACCTCGTCAGAATGTGACCAAAATTGATGTCTAAACTAATTCGAATATGGCCTGTTCAGTCGGGATCTCTAGTCGTGATTGCTCACTTCCAAACATTGGTGCCTTGGACACACAAAATTTGACCTCGTCAGAATGTGACCAAAATTGATTTCTAAACTTATTCGAGTATGGCCAATTCCGTGGGGATCTCTAAATCGGGATTGCCCACTACCAAAACTTGGCCCCTTGGACACCCAAAATTTAACCTTGTCAGAATGTGACCAAAATTGATGTCTAAACTAATTCGAGTATGGCCTATTCAGTGGGATCTCTAACGATTGCTCACTACCAAAACTTGGCCCCATGGACACCAAAAATTTGACCTCGTCAGATTGTGACCAAAATTGGAGTCTAAACTAATTCGATTATGGCCAATTCTGTGGGGATCTCTAAGTCGGGATTGCTCACTACCAAAACTTGGCCCGTTGTACACCCAAAATTTGACCTTCTCAGAAGGTAACCAAAATGGATGTCTAAACTAATTCGAGATGGCCAATTCCGTGGGGATCTCTAAGTCAGGATTGCTCACTCCAAAAATTTGGCCCCTTGGACACAGAAAATTTGACTTCATCAGAAAGTGACCAAAATTGATGTCTTAACTAATTCGAGTATGGCCAATTCAGTGGGGATCTCTAAATCGGGATTGCTCACTACCAAAACTTGGCTCCTTGGACACCCAAAAATTGACCTCGTCAGAATGTGACCAAAATTGATGTCTAAACTAATTCGAGTATGGCCAGTTCAGTGGGGATCTCTAAATCGGGATTTCTCACTATCAAAACTTGGCTCCTTGGACACCCAAAAGTTGACCTCGTATGAATGTGACCGAAATTGATGTCGAAACTAATTCGAGTACGGCCAATTCAGTGGTGATCTCTAAGTCAGGACTGCTCACTCCAAAAATTTGGCACCTTGGACATCCAAAATTTCACCTCGTCAGAATATGACCAAAATTGATGTCTAAACTAATTCGAGTATGGCCTGTTCAGTGGGGATCTCTAAGTCGTGATTGCTCACTTCCAAACATTGGCCCCTTGGACACCCAAAATTTGACCTCGTCGGAATGTGACCAAAATTGATGTCTAAACTTATACGAACATGGCCATTTCTGTGGGGATCTCTAAATCGGGATTGCCCACTACCAAAACTTGGCCCCTTGGACACCAAAAATTTGACCTCATCAGAATGTGACCAAAATTGATCTCTAAACTAATTCGAGTATGGCCAATTCAGTGCGGATCTCTAAGCCGGGATTGGTCACTACCAAAACTTGGCTTCTTGGACACCCAAAAGTTGACGTCGTCAGAATGTGACCAAAATTGATGTCTAAACTTATTCGAGTATGGCCAATTCAGTGGGGATCTCTAAGTCAGGACTGCTCACTCCAAAAATTTGGCACCTTGGACATCCAAAATTTCACCTCGTCAGAATGTGACCAAAATTGATGTCTAAACTAATTCGAGTATGGCCTGTTCAGTGGGGATCTCTAAGTCATCATTGCTCACTTCCAACACCTTGGCCCCTTGGACACCCAAAATTTGACCTCGTAAGAATGTGACCAAATTGAAGTCTAAACTTATACGAGTATGGCCAATTCTGTGGGGATCTCTAAATCGGGATTGCCCTCTACCAAAACTTGGCCCCTTGGACACCCAAAATTTGACCTCGTCAGAATGAGACCAAAATTGATGTCTAAACTAATTCGAGTATGGCCTATTCAGTGGGATCTCTAACGATTGCTCACTACCAAAACTTGGCCCCTTGGACACCAAAAATTTGACCTCGTCAGATTGTGACCAAAATTGGAGTCTAAACTAATTCGATTATGGCCAATTCTGTGGGGATCTCTAAGTCGGGATTGCTCACTACCAAAACTTGGCCCCTTGTACACCCAAAATTTGACCTTCTCAGAAGGTAACCAAAATGGATGTCTAAACTAATTCGAGATGGCCAATTCCGTGGGGATCTCTAAGTCAGGATTGCTCACTCCAAAAATTTGGCCCCTTGGACAGAGAAAATTTGACTTCATCAGAAAGTGACCAAAATTGATGTCTTAACTAATTCGAGTATGGCCAATTCAGTGGGGATCTCTAAATCGGGATTGCTCACTACCAAAACTTGGCTCCTTGGACACCCAAAAATTGACCTCGTCAGAATGTGACCAAAATTGATGTCTAAACTAATTCGAGTATGGCCAATTCAGTGGGGATCTCTAAATCGGGATTTCTCACTATCAAAACTTGGCTCCTTGGACACCCAAAAGTTGACCTCGTATGAATGTGACCGAAATTGATGTCGAAACTAATTCGAGTACGGCCAATTCAGTGGTGATCTCTAAGTCAGGACTGCTCACTCCAAAAATTTGGCACCTTGGACATCCAAAATTTCACCTCGTCAGAATATGACCAAAATTGATGTCTAAACTAATTCGAGTATGGCCTGTTCAGTGGGGATCTCTAAGTCGTGATTGCTCACTTCCAAACATTGGCCCCTTGGACACCCAAAATTTGACCTCGTCGGAATGTGACCAAAATTGATGTCTAAACTTATACGAACATGGCCATTTCTGTGGGGATCTCTAAATCGGGATTGCCCACTACCAAAACTTGGCCCCTTGGACACCAAAAATTTGACCTCATCAGAATGTGACCAAAATTGATCTCTAAACTAATTCGAGTATGGCCAATTCAGTGCGGATCTCTAAGCCGGGATTGGTCACTACCAAAACTTGGCTTCTTGGACACCCAAAAGTTGACGTCGTCAGAATGTGACCAAAATTGATGTCTAAACTTATTCGAGTATGGCCAATTCAGTGGGGATCTCTAAGTCAGGACTGCTCACTCCAAAAATTTGGCACCTTGGACATCCAAAATTTCACCTCGTCAGAATGTGACCAAAATTGATGTCTAAACTAATTCGAGTATGGCCTGTTCAGTGGGGATCTCTAAGTCATCATTGCTCACTTCCAACACCTTGGCCCCTTGGACACCCAAAATTTGACCTCGTAAGAATGTGACCAAATTGAAGTCTAAACTTATACGAGTATGGCCAATTCTGTGGGGATCTCTAAATCGGGATTGCCCTCTACCAAAACTTGGCCCCTTGGACACCCAAAATTTGACCTCGTCAGAATGAGACCAAAATTGATGTCTAAACTAATTCGAGTATGGCCAATTCAGTGGGGATCTCTAAATCGGGATTGCTCACTATCAAAACTTGGCCCCTTGGACACCAAAAATTTGACCTCGTCAGAATGTGACCAAAATTGATCTCGAAACTAATTCGAGTATGGCCAATTCAGTGGGGATCTCTAAGTCGGGATTGCTCACTACCAAAACTTGGCTCCTTGGACACCCAAAAGTTGACCTCGTCAGAATGTGACCAAAATTGATGTCTAAACTGATTCGAGTATGGCCAATTCAGTGGGGATCTCTAAATCGGGATTTCTCACTATCAAAACTTGGCTATTTGGACACCCAAAAGTTGACCTCGTAAGAATGTGACCGAAATTGATGTCTAAACTAATTCGAGTATTGCCAATTCAGTGGGGATCTCTAAGTTGGGACTGCTCACTCCAAAAATTTGGCACCTTGGACATCCAAAATTTCACCTCGTCAGAATATGACCAAAATTGATGTCTAAACTAATTCGAGTATGGCCTGTTCAGTGGGGATCTCTAAGTCGTGATTGCTCACTTCCAAACCTTGGCCCCTTGGACACCCAAAATTTGACCTCGTCGGAATGTGACCAAAATTGATGTCTAAACTTATACGAGCATGGCCAATTCTGTGGGGATCTCTAAATCGGGATTGCTCACTATCAAAACTTGGCCCCTTGGACACCGAAAATTTGACCTCATCAGAATGTGACCAAAATTGATCTCTAAACTAATTCGAGTATGGCCAATTCAGTGGGGATCTCTAAGTCGGGATTGCTCACTACCAAAACTTGGCTCCTTGGACACCTAAAAGTTGACCTCGTCAGAATGTGACCAAAATTGATGTCAGAACTAATTCGAGTATGGCAAATTCATTGGGGATCTCAAAGTCAGGACTGCTCACTCCAAAAATTTGGCACCTTGGACATCCAAAATTTCACCTCGTCAGAATGTGACCAAAATTGATGTCTAAACTTGTACGAGCATGGCCAATTCTGTGGGGATCTCTAAATCGGGATTGCCCACTACCAAAACTTGGCCCCTTGGACACCAAAAATTTGACCTCATCAGAATGTGACCAAAATTGGTCTCTAAACTAATTCGAGTATAGCCAATTCAGTGCGGATCTCTAAGTCGGGATTGCTCACTACCAAAACTTAACTTCTTGGACACCCAAAAGTTGACGTCGTCAGAATGTGACCAAAATTGATGTCTAAACTTATTCGAGTATGGCCAATTCAGTGGGGATCTCTAAGTCAGGACTGCTCACACAGAAAATTTGGCACCTTGGACATCCAAAATTTCACATTTGACCAAAATTGATGTCTAAACTAATTCGAGTATGGCCTGTTCAGTGGGTATCTCTAAGTCGTCATTGCTCACTTCCAAACCTTGGCCCCTTGGACACCCAAAAGTTGACCTCGTCAGAATGTGACCAAAATTGATGTCTAAACTAATTCGAGTATGGCCAATTCAGTGGGGATCTCAAAGTCAGGACTGCTCACTCCAAAAATTTGGCACCTTGGACATCCAAAATTTCACCTCGTCAGAATGTGACCAAAATTGATGTCTAAACTAATTCGAATATGGCCTGTTCAGTCGGGATCTCTAAGTCGTGATTGCTCACTTCCAAACATTGGTGCCTTGGACACACAAAATTTGACCTCGTCAGAATGTGACCAAAATTGATTTCTAAACTTATTCGAGTATGGCCAATTCCGTGGGGATCTCTAAATCGGGATTGCCCACTACCAAAACTTGGCCCCTTGGACACCCAAAATTTAACCTTGTCAGAATGACCAAAATTGATGTCTAAACTAATTCGAGTATGGCCTATTCAGTGGGATCTCTAACGATTGCTCACTACCAAAACTTGGCCCCTTGGACACCGAAAATTTGACCTCGTCAGATTGTGACCAAAATTGGAGTCTAAACTAATTCGATTATGGCCAATTCTGTGGGGATCTCTAAGTCGGGATTGCTCACTACCAAAACTTGGCCCCTTGTACACCCAAAATTTGACCTTCTCAGAAGGTAACCAAAATGGATGTCTAAACTAATTCGAGATGGCCAATTCCGTGGGGATCTCTAAGTCAGGATTGCTCACTCCAAAAATTTGGCCCCTTGGACACAGAAAATTTGACTTCATCAGAAAGTGACCAAAATTGATGTCTTAACTAATTCGAGTATGGCCAATTCAGTGGGGATCTCTAAATCGGGATTGCTCACTACAAAACTTGGCTCCTTGGACACCCAAAAATTGACCTCGTCAGAATGTGACCAAAATTGATGTCTAAACTAATTCGAGTATGGCCAATTCAGTGGGGATCTCTTAATCGGGATTTCTCACTATCAAAACTTGGCTCCTTGGACACCCAAAAGTTGACCTCGTAAGAATGTGACCGAAATTGATGTCGAAACTAATTCGAGTACGGCCAATTCAGTGGGGATCTCTAAGTCAGGACTGCTCACTCCAAAAATTTGGCACCTTGGACATCCAAAATTTCACCTCGTCAGAATATGACCAAAATTGATCTCTAAACTAATTCGAGTATGGCCAATTCAGTGCGGATCTCTAAGCCGGGATTGGTCACTACCAAAACTTGGCTTCTTGGACACCCAAAAGTTGACGTCGTCAGAATGTGACCAAAATTGATGTCTAAACTTATTCGAGTATGGCCAATTCAGTGGGGATCTCTAAGTCAGGACTGCTCACTCCAAAAATTTGGCACCTTGGACATCCAAAAATTCACCTCGTCAGAATGTGACCAAAATTGATGTCTAAACTAATTCGAGTATGGCCTGTTCAGTGGGGATCTCTAAGTCGTCATTGCTCACTTCCAAACCTTGGCCCCTTGGACACCCAAAATTTGACCTCGTAAGAATGTGACCAAAATTGAGGTCTAAACTTATACGAGTATGGCCAATTCTGTGGGGATCTCTAAATAGGGATTGCCCACTACCAAAACTTGGCCCCTTGGACACCCAAAATTTGACCTCGTCAGAATGAGACCAAAATTGATGTCTAAACTAATTCGAGTATGGCCAATTCAGTGGGGATCTCTAAGTCGTGATTGCTCACTTCCAAACCTTGGCCCCTTGGACACCCAAAATTTGACCTCGTAAGAATGTGACCAAAATTGAAGTCTAAACTTATACGAGTATGGCCAATTCTGTGGGGATCTCTAAATAGGGATTGCCCACTACCAAAATTTGGCACCTTGGACATCCAAAATTTCACCTCGTCAGAATATGACCAAAATTGATGTCTAAACTAATTCGAGTATGGCCTGTTGAGTGGGGATCTCTAAGTCGTGATTGCTCACTTCCAAACCTTGGCCCCTTGGACACCCAAAATTTGACCTCGTCGAAATGTGACCAAGAATGATGTCTAAACTAATTCGAGTATGGCCAATTCAGTGGGGATCTCTAAATCGGGAATTCTCACTATCAAAACTTGGCTCCTTGGACACCCAAAAGTTGACCTCGTAAGAATGTGACCGAAATTGATGTCTAAACTAATTCGAGTATGGCCAATTCAGTGGGGATCTCTAAGTCAGGACTGCTCACTCCAAAAATTTGGCACCTTGGACATCCAAAATTTCACCTCGTCAGAATATGACCAAAATTGATCTCTAAACTAATTCGAGTATGGCCAATTCAGTGGGGATCTCTAAGTCGGGATTGCTCACTACAAAAACTTGGCTCCTTGTACACCCAAAATTTGACCTTGTCAGAAGGTAACCAAAATGGATGTCAAAACTAATTCGAGATGGCCAATTCAGTGGGGATCTCTAAGTCTGGATGGCTCACTCCAAAAATTTGGCCCCTTGGACACAGAAAATTTGACTTCATCAGAAAGTGACCAAAATTGATGTCTAAACTAATTCGAGTATGGCCAATTCAGTGGGGATCTCTAAATCGGGATTGCTCACTACAAAAACTTGGCTCCTTGGACACCCAAAAATTGACCTCGTCAGAATGTGACCAAAATTGATTTCTAAACTTATTCGAGTATGGCCAATTCCGTGGGGATCTCTAAATCGGGATTGCCCACTACCAAAACTTGGCCCCTTGGACACCCAAAATTTAACCTTGTCAGAATGACCAAAATTGATGTCTAAACTAATTCGAGTATGGCCTATTCAGTGGGATCTCTAACGATTGCTCACTACCAAAACTTGGCCCCTTGGACACCGAAAATTTGACCTCGTCAGATTGTGACCAAAATTGGAGTCTAAACTAATTCGATTATGGCCAATTCTGTGGGGATCTCTAAGTCGGGATTGCTCACTACCAAAACTTGGCCCCTTGTACACCCAAAATTTGACCTTCTCAGAAGGTAACCAAAATGGATGTCTAAACTAATTCGAGATGGCCAATTCCGTGGGGATCTCTAAGTCAGGATTGCTCACTCCAAAAATTTGGCCCCTTGGACACAGAAAATTTGACTTCATCAGAAAGTGACCAAAATTGATGTCTTAACTAATTCGAGTATGGCCAATTCAGTGGGGATCTCTAAATCGGGATTGCTCACTACAAAACTTGGCTCCTTGGACACCCAAAAATTGACCTCGTCAGAATGTGACCAAAATTGATGTCTAAACTAATTCGAGTATGGCCAATTCAGTGGGGATCTCTTAATCGGGATTTCTCACTATCAAAACTTGGCTCCTTGGACACCCAAAAGTTGACCTCGTAAGAATGTGACCGAAATTGATGTCGAAACTAATTCGAGTACGGCCAATTCAGTGGGGATCTCTAAGTCAGGACTGCTCACTCCAAAAATTTGGCACCTTGGACATCCAAAATTTCACCTCGTCAGAATATGACCAAAATTGATCTCTAAACTAATTCGAGTATGGCCAATTCAGTGCGGATCTCTAAGCCGGGATTGGTCACTACCAAAACTTGGCTTCTTGGACACCCAAAAGTTGACGTCGTCAGAATGTGACCAAAATTGATGTCTAAACTTATTCGAGTATGGCCAATTCAGTGGGGATCTCTAAGTCAGGACTGCTCACTCCAAAAATTTGGCACCTTGGACATCCAAAAATTCACCTCGTCAGAATGTGACCAAAATTGATGTCTAAACTAATTCGAGTATGGCCTGTTCAGTGGGGATCTCTAAGTCGTCATTGCTCACTTCCAAACCTTGGCCCCTTGGACACCCAAAATTTGACCTCGTAAGAATGTGACCAAAATTGAGGTCTAAACTTATACGAGTATGGCCAATTCTGTGGGGATCTCTAAATAGGGATTGCCCACTACCAAAACTTGGCCCCTTGGACACCCAAAATTTGACCTCGTCAGAATGAGACCAAAATTGATGTCTAAACTAATTCGAGTATGGCCAATTCAGTGGGGATCTCTAAGTCGTGATTGCTCACTTCCAAACCTTGGCCCCTTGGACACCCAAAATTTGACCTCGTAAGAATGTGACCAAAATTGAAGTCTAAACTTATACGAGTATGGCCAATTCTGTGGGGATCTCTAAATAGGGATTGCCCACTACCAAAATTTGGCACCTTGGACATCCAAAATTTCACCTCGTCAGAATATGACCAAAATTGATGTCTAAACTAATTCGAGTATGGCCTGTTGAGTGGGGATCTCTAAGTCGTGATTGCTCACTTCCAAACCTTGGCCCCTTGGACACCCAAAATTTGACCTCGTCGAAATGTGACCAAGAATGATGTCTAAACTAATTCGAGTATGGCCAATTCAGTGGGGATCTCTAAATCGGGAATTCTCACTATCAAAACTTGGCTCCTTGGACACCCAAAAGTTGACCTCGTAAGAATGTGACCGAAATTGATGTCTAAACTAATTCGAGTATGGCCAATTCAGTGGGGATCTCTAAGTCAGGACTGCTCACTCCAAAAATTTGGCACCTTGGACATCCAAAATTTCACCTCGTCAGAATATGACCAAAATTGATCTCTAAACTAATTCGAGTATGGCCAATTCAGTGGGGATCTCTAAGTCGGGATTGCTCACTACAAAAACTTGGCTCCTTGTACACCCAAAATTTGACCTTGTCAGAAGGTAACCAAAATGGATGTCTAAACTAATTCGAGATGGCCAATTCAGTGGGGATCTCTAAGTCTGGATGGCTCACTCCAAAAATTTGGCCCCTTGGACACAGAAAATTTGACTTCATCAGAAAGTGACCAAAATTGATGTCTAAACTAATTCGAGTATGGCCAATTCAGTGGGGATCTCTAAATCGGGATTGCTCACTACAAAAACTTGGCTCCTTGGACACCCAAAAATTGACCTCGTCAGAATGTGACCAAAATATATGTCTAAACTAATTCGAGTATGGCCAATTCAGTGGGGATCTCTAAATCCGGATTTCTCACTATCAAAACTTGGCTATTTGGACACCCAAAAGTTGACCTCGTAAGAATGTGACCGAAATTGATGTCTAAACTAATTCGAGTATCGCCAATTCAGTGGGGATCTCTAAGTCAGGACTGCTCACTCCAAAAATTTGGCACCTTGGACATCCAAAATTTCACCTCGTCAGAATGTGACCAAAATTGATGTCTAAACTAATTCGAGTATGGCCTGTTCAGTGGGGATCTCTAAGTCGTCATTGCTCACTTCCAAACCTCGGCCCCTTGGACACCCAAAATTTGACCTCGTAAGAATGTGACCAAATTGAAGTCTAAACTTATACGAGTATGGCCAATTCTGTGGGGATCTCTAAATCGGGATTGCCCTCTACAAAAACTTGGCCCCTTGGACACCCAAAATTTGACCTCGTCAGAATGAGACCAAAATTGATGTCTAAACTAATTCGAGTATGGCCAATTCAGTGGGGATCTCTAAATCGGGATTGCTCACTATCAAAACTTGGCCCCTTGGACACCAAAAATTTGACCTCGTCAGAATGTGACCAAAATTGATCTCTAAACTAATTCGAGTATGGCCAATTCAGTGGGGATCTCTAAGTCGGGATTGCTCACTACCAAAACTTGGCTCCTTGGACACCCAAAAGTTGATCTCGTCAGAATGTGACCAAAATTGATGTCTAAACTAATTCGAGTATGGCCAATTCAGTGGGGATCCCAAAGTCAGGACTGCTCACTCCAAAAATTTGGCACCTTGGACATCCAAAATTTCACCTCGCCAGAATGTGACCAAAATTGATGTCTAAACTTATACGAGCATGGCCAATTCTGTGGGGATCTCTAAATCGGGATTGCCCACTACCAAAACTTGGCCCCTTGGACACCAAAAATTTGACCTCATCAGAATGTGACCAAAATTGATCTCTAAACTAATTCGAGTATGGCCAATTCAGTGCGGATCTCTAAGTCGGGATTGCTCACTACCAAAATTTGGCTTCTTGGACACCCAAAAGTTGACGTCGTCAGGATGTGACCAAAATGGATGTCTAAACTAATTCGAGTATGGCCAATTGAGTGGAGATCTGAAAGTCAGGACTGCTCACTCCAAAAATTTGGCACCTTGGACATCCAAAATTTCACCTCGTCAGAATGTGACCAAAATTGATGTCTAAACTAATTCGAGTATGGCCTGTTCAGTCGGGATCTCTAAGTCGTGATTGCTCACTTCCAAACCTTGGCAGCTTGGACACACGAAATTTGACCTCGTCAGAATGTGGCCAAAATTGATTTCTAAACTTATTCGCGTATGGCCAATTCTGTGGGGATCTCTAAAACGGGATTGCCCACTACCAAAACTTGGCCCCTTGGACACCCAAAATTTAACCTTGTCAGAATGTGACCAAAATTGATGTCTAAACTAATTCGAGTATGGCCTATTCAGTGGGATCTCTAACGATTGCTCACTACCAAAACTTGGCCCCTTGGACACCGAAAATTTGACCTCGTCAGATTGTGACCAAAATTGGAGTCTAAACTAATTCGATTATGGCCAATTCTGTGGGGATCTCTAAGTCGGGATTGCTCACTACCAAAATTTGGCCCCTTGGACAACCAAAATTTGACCTTGTCAGAATGTTACCAAAATTGATGTCTAAACTAATTCGAGTATGGCCTATTCAGTGGGATCTCTAACGTTTGCTCACTACCAAAACTTGGCCCCTTGGACACCGAAAATTTGACCTCGTCAGATTGTGACCAAAATTGGAGTCTAAACTAATTCGATTATGGCCAATTCAGTGCGGATCTCTAAGCCGGGATTGGTCACTACCAAAACTTGGCTTCTTGGACACCCAAAAGTTGACGTCGTCAGAATGTGACCAAAATTGATGTCTAAACTTATTCGAGTATGGCCAATTCAGTGGGGATCTCTAAGTCAGGACTGCTCACTCCAAAAATTTGGCACCTTGGACATCCAAAAATTCACCTCGTCAGAATGTGACCAAAATTGATGTCTAAACTAATTCGAGTATGGCCTGTTCAGTGGGGATCTCTAAGTCGTCATTGCTCACTTCCAAACCTTGGCCCCTTGGACACCCAAAATTTGACCTCGTAAGAATGTGACCAAAATTGAGGTCTAAACTTATACGAGTATGGCCAATTCTGTGGGGATCTCTAAATAGGGATTGCCCACTACCAAAACTTGGCCCCTTGGACACCCAAAATTTGACCTCGTCAGAATGAGACCAAAATTGATGTCTAAACTAATTCGAGTATGGCCAATTCAGTGGGGATCTCTAAGTTGTGATTGCTCACTTCCAAACCTTGGCCCCTTGGACACCCAAAATTTGACCTCGTAAGAATGTGACCAAAATTGAAGTCTAAACTTATACGAGTATGGCCAATTCTGTGGGGATCTCTAAATAGGGATTGCCCACTACCAAAATTTGGCACCTTGGACATCCAAAATTTCACCTCGTCAGAATATGACCAAAATTGATGTCTAAACTAATTCGAGTATGGCCTGTTCAGTGGGGATCTCTAAGTCGTGATTGCTCACTTCCAAACCTTGGCCCCTTGGACACCCAAAATTTGACCTCGTCGAAATGTGACCAAGAATGATGTCTAAACTAATTCGAGTATGGCCAATTCAGTGGGGATCTCTAAATCGGGAATTCTCACTATCAAAACTTGGCTCCTTGGACACCCAAAAGTTGACCTCGTAAGAATGTGACCGAAATTGATGTCTAAACTAATTCGAGTATGGCCAATTCAGTGGGGATCTCTAAGTCAGGACTGCTCACTCCAAAAATTTGGCACCTTGGACATCCAAAATTTCACCTCGTCAGAATATGACCAAAATTGATCTCTAAACTAATTCGAGTATGGCCAATTCAGTGGGGATCTCTAAGTCGGGATTGCTCACTACAAAAACTTGGCTCCTTGTACACCCAAAATTTGACCTTGTCAGAAGGTAACCAAAATGGATGTCTAAACTAATTCGAGATGGCCAATTCAGTGGGGATCTCTAAGTCAGGATGGCTCACTCCAAAAATTTGGCCCCTTGGACACAGAAAATTTGACTTCATCAGAAAGTGACCAAAATTGATGTCTAAACTAATTCGAGTATGGCCAATTCAGTGGGGATCTCTAAATCGGGATTGCTCACTACAAAAACTTGGCTCCTTGGACACCCAAAAATTGACCTCGTCAGAATGTGACCAAAATATATGTCTAAACTAATTCGAGTATGGCCAATTCAGTGGGGATCTCTAAATCCGGATTTCTCACTATCAAAACTTGGCTATTTGGACACCCAAAAGTTGACCTCGTAAGAATGTGACCGAAATTGATGTCTAAACTAATTCGAGTATCGCCAATTCAGTGGGGATCTCTAAGTCAGGACTGCTCACTCCAAAAATTTGGCACCTTGGACATCTAAAATTTCACCTCGTCAGAATATGACCAAAATTGATGTCTAAACTTATACGAGCATGGCCAATTCTGTGGGGATCTCTAAATCGGGATTGCCCACTACCAAAACTTGGCCCCTTGGACACCAAAAATTTGACCTCATTAGAATGTGACCAAAATTGATCTCTAAACTAATTCGAGTATGGCCAATTCAGTGCGGATCTCTAAGCCGGGATTGGTCACTACCAAAACTTGGCTTCTTGGACACCCAAAAATTGACCTCGTCAGAATGTGACCAAAATATATGTCTAAACTAATTCGAGTATGGCCAATTCAGTGGGGATCTCTAAATCCGGATTTCTCACTATCAAAACTTGGCTATTTGGACACCCAAAAGTTGACGTCAGAATGTGACCAAAATTGATGTCTAAACTTATTCGAGTTTGGCCAATTCAGTGGGGATCTCTAAGTCAGGACTGCTCACTCCAAAAATTTGGCACCTTGGACATCCAAAATTTCACCTCGTCAGAATGTGACCAAAATTGATGTCTAAACTAATTCGAGTATGGCCTGTTCAGTGGGGATCTCTAAGTCGTCATTGCTCACTTCCAAACCTCGGCCCCTTGGACACCCAAAATTTGACCTCGTAAGAATGTGACCAAATTGAAGTCTAAACTTATACGAGTATGGCCAATTCTGTGGGGATCTCTAAATCGGGATTGCCCTCTACAAAAACATGGCCCCTTGGACACCCAAAATTTGACCTCGTCAGAATGAGACCAAAATTGATGTCTAAACTAATTCGAGTATGGCCAATTCAGTGGGGATCTCTAAATCGGGATTGCTCACTATCAAAACTTGGCCCCTTGGACACCAAAAATTTGATCTCGTCAGAATGTGACCAAAATTGATGTCTAAACTAATTCGAGTATGGCCAATTCAGTGGGGATCCCAAAGTCAGGACTGCTCACTCCAAAAATTTGGCACCTTGGACATCCAAAATTTCACCTCGCCAGAATGTGACCAAAATTGATGTCTAAACTTATACGAGCATGGCCAATTCTGTGGGGATCTCTAAATCGGGATTGCCCACTACCAAAACTTGGCCCCTTGGACACCAAAAATTTGACCTCATCAGAATGTGACCAAAATTGATCTCTAAACTAATTCGAGTATGGCCAATTCAGTGCGGATCTCTAAGTCGGGATTGCTCACTACCAAAATTTGGCTTCTTGGACACCCAAAAGTTGACGTCGTCAGGATGTGACCAAAATGGATGTCTAAACTAATTCGAGTATGGCCAATTGAGTGGAGATCTGAAAGTCAGGACTGCTCACTCCAAAAATTTGGCACCTTGGACATCCAAAATTTCACCTCGTCAGAATGTGACCAAAATTGATGTCTAAACTAATTCGAGTATGGCCTGTTCAGTCGGGATCTCTAAGTCGTGATTGCTCACTTCCAAACCTTGGCAGCTTGGACACACGAAATTTGACCTCGTCAGAATGTGGCCAAAATTGATTTCTAAACTTATTCGCGTATGGCCAATTCTGTGGGGATCTCTAAAACGGGATTGCCCACTACCAAAACTTGGCCCCTTGGACACCCAAAATTTAACCTTGTCAGAATGTGACCAAAATTGATGTCTAAACTAATTCGAGTATGGCCTATTCAGTGGGATCTCTAACGATTGCTCACTACCAAAACTTGGCCCCTTGGACACCGAAAATTTGACCTCGTCAGATTGTGACCAAAATTGGAGTCTAAACTAATTCGATTATGGCCAATTCTGTGGGGATCTCTAAGTCGGGATTGCTCACTACCAAAACTTGGCCCCTTGTACACCCAAAATTTGACCTTGTCAGAAGGTAACCAAAATGGATGTTTAAACTAATTCGAGATGGCCAATTCAGTGAGGATCGTTAAGTCGGGATTGCTCACTCCCAAAATTTGGCCCCTTGGACAACCAAAATTTGACCTTGTCAGAATGTTACCAAAATTGATGTCTAAACTAATTCGAGTATGGCCTATTCAGTGGGATCTCTAACGTTTGCTCACTACCAAAACTTGGCCCCTTGGACACCGAAAATTTGACCTCGTCAGATTGTGACCAAAATTGGAGTCTAAACTAATTCGATTATGGCCAATTCTGTGGGGATCTCTAAGTCGGGATTGCTCACTACCAAAACTTGGCCCCTTGTACACCCAAAAATTGACCTCTTCAGAATGTGACCAAAATATATGTCTAACTAATTCGAGTATGGCCCATTCAGTGGGGATCTATAAATCGGGATTTCTCACTATCAAAACTTGGCTATTTGGACACCCAAAAGTTGACCTCGTAAGAATGTGACCGAAATTCATGTCTAAACTAATTCGAGTATCGCCAATTCAGTGGGGATCTCTAAGTCAGGACTGCTCACTCCAAAAATTTGGCACCTTGGACATCCAAAATTTCACCTCGTCAGAATATGACCAAAATTGATGTCTAAACTAATTCGAGTATGGCCTGTTCAGTGGGGATCTCTAAGTCGTGATTGCTCACTTCCAAACCTTGGCCCCTTGGACACCCAAAATTTGACCTCGTCGGAATGTGACCAAAATTGATGTCTAAACTTATACGAGCATGGCCAATTCTGTGGGGATCTCTAAATCGGGATTGCCCATTACCAAAACTTGGCCCCTTGGACACCAAAAATTTGACCTCATCAGAATGTGACCAAAATTGATCTCTAAACTAATTCGAGTATGGCCAATTCAGTGCGGATCTCTAAGCCGGGATTGGTCACTACCAAAACTTGGCTTCTTGGACACCCAAAAGTTGACGTCGTCAGAATGTTACCAAAATTGATGTCTAAACTTATTCGAGTATGGCCAATTCAGTGGGGATCTCTAAGTCAGGACTGCTCACTCCAAAAATTTGGCACCTTGGACATCCAAAATTTCACCTCGTGAGAATGTGACCAAAATTGATGTAAACTAATTCGAGTATGGCCTGTTCAGTGGGGATCTCTAAGTCGTCATTGCTCACTTCCAAACCTTGGCCCCTTGGACACCCAAAATTTGACCTCGTAAGAATGTGACCAAAATTGAAGTCTAAACTTATACGAGTATGGCCAATTCTGTGGGGATCTCTAAATCGGGATTGCCCTCTACAAAAACATGGCCCCTTGGACACCCAAAATTTGACCTCGTCAGAATGAGACCAAAATTGATGTCTAAACTAATTCGAGTATGGCCAATTCAGTGGGGATCTCTAAATCGGGATTGCTCACTATCAAAACTTGGCCCCTTGGACACCAAAAATTTGACCTCGTCAGAATGTGACCAAAATTGATCTCTAAACTAATTCGAGTATGGCCAATTCAGTGGGGATCTCTAAGTCGGGATTGCTCACTACCAAAACTTGGCTCCTTGGACACCCAAAAGTTGATCTCGTCAGAATGTGACCAAAATTGATGTCTAAACTGATTCGAGTATGGCCAATTCAGTGGGGATCTCAAAGTCAGGACTGCTCACTCCAAAAATTTGGCACCTTGGACATCCAAAATTTCACCTCGTCAGAATGTGACCAAAATTGATGTCTAAACTAATTCGAGTATGGCCTGTTCAGTGCGGATCTCTAAGTCTTGATTGCTCACTACCAAAACTTGGCGCCTTGGACACACAAAATTTGACCTCGTCAGAATGTGACCAAAATTGATGTCTAAACTAATACGAGCATGGCCAATTCTGTGGGGATCTCTAAATCAAGATTGCTCACTATCAAAGCTTGGCCCCTTGGACACCAAAAATTTGACCTCGTCAGAATGTGACCAAAATTGATCTCTAAACTAATTCGAGTATGGCCAATTCAGTGGGGATCTCTAAGTCGGGATTGCTCACTACCAAAACTTGGCTCCTTGGACACCCAAAAGTTGATCTCGTCAGAATGTGACCAAAATTGATGTCTAAACTGATTCGAGTATGGCCAATTCAGTGGGGATCTCAAAGTCAGGACTGCTCACTGCAAAAATTTGGCACCTTGGACATCCAAACTTTCACCTCGTCAGAATGTGACCAAAATTGATGTCTAAACTAATTCGAGTATGGCCTGTTCAGTGCGGATCTCTAAGTCGTGATTGCTCACTACCAAAACTTGGCGCCTTGGACACACAAAATTTGACCTCGTCAGAATGTCGCCAAAATTGATTTCTAAACTTATTCGCGTATGGCCAATTCTGTGGGGATCTCTAAAACGGGATTGCCTACTACCAAAACTTGGCCCCTCGGACACCCAAAATTTAACCTTGTCAGAATGTGACCAAAATTGATGTCTAAACTAATTCGAGTATGGCCTGTTCAGTGCGGATCTCTAAGTCGTGATTGCTCACTACCAAAACTTGGCGCCTTGGACACACAAAATTTGACCTCGTCAGAATGTGACCAAAATTGATGTCTAAACTAATACGAGCATGGCCAATTCTGTGGGGATCTCTAAATCAAGATTGCTCACTATCAAAGCTTGGCCCCTTGGACACCAAAAATTTGACCTCGTCAGAATGTGACCAAAATTGATCTCTAAACTAATTCGAGTATGGCCAATTCAGTGGGGATCTCTAAGTCGGGATTGCTCACTACCAAAACTTGGCTCCTTGGACACCCAAAAGTTGATCTCGTCAGAATGTGACCAAAATTGATGTCTAAACTGATTCGAGTATGGCCAATTCAGTGGGGATCTCAAAGTCAGGACTTCTCACTGCAAAAATTTGGCACCTTGGACATCCAAAATTTCACCTCGTCAGAATGTGACCAAAATTGATGTCTAAACTAATTCGAGTATGGCCTGTTCAGTGCGGATCTCTAAGTCGTGATTGCTCACTACCAAAACTTGGCTCCTTGGACACCAAAAGTTGATCTCGTCAGAATGTGACCAAAATTGATGTCTAAACTGATTCGAGTATGGCCAATTCAGTGGGATCTCTAACGATTGCTCACTACCAAAACTTGGCCCCTTGGACACCGAAAATTTGACCTTGTCAGATTGTGACCAAAATTGGAGTCTAAACTAATTCGATTATGGCCAATTCTGTGGGGATCTCTAAGTCGGGATTGCTCACTACCAAAACTTGGCTCCTTGTACACCCAAAATTTGACCTTGTCAGAAGGTAACCAAAATGGATGTTTAAACTAATTCGAGATGGCCAATTCAGTGAGGATTGTTAAGTCGGGATTGCTCACTCCCAAAATTTGGCCCCTTGGACAACCAAAATTTGACCTTGTCAGAATGTTACCAAAATTGATGTCTAAACTAATTCGAGTATGACCTATTCAGTGGGATCTCTAACGTTTGCTCACTACCAAAACTTGGCCCCTTGGACACCGAAAATTTCACCTCGTCAGATTGTGACCAAAATTGGAGTCTAAACTAATTCGATTATGGCCAATTCTGCGGGGATCTCTAAGTCGGGATTGCTCACTACCAAAACTTGGCCCCTTGTACACCCAAAATTTGACCTTGTCAGAAGGTAACCAAAATGGATGTCTAAACTAATTCGAGATGGCCAATTCAGTGGGGATCTCTAAGTCAGGATGGCTCACTCCAAAAATTTGGCCCCTTGGACACAGAAAATTTGACTTCATCAGAAAGTGACCAAAATTGATGTCTAAACTAATTCGAGTATGGCCAATTCAGTGGGGATCTCTAAATTGGGATTGCTCACTACCAAAACTTGGCTCCTTGGACACCCAAAAATTGACCTCGTCAGAATGTGACCAAAATATATGTCTAAACTAATTCGAGTATGGCCAATTCAGTGGGGATCTTCAAATCGGGATTTCTCACTATCAAAACTTGGCTATTTGGACACCCAAAAGTTGACCTCGTAAGAATGTGACCGAAATTGATGTCTAAACTAATTCGAGTATCGCCAATTCAGTGGGGATCTCTAAGTCAGGACTGCTCACTCCAAAAATTTGGCACCTTGGACATCCAAAATTTCACCTCGTCAGAATATGACCAAAATTGATGTCTAAACTAATTCGAGTATGGCCTGTTCAGTGGGGATCTCTAAGTCGTGATTGCTCACTTCCAAACCTTGGCCCCTTGGACACCCAAATTTTGACCTCGTGGGAATGTGACCAAAATTGATGTCTAAACTTATACGAGCATGGCCAATTCTGTGGGGATCTCTAAATCGGGATCGCCCACTACCAAAACTTGGCCCCTTGGACACCAAAAATTTGACCTCATCAGAATGTGACCAAAATTGATCTCTAAACTAATTCGAGTATGGCCAATTCAGTGCGGATCTCTAAGCCGGGATTGGTCACTACCAAATCTTGGCTTCTTGCACACCCAAAAGTTGACGTCATCAGAATGTGACCAAAATTGATGTCTAAACTTATTCGAGTATGGCCAATTCAGTGGGGATCTCTAAGTCAGGACTGCTCACTCCAAAAATTTGGCACCTTGGACATCCAAAATTTCACCTCGTCAGAATGTGACCAAAATTGATGTCTAAACTAATTCGAGTATGGCCTGTTCAGTGGGGATCTCTAAGTCGTCATTGCTCACTTCCAAACCTTGGCCCCTTGGACACCCAAAATTTGACCTCGTAAGAATGTGACCAAAATTGAAGTCTAAACTTATACGAGTATGGCCAATTCTGTGGGGATCTCTAAATCGGGATTGCCCTCTACCAAAACTTGGCCCCTTGGACACCCAAAATATGACCTCGTCAGAATGAGACCAAAATTGATGTCTAAACTAATTCGAGTATGGCCAATTCAGTGGGGATCTCTAAATCGGGATTGCTCACTATCAAAACTTGGCCCCTTGGACACCAAAAATTTGACCACGTCAGAATGTGACCAAAATTGATGTCTAAACTAATTCGAGTATGGCCAATTCAGTGGGGATCTCAAAGTCAGGACTGCTCACTCCAAAAATTTGGCACCTTGGACATCCAAAATTTCACCTCATCAGAATGTGACCAAAATTGATGTCTAAACTTATACGAGCATGGCCCATTCTGTGCGGATCTCTAAATCGGGATTGCCCACTACCAAAACTTGGCCCCTTGGACACCAAAAATTTGACCTCATCAGAAAGTGACCAAAATTGATCTCTAAAGTAATTCGAGTATGGCCAATACAGTGGGGATCTCTAAGTCGTGATTGCTCACTACCAAAACTTGGCTCCTTGGACACCCAAATTGACCTCGTCAGAATGTGACCAAAATTGATGTCTAAACTAATTCGAGTATGGCCAATTCAGTGGGGATCCCAAAGTCAGGACTGCTCACCCCAAAAATTTGGCACCTTGGACATCCAAAATTTCACCTCGCCAGAATGTGACCAAAATTGATGTCTAAACTTATACGAGCATGGCCAATTCTGTGGGGATCTCTAAATCGGGATTGCCCACTACCAAAACTTGGCCCCTTGGAAACCAAAAATTTGACCTCATCAGAATGTGACCAAAATTGATCTCTAAACTAATTCGAGTATGGCCAATTCAGTGCGGATCTCTAAGTCGGGATTGCTCACTACCAAAACTTGGCTTCTTGGACACCCAAAAGTTGACGTCGTCAGGATGTGACCAAAATGGATGTCTAAACTAATTCGAGTACGGCCAATTCAGTGGGGATCTCTAAATCGGGATTGTTCACTACCAACTTGGCCCCTTGTGCACCCAAATTTTGACCTCGTCAGAACGTGACGAAAAATGATGTCTAAACTAATTCGAGTATGGCCAATTCAGTGGAGATCTCAAAGTCAGGTGCTCACTCCAAAAATTTGGCACCTTGGACATCCAAAATTTCACCTCGTCAGAATGTGACCAAAATTGATGTCTAAACTAATTCGAGTATGGCCTGTTCAGTCGGGATCTCTAAGTCGTGATTGCTCACTTCCAAACCTTGGCGCCTTGGACACACAAAATTTGACCTCGTCAGAATGTGACCAAAATTGATTTCTAAACTTATTCGCGTATGGCCAATTCTGTGGGGATCTCTAAAACGGGATTGCCCACTACCAAAACTTGGCCCCTTGGACACCCAAAATTTAACCTTGTCAGAATGTGACCAAAATTGATGTCTAAACTAATTCGAGTATGGCGTATTCAGTGGGATCTCTAACGATTGCTCACTACCAAAACTTGGCCCCTTGGACACCGAAAATTTGACCTCGTCAGATTGTGACCAAAATTGGAGTCTAAACTAATTCGATTATGGCCAATTCTGTGGGGATCTCTAAGTCGGGATTGCTCACTACCAAAACTTGGCCCCTTGTACACCCAAAATTTGACCTTGTCAGAAGGTAACCAAAATGGATGTTTAAACTAATTCGAGATGGCCAATTCAGTGAGGATCGTTAAGTCGGGATTGCTCACTCCCAAAATTTGGCCCCTTGGACAACCAAAATTTGACCTTGTCAGAATGTTACCAAAATTGATGTCTAAACTAATTCGAGTATGGCCTATTTAGTGGGATCTCTAACGTTTGCTCACTACCAAAACTTGACCCCTTGGACACCGAAAATTTGACCTCGTCACATTGTGACCAAAATTGGAGTCTAAACTAATTCGATTATGGCCAATTCTGTGGGGATCTCTAAGTCGGGATTGCTCACTACCAAAACTTGGCCCCTTGTACACCCAAAATTTGACCTTTTCAGAAGGTAACCAAAATGGATGTCTAAACTAATTCGAGATGGCCAATTCAGTGGGGATCTCTAAGTCAGGATTGCTACTCCAAAAATTTGGCCCCTTGGACACAGAAAATTTGACTTCATCAAAAAGTGACCAAAATTGATGTCTAAACTAATTCGAGTATGGCCAATTCAGTGGGGATCTCTAAATCGGGATTGCTCACTACCAAAACTTGGCTCCTTGGACACCCAAAAATTGACCTCGTCAGAATGTGACCAAAATATATGTCTAAACTAATTCGAGTATGGCCCATTCAGTGGGGATCTCTAAATCGGGATTTCTCACTATCAAAACTTGGCTATTTGGACACCCAAAAGTTGACCTCGTAAGAATGTGACCGAAATTGATGTCTAAACTAATTCGAGTATCGCCAATTCAGTGGGGATCTCTAATTCAGGACTGCTCACTCCAAAAATTTGGCACCTTGGACATCCAAAATTTCACCTCGTCAGAATAGGACCAAAATTGATGTCTAAACTAATTCGAGTATGGCCTGTTCAGTGCGGATCTCTAAGTCGTGATTGCTCACTACCAAAACTTGGCGCCTTGGACACACAAAATTTGACCTCATCAGAATGTGACCAAAATTGATTTCTAAACTTATTCGCGTATGGCCAATTCTATGGGGATCTTTAAGTCGTGATTGCTCACTTCCAAACCTTGGCCTCTTGGACACCCAAAATTTGACCTCGTCGGAATGTGACCAAAATTGATGTCTAAACTTATACGAGCATGGCCAATTCTGTGGGGATCTCTAAATCGGGATTGCCCACCCAAAACTTGGCCCCTTGGACACCAAAAATTTGACCTCATCAGAATGTGACCAAAATTGATCTCTAAACTAATTCGATTATGGCCAATTCAGTGCGGATCTCTAAGCCGGGATTGGTCACTACCAAAACTTGGCTTCCTGGACACCCAAAAGTTGACGTCGTCAGAATGTGACCAAAATTGATGTCTAAACTTATTCGAGTATGGCCAATTCAGTTGGGATCTCTAAGTCAGGACTGCTCACTCCAAAAATTTGGCACCTTGGACATCCAAAATTTCACCTCGTGAGATTGTGACCAAAATTGATGTAAACTAATTCGAGTATGGCCTGTTCAGTGGGGATCTCTAAGTCATCATTGCTCACTTCCAAACCTTGGCCCCTTGGACACCCAAAATTTGACCTCGCAAGAATGTGACCAAAATTGAAGTCTAAACTTATACGAGTATGGCCAATTCTGTGGGGATCTCTAAATCGGGATTGCCCTGTACAAAAACTTGGCCCCTTGGACACCCAAAATTTGACCTCGTCAGAATGAGACCAAAATTGATGTCAAAACTAATTCGAGTATGGCCAATTCAGTGGGGATCTCTAAATCGGGATTGCTCACTATCAAAACTTGGCCCCTTGGACACCAAAAATTTGACCTCGTCAGAATGTGACCAAAATTGATCTCTAAACTAATTCGAGTATGGCCAATTCAGTGGGGATCTCTAAGTCGGGATTGCTCACTACCAAAACTTGGCTCCTTGGACACCCAAAAGTTGATCTCGTCAGAATGTGACCAAAATTGATGTCTAAACTGATTCGAGTATGGCCAATTCATTGGGGATCTCAAAGTCAGGACTGCTCACTCCAAAAATTTGGCACCTTGGACATCCAAAATTTCACCTCGTCAGAATGTGACCAAAATTGATGTCTAAACTAATTCGAGTATGGCCTGTTCAGTGCGGATCTCTAAGTCGTGATTGCTCACTACCAAAACTTGGCGCCTTGGACACACAAAATTTGACCTCGTCAGAATGTGACCAAAATTGATGTCTAAACTTATACGAGCATGGCCAATTCAGTGGGGATCTCTAAATCAAGATTGCCCACTACCAAAACTTGGCCCCTTGGACACCAAAAATTTGACCTCATCAGAATGTGACCAAAATTGATCTCTAAACTAATTCGAGTATGACCTATTCAGTGGGATCTCTAACGATTGCTCACTACCAAAACTTGGCCCCATGGACACCCAAAATTTGACCTTGTCAGAAGGTAACCAAAATGGATGTCTAAACTAATTCGAGATGGCCAATTCAGTGAGGATCGCTAAGTCGGGATTGCTCACTCCCAAAATTTGGCCCCTTGGACAACCAAAATTTGACCTTGTCAGAATGTTACCAAAATTGACGTCTAAACTAATTCATATATGGCCTATTCAGTGGGGATCTCTAAGTCATGACTGCTCACTCCAAAAATTTGGCCCCTTGGACAGAGAAAATTTGACTTCTTCAGAAAGTGACCAAAACTGGAGTCTAAACTAATTCGAGTATTGCCAATTCAGTGGGGATCTCTAAGTCGCAATTGCTGACTCTCAAAATTTGGCCCCTTGGACATCCAAAATTTGCCTCATCAGAAAGCGACCAAAATTGATGTCTAAACTAGTTCGATTATGGCCAATTCAGTGGTGATCTCTAAATCGGGATTGCTCACTACCAAAACATGGCCCCTTGGACACCCAAAATTTGACCTCATCATAATGTGACCGAAATTGATGTCGAAACTAATTTGAGTATGGCCAATTAAGTGGGGATCTCTAAGTCGGGATTGCTCACTCCCAAAATTTAGCCCCTTAGACACCCAAAATTTGACCTCGTCAGAATGTGACCAAAATTGATGTCTAAACTAATTCAAGTATGGCCAATTCAGTGGGGATCTCTAAATCGGGATTGCTCACTACCAAAACTTGGCCCCTTGGACACCCAAAATTTGACCTCATCAGAATGTGACCAAAATTGATGTCTAAACTAATTCGAGTATGGCCTATTCAGTGGGATCTCTAATTATTGCTCACTACCAAATCTTGGCCCCTTGGACACCCAAAATTTGACCTCGTCAGAATGTGACCTAAATTGGAGTCTAAACTGATTCGAGTATGGCCATTAAGTGGGGATCTCTAAGTCGGGATTGCTCACTACCAAAACTTGGCCCCTTGTACACCCAAAATTTGACCTTTTCAGAAGGTAACCAAAATGGATGTCTAAACTAATTCGAGATGGCCAATTCAGTGGGGATCTCTAAGTCAGGATTGCTACTCCAAAAATTTGGCCCCTTGGACACAGAAAATTTGACTTCATCAAAAAGTGACCAAAATTGATGTCTAAACTAATTCGAGTATGGCCAATTCAGTGGGGATCTCTAAATCGGGATTGCTCACTACCAAAACTTGGCTCCTTGGACACCCAAAAATTGACCTCGTCAGAATGTGACCAAAATATATGTCTAAACTAATTCGAGTATGGCCCATTCAGTGGGGATCTCTAAATCGGGATTTCTCACTATCAAAACTTGGCTATTTGGACACCCAAAAGTTGACCTCGTAAGAATGTGACCGAAATTGATGTCTAAACTAATTCGAGTATCGCCAATTCAGTGGGGATCTCTAATTCAGGACTGCTCACTCCAAAAATTTGGCACCTTAGACATCCAAAATTTCACCTCGTCAGAATGTGACCGAAATTGATGCCTAAACTTATACGAGCATGGCCAATTCTGTGGGGATCTCTAAATCGGGATTGCCCACTACCAAATCTTGGCCCCTTGGACATCCAAAATTTCACCTCGTGAGAATGTGACCAAAATTGATGTCTAAACTAATTCGAGTATGGCCTATTCAGTGGGATCTCTAACGACTGCTCACTACCAAAACTTGGCCCCTTGGACACCGAAAATTTGACCTCGTCAGATTGTGACCAAAATTGGAGTCTAAACTAATTCGATTATGGCCAATTCTGTGGGGATCTCTAAGTCGGGATTGCTCACTACCAAAACTTGGCCCCTTGTACACCCAAAATTTGACCTTGTCAGAAGGTAACCAAAATGGATGTTTAAACTAATTCGAGATGGCCAATTCAGTGAGGATCGTTAAGTCGGGATTGCTCACTCCCAAAATTTGGCCCCTTGGACACAGAAAATTTGACTTCATCAGAAAGTGACCAAAATTGATGTCTAAACGAATTCAAGTATGGCCTATTCAGTGGGATCTCTAACGTTTGCTCACTACCAAAACTTGGCCCCTTGGACACCGAAAATTTGACCTCGTCAGATTGTGACCAAAATTGGAGTCTAAAATAATTCGATTATGGCCAATTCTGTGGGGATCTCTAAGTCGGGATTGCTCACTACCAAAACTTGGCCCCTTGTACACCCAAAATTTGACCTTGTCAGAAGTTAACCAAAATGGATGTCTAAACTAATTCAAGATGGCCAATTCAGTGGGGATCTCTAAGTCGGGATTGCTCACTACCAAAACTTGGCTCCTTGGACACCCAAAAGTTGATCTCGTCAGAATGTGACCAAAATTGATGTCTAAACTGATTCGAGTATGGCCAATTCATTGGGGATCTCAAAGTCAGGACTGCTCACTCCAAAAATTTGTCACCTTGGACATCCAAAATTTCACCTCGTCAGAATGTGACCAAAATTGATGTCTAAACTAATTCGAGTATGGCCTGTTCAGTGCGGATCTCTAAGTCGTGATTGCTCACTACCAAAACTTGGCGCCTTGGACACACAAAATTTGACCTCGTCAGAATGTGACCAAAATTGATGTCTAAACTTATACGAGCATGGCCAATTCTGTGGGGATCTCTAAATCAAGATTGCCCACTACCAAAACTTGGCCCCTTGGACACCAAAAATTTGACCTCATCAGAATGTGACCAAAATTGATCTCTAAACTAATTCGAGTATGGCCAATTCAGTGGGGATCTCTAAGTCGGGATTGCTCACTACCAAAACTTGGCTCCTTGGACACCCAAAAGTTGACCTCGTCAGAATGTGACCAAAATTGATGTCTAAACTGATTCGAGTATGGCCAATTCAGTGGGGATCTCAAAGTCAGGACTGCTCACTCCAAAAATTTGGCACCTTGGACATCCAAAATTTCACCTCGTCAGAATGTGACCAAAATTGATGTCTAAACTAATTCGAGTATGGCCTGTTCAGTGCGGATCTCTAAGTCGTGATTGCTCACTACCAAAACTTGGCGCCTTGGACACACAAAATTTGACCTCGTCTGAATGTGACCAAAATTGATTTCTAAACTTATTCGCGTATGGCCAATTCTGTGGGGATCTCTAAATCGGGATTGCCCACTACCAAAACTTGGCCCCTTGGACACCCAAAATTTAACCTTGTCAGAATGTGACAAAAATTGATGTCTAAACTAATTCGAGTATGACCTATTCAGTGGGATCTCTAACGATTGCTCACTACCAAAACTTGGCCCCATGGACACCCAAAATTTGACCTTGTCAGAAGGTAACCAAAATGGATGTCTAAACTAATTCGAGATGGCCAATTCAGTGAGGATCGCTAAGTCGGGATTGCTCACTCCCAAAATTTGGCCCCTTGGACAACCAAAATTTGACCTTGTCAGAATGTTACCAAAATTGATGTCTAAACTAATTCATATATGGCCTATTCAGTGGGGATCTCTAAGTCATGACTGCTCACTCCAAAAATTTGGCCCCTTGGACAGAGAAAATTTGACTTCTTCAGAAAGTGACCAAAACTGGAGTCTAAACTAATTCGAGTATTGCCAATTCAGTGGGGATCTCTAAGTCGCAATTGCTGACTCTCAAAATTTGGCCCCTTGGACATCCAAAATTTGCCTCATCAGAAAGCGACCAAAATTGATGTCTAAACTAGTTCGATTATGGCCAATTCAGTGGTGATCTCTAAATCGGGATTGCTCACTACCAAAACATGGCCCCTTGGAAAATCAAAGTTTGACCTCATCATAATGTGACCAAAATTGATGTCGAAACTAATTTGAGTATGGCCAATTAAGTGGGGATCTCTAAGTCGGGATTGCTCACTCCCAAAATTTAGCCCCTTAGACACCCAAAATTTGACCTCGTCAGAATGTGACCAAAATTGATGTCTAAACTAATTCAAGTATGGCCAATTCAGTGGGGATCTCTAAATCGGGATTGCTCACTACCAAAACTTGGCCCCTTGGACACCCAAAATTTGACCTCATCAGAATGTGACCAAAATTGATGTCTAAACTAATTCGAGTATGGCCTATTCAGTGGGATCTCTAATTATTGCTCACTACCAAATCTTGGCCCCTTGGACACCCAAAATTTGACCTCGTCAGAATGTGACCTAAATTGGAGTCTAAACTGATTCGAGTATGGCCATTAAGTGGGGATCTCTAAGTCGGGATTGCTCACTCCCAAAATTTGGCCCCTTGGACAACCAAAATTTGACCTTGTCAGAATGTTACCAAAATTGATGTCTAAACTAATTCATATATGGCCTATTCAGTGGGGATCTCTAAGTCAGGACTGCTCACTCCAAAAATTTGGCCCCTTGGGCATCCAAAATTTCACCTCATCAGAATGTGACCAAAATATGTCAAAACTAATTCGAGTATGGCCTGTTCAGTGGGGATCTCTAAGTCTTGATTGCTCACTTCCAAACCTTGGCCCCTTGGACACCCAAAATTTGACCTCATCAGAATGTGACCAAAATTGATCTCTAAACTAATTAGAGTATGGCCAAGTCATTGGGGATCTCTAAGTCGGGATTGCTCAGTACCAACACTTGGCTCCTTGGACACCCAAAAGTTGACCTCGTAAGAATGTGACCGAAATTGATGTCTAAACTAATTCGAGTATGCCCAATTCAGTGGGGATCTCAAAGTCAGGACTGCTCACTCCAAAAATTTGGCACCTTGGACATCCAAAATTTCACCTCGTCAGAATGTGACCGAAATTGATGCCTAAACTTATACGAGCATGGCCAATTCTGTGGGGATCTCTAAATCGGGATTGCCCACTACCAAATCTTGGCCCCTTGGACATCCAAAATTTCACCTCTTGAGAATGTGACCAAAATTGATGTCTAAACTAATTCGAGTATGGCCTATTCAGTGGGATCTCTAACGACTGCTCACTACCAAAACTTGGCCCCTTGGACACCGAAAATTTGACCTCGTCAGATTGTGACCAAAATTGGAGTCTAAACTAATTCGATTATGGCCAATTCTGTGGGGATCTCTAAGTCGGGATTGCTCACTACCAAAACTTGGCCCCTTGTAACCCAAAATTTGACCTTGTCAGAAGTTAACCAAAATGGATGTCTAAACTAATTCAAGATGGCCAATTCAGTGGGGATCTCTAAGTCAGGATTGCTCACTCCAAAAAATTTGGCCCCTTGGACACAGAAAATTTGACTTCATCAGAAAGTGACCAAAATTGATGTCTAAACGAATTCGAGTACGGCCAATTCAGTGGGGATCTCTAAATCGGGATTGCTCACTTCCAAAACTTGGCTCCTTGGACACCCAAAAATTGACCTCGTCAGAATGTGACCAAAATATATGTCTAAACTAATTCGAGTATGGCCAATTCAGTGGGGATCTCTAAATCGGGATTTCTCACTATCAAAACTTGGCTATTTGGACACCCAAAAGTTGACCTCGTAAGAATGTGACCGAAATTGATGTCTAAACTAATTCGAGTATCGCCAATTCAGTGGGGATCTCTAAGTCAGGACTGCTCACTCCAAAAATTTGGCACCTTGGACATCCAAAATTTCACCTCGTCAGAATATGACCAAAATTGATGTCTAAACTAATTCGAGTATGGCCTGTTCAGTGGGGATCTCTAAGTCGTGATTGCTCACATCCAAACCTTGGCCCCTTGGACACCCAAAATTTGACCTCGTCGGAATGTGACCAAAATTGATGTCTAAACTTATACGAGCATGGCCAATTCTGTGGGGATCTCTAAATCGGGATTGCCCACTACCAAAACTTGGCCCCTTGGACACCAAAAATTTGACCTCATCAGAATGTGACCAAAATTGATCTCTAAACTAATTCGAGTATGGCCAATTCAGTGCGGATCTCTAAGCCGGGATTGGTCACCACCAAAACTTGGCTTCTTGGACACCCAAAAGTTGACGTCGTCAGAATGTGACCAAAATTGATGTCTAAACTTATTCGAGTATGGCCAATTCAGTGGGGATCTCTAAGTCAGGACTGCTCACTCCAAAAATTTGGCACCTTGGACATCCAAAATTTCACCTCGTCAGAATGTGACCAAAATTGATGTCTAAATTAATTCGAGTATGGCCTGTTCAGTGGGGATCTCTAAGTCATCATTGCTCACTTCCAAACCTTGGCGCCTTGGACACCCAAAATTTGACCTCGTAAGAATGTGACCAAAATTGAAGTCTAAACTTATACGAGTATGGCCAATTCTGTGGGGATCTCTAAATCGGTATTGCCCTCTACAAAAACTTGGCCCCTTGGACACTCAACATTTGACCTCGTCAGAATGAGACCAAAATTGATGTCTAAACTAATTCGAGTATGGCCAATTCTGTGGGGATCTCTAAATCAAGATTGCCCACTACCAAAACTTGGCCCCTTGGACACCAAAAATTTGACCTCATCAGAATGTGACCAAAATTGATCTCTAAACTAATTCGAGTATGGCCAATTCAGTGGGGATCTCTAAGTCGGGATTGCTCACTACCAAAACTTGGCTCCTTGGACACCCAAAAGTTGACCTCGTCAGAATGTGACCAAAATTGATGTCTAAACTGATTCGAGTATGGCCAATTCAGTGGGGATCTCAAAGTCAGGACTGCTCACTCCAAAAATTTGGCACCTTGGACATCCAAAATTTCACCTCGTCAGAATGTGACAAAAAATGATGTCTAAACTAATTCGAGTATGGCCTGTTCAGTGCGGATCTCTAAGTCGTGATTGCTCACTACCAAAACTTGGCGCCTTGGACACACAAAATTTGACCTCATCAGAATGTGACCAAAATTGATTTCTAAACTTATTCGCGTATGGCCAATTCTATGGGGATCTCTAAATCGGGATTGCCAACTACCAAAACTTGGCCCCTTGGACACCCTAAATTTAACCTTGTCAGAATGTGACCAAAATTGATGTCTAAACTAATTCGAGTATGACCTATTCAGTGGGATCTCTAACGATTGCTCACTACCAAAACTTGGCCCCATGGACACCGAAAATTTGACCTCGTCAGATTGTGACCAAAATTGGAGTCTAAACTAATTCGATTATGGCCAATTCTGTGGGGATCTGTAAGTCGGGATTGCTCACTACCAAAACTTAGCCCCTTGTACACCCAAAATTTGACCTTGTCAGAAGGTAACCAAAATGGATGTCTAAACTAATTCGAGATGACCAATTCAGTGAAGATCGCTAAGTCGGGATTGCTCACTCCCAAAATTTGGCCCCTTGGACAACCAAAATTTGACCTTGTCAGAATGTTACCAAAATTGATGTCTAAACTAATTCATATATGGCCTATTCAGTGGGGATCTCTAAGTCATGACTGCTCACTCCAAAAATTTGGCCCCTTGGACAGAGAAAATGTGACTTCTTCAGAAAGTGACCAAAACTGGAGTCTAAACTAGTTCGATTATGGCCAATTCAGTGGTGATCTCTAAATCGGGATTGCTCACTACCAAAACATGGCCCCTTGGAAAATCAAAATTTGACCTCATCATAATGTGACCAAAATTGATGTCTAAACTAATTTGAGTATGGCCAGTTAAGTGGGGATCTCTAAGTCGGGATTGCTCACTCCCAAAATTTAGCCCCTTGGACACCCAAAATTTGACCTCGTCAGAATGTGACCAAAATTGATGTCTAAACTAATTCAAGTATGGCCAATTCAGTGGGGATCTTAAATCGGGATTGCTCACTACCAAAACTTGGCCCCTTGGACACCCAAAATTTGACCTGATCAGAATGTGACCAAAATTGATGTCTAAACTAATTCGAGTATGGCCTATTCAGTTTGATCTCTAATTATTGCTCACTACCAAATCTTGGCCCCTTGGACACCCAAAATTTGACCTCGTCAGAATGTGACCTAAATTGGAGTCTAAACTGATTCGAGTATGGCCATTAAGTGGGGATCTCTAAGTCGGGATTGCCCACTACCAAATCTTGGCCCCTTGGACACCAAAAATTTGACCTCATCAGAATGTGACCAAAATTGATCTCTAAACTAATTCGAGTATGGCCAATTCAGTGGGGATCTCTAAGTCGGGATTGCTCACTCCAAAAATTTGGCACCTTGGACATCCAAAATTTCACCTCGTCAGAATGTGACCAAAATTGATGTCTAAACTAATTCGAGTATGGCCTATTCAGTGGGATCTCTAACGATTGCTCACTACCAAAACTTGGCCCATTGGACACCGAAAATTTGACCTCGTCAGATTGTGACCAAAATTGGAGTCTAAACTAATTCGATTATGGCCAATTCTGTGGGGATCTCTAAGTCGGGATTGCTCACTACCAAAACTTGGCCCCTTGTACACCCAAAATTTGACCTTGTCAGAAGGTAACCAAAATGGATGTTTAAACTAATTCGAGATGGCCAATTCAGTGAGGATCGTTAAGTCGGGATTGCTCACTCCCAAAATTTGGCCCCTTGGATAACCAAAATTGGACCTTGTCAGAACGTTACCAAAATTGATGTCTAAACTAATTCATATATGGCCTATTCAGTGGGGATCTCTAAATCGGGATTGCTCACTACCAAAACTTGGCTCCTTGGACACCCAAAAATTGACCTCGTCAGAATGTGACCAAAATATATGTCTAAACTAATTCGAGTATGGCCAATTCAGTGGGGATCTCTAAATTGGGATTTCTCACTATCAAAACTTGGCTATTTGGACACCCAAAATTTCACCTCGTCAGAATATGACCAAAATTGATGTCTAAACTAATTCGAGTATGGCCTGTTCAGTGGGGATCTCTAAGTCGTGATTGCTCACTTCCAAACCTTGGCCCCTTGGACACCCAAAATTTGACCTCGTCGGAATGTGACCAAAATTGATGTCTAAACTTATACGAGCATGGCCAATTCTGTGGGGATCTCTAAATCGGGATTGCCCACTACCAAAATTTGGCCCCTTGGACACCAAAAATTTGACCTCATCAGAATGTGACCAAAATTGATCTCTAAACTAATTCGAGTATGGCCAATTCAGTGCGGATCTCTAAGCCGGGATTGGTCACTACAAAAACTTGGCTTCTTGGACACCCAAAAGTTGACGTCGTCAGAATGTGACCAAAATTGATCTCTAAACTAATTCGAGTATGGCAAATTCAGTGGGGATCTCTAAGTCGGGATTGCTCACTACCAAAACTTGGCTCCTTGGACACCCAAAGTTGACCTCGTCAGAATGTGACCAAAATTGATGTCTAAACTAATTCGAGTATGGCCAATTCAGTGGGGATCTTAAAGTCAGGACGGCTCACTCCAAAAATTTGGCACCTTGGACATCCAAAATTTCACCTCATCAGAATTTGACCAAAATTGATGTCTAAACTTATACGAGCATGGCCAATTCTGTGGGGATCTCTAAATCGGGATTGCCCACTACCAAAACTTGGCCCCTTGGACACCAAAAATTGACCTCATCAGAATGTGACCAAAATTGATGTCTAAACTAATGCGAGTATGGCCAATTCAGTGGGGATCTCTAAATCGGGATTGCCCCCTACCAAAACTTGGCCCCTTGTACACCCAAAATTTGACCTTGTCAGAAGGTAACCAAAATGGATGTCTAAACTAATTCGAGATGGCCAATTCAGTGGGGATCTCTAAGTCAGGATTGCTCACTCCAAAAATTTGGCCCCTTGGACACAGAAAATTTGACTTCATCAGAAAGTGACCAAAATTGATGCCTAAACGAATTCGAGTATGGCCAATTCAGTGAGGATCTCTAAATCGGGATTGCTCACTACCAAAACTTGGCTCCTTGGACACCCAAAAATTGACTTCGTCAGAATGTGACCAAAATATATGTCTAAACTAATTCGAGTATGGCCAATTCAGTGGGGATCTCTAAATCGGGATTTCTCACTATCAAAACTTGGCTATTTGGACACCCAAAAGTTGACCTCGTAAGAATGTGACCGAAATTGATGTCTAAACTAATTCGAGTATCGCCAATTCAGTGGGGATCTCTAAGTCAGGACTGCTCACTCCAAAAATTTGGCACCTTGGACATCCAAAATTTCACCTCGTCAGAATATGACCAAAATTGACGTCTAAACTAATTCGAGTATGGCCTGTTCAGTGGGGATCTCTAAGTCGTGATTGCTCACTTCCAAACCTTGGCCCCTTGGACACCCAAAATTTGACCTCGTCGGAATGTGACCAAAATTGATGTCTAAACTTATACGAGCATGGCCAATTCTGTGGGGATCTCTAAATCGGGATTGCCCACTACCAAAACTTGGCCCCTTGGACACCAAAAATTTGACCTCATCAGAATGTGACCAAAATTGATCTCTAAACTAATTCGAGTATGGCCAATTCAGTGCAGATCTCTAAGCCGGGATTGGTCACTACCAAAACTTGGCTTCTTGGACACCCAAAAGTTGACGTCGTCAGAATGTGACCAAAATTGATCTCTAAACTAATTCGAGTATGGCCAATTCAGTGGGGATCTCTAAGTCGGGATTGCTCACTACCAAAACTTGGCTCCTTGGACACCCAAATGTTGACCTCGTCAGAATGTGACCAAAATTGATGTCTAAACTAATTCGAGTATGGCCAATTCAGTGGGGATCTTAAAGTCAGGACTGCTCACTCCAAAAATTTGGCACCTTGGACATCCAAAATTTCACCTCATCAGAATGTGACCAAAATTGATGTCTAAACTTTTACGAGCATGGCCAATTCTGTGGGAATCTCTAAATCGGGATTGCCCACTACCAAAACTTGGCCCCTTGGACACCAAAAATTTGACCTCATCAGAATGTGACCAAAATTGATGTCTAAACTAATGCGAGTATGGCCAATTCAGTGGGGATCTCTAAATCGGGATTGCTCATTATCAAAACTTGGCCCCTTGGACACCAAAAATTTGACCTCGTCAGAATGTGACCAAAATATATGTCTAAACTAATTCGAGTATGGCCAATTCAGTGGGGATCTCTAAATCGGGATTTCTCACTATCAAAACTTGGCTATTTGGACACCCAAAAGTTGACCTCGTAAGAATGTGACCGAAATTGATGTCTAAACTAATTCGAGTATCGCCAATTCAGTGGGGATCTCTAAGTCAGGACTGCTCACTCCAAAAATTTGGCACCTTGGACATCCAAAATTTCACCTCGTCAGAATATGACCAAAATTGATGTCTAAACTAATTCGAGTATGGCCTGTTCAGTGGGGATCTCTAAGTCGTGATTGCTCACTTCCAAACCTTGGCCCCTTGGACACCCAAAATTTGACCAAGTCGGAATGTGACCAAAATTGATGTCTAAACTTATACGAGCATGGCCAATTCTGTGGGGATCTCTAAATCGGGATTGCCCACTACCAAAACTTGGCCCCTTGGACACCAAAAATTTGACCTCATCAGAATGTGACCAAAATTGATCTCTAAACTAATTCGAGTATGGCCAATTCAGTGCGGATCTCTAAGCCGGGATTGGTCACTACCAAAACTTGGCTTCTTGGACACCCAAAAGTTGACGTCGTCAGAATGTGACCAAAATTGATCTCTAAACTAATTCGAGTATGGCCAATTCAGTGGGGATCTCTAAGTCGGGATTGCTCACTACCAAAACTTGGCTCCTTGGACACCCAAAAGTTGACCTCGTCAGAATGTGACCAAAATTGATGTCTAAACTAATTCGAGTATGGCCAATTCAGTGGGGATCTTAAAGTCAGGACTGCTCACTCCAAAAATTTGGCACCTTGGACATCCAAAATTTCACCTCATCAGAATGTGACCAAAATTGATGTCTAAACTTTTACGAGCATGGCCAATTCTGTGGGAATCTCTAAATCGGGATTGCCCACTACCAAAACTTGGCCCCTTGGACACCAAAAATTTGACCTCATCAGAATGTGACCAAAATTGATGTCTAAACTAATGCGAGTATGGCCAATTCAGTGGGGATCTCTAAATCGGGATTGCTCATTATCAAAACTTGGCCCCTTGGACACCAAAAATTTGACCTCATCAGAATGTGACCAAAATTGATCTCTAAACTAATTCGAGTATGGCCAATTCAGTGGGGATCTCTAAGTCGGGATTGCTCACTACCAAAACTTGGCTCCTTGGACACCCAAAAGTTGACCTCGTCAGAATGTGACCAAAATTGATGTCTAAACTAATTCGAGTATGGCCAATTCAGTGGGGATCTCAAAGTCAGGACTGCTTACTCCAAAAATTTGGCACCTTGGACATCCAAAATTTCACCTCGTCAGAATGTGACCAAAATTGATGTCTAAACTTATACGAGCATGGCCAATTCTGTGGGGATCTCTAAATCAAGATTGCCCACTACCAAAACTTGGCCCCTTGGACACCAAAAATTTGACCTCATCAGATTGTGACCAAAATTGATCTCTAAACTAATTCGAGTATGGCCAATTCAGTGGGGATCTCTAAGTCGGGATTGCTCACTACCAAAACTTGGCTCCTTGGACACCCAAAAGTTGACCTCGTCAGAATGTGACCAAAATTGATGTCTAAACTAATTCGAGTATGGCCTGTTCAGTGCGGATCTCTAAGTCTTGATTGCTCACTACCAAAACTTGGCGCCTTGGACACACAAAATTTGACCTCGTCAGAATGTGACCAAAATTGATTTCTAAACTTATTCGCGTATGGCCAATTCTGTGGGGATCTCTAAATCGGGATTGCCCACTACCAAACCTTGGCCCCTTGGACACCCAAAATTTAACCTTGTCAGAATGTGACCAAAATTGATGTCTAAACTAATTCGAGTATGGCCTATTAAGTGGGATCTCTAACGATTGCTCACTACCAAAACTTGGCACCATGGACACCGAAAATTTGACCTCGTCAGATTGTGACCAAAATTGGAGTCTAAACTAATTCGATTATGGCCAATTCTGTGGGGATCTCTAAGTCGGGAATGCTCACTACCAAAACTTGGCCCCTTGTACACCCAAAATTTGACCTTGTCAGAAGGTAACCAAAATGGATGTCTAAACTAATTCGAGATGGCCAATTCAGTGAGGATCGCTAAGTCGGGATTGCTCACTCCCAAAATTTGGCCCCTTGGACAACCAAAATTTGACCTTGTCAGAATGTTACCAAAATTGATGTCTAAACTAATTCATATATGGCCTATTCAGTGGGGATCTCTAAGTCATGACTGCTCACTCCAAAAATTTGGCCCCTTGGACAGAGAAAAATTGACTTCTTCAGAAAGTGACCAAAACTGGAGTCTAAACTAATTCGAGTATTGCCAATTCAGTGGGGATCTCTTAGTCGCAAGTGCTCACTCTCAAAATTTGGCCCCTTGGACATCCAAAATTTGCCTCATCAGAAAGCGACCAAAATTGATGTCTAAACTAGTTCGATTATGGCCAATTCAGTGGTGATCTCTAAATCGGGATTGCTCACTACCAAAACATGGCCCCTTGGAAAATCAAAGTTTGACCTCATCATAATGTGACCAAAATTGATGTCTAAACTAATTTGAGTATCGCCAATTCAGTGGGGATCTCTAAATCGGGATTGCTCACAACCAAAACTTGGCCCCTTGTACACCCAAAATTTGACCTCGTCAAAATGTGACTTAATTGGAGTCTAAACTAATTCAAGTATGGCCAATTAAGTGGCGATCTTTAAGTCGGGATTGCTCACTCCCAAAATTTAGCCCCTTGGACACCCAAAGTTTGACCTCGTCAGAATGTGACCAAAATTGATGTCTAAACTAATTCAAGTATGGCCAATTCAGTGGGGATCTCTAAATCGGGATTGCTCACTCCCAAAATTTAGCCCCTTGGACTCCCAAAATTTGCCGCGTCTTAAAGGGACCAAAATTGATTCCTAAACTAATTCGATTATGGCCAATTCTGTGGGGATCGCTAAATCGGGATTGCTCACTACCAAAACTTGGCCCCTTGTACACCCAAAATTTGACCTTGTCAGAAGCTGACCGAAATGGATGTCTAAACTAATTCGAGATGGCCAATTCAGTGGGGATCTCTAAGTCAGGACTGCTCACTCCAAAAATTTGGCCCCTTGGACATCCAAAATTTCAGCTCATCAGAATGTGACCAAAATTGATGTCAAAACTAATTCGAGTATGGCCTGTTCAGTGGGGATCTCTAAGTCGTGATTGCTCACTTCCAAACCTTGGCCCCTTGGACACCCAAAATTTGACCTCATCAGAATGTGACCAAAATTGATCTCTAAACTAATTAGAGTATGGCCAATTCAGTGGGGATCTCTAAATCGGGATTGCTCACTACCAAAACTTGGCTCCTTGGACACCCAAAAATTGACCTCGTCAGAATGTGACCAAAATATATGTCTAAACTAATTCGAGTATGGCCAATTCAGTGGGGATCTCTAAATCGGGATTTCTCACTATCAAAACTTGGCTATTTGGACACCCAAAAGTTGACCTCGTAAGAATGTGACCGAAATTGATGTCTAAACTAATTCGAGTATCGCCAATTCAGTGGGGATCTCTAAGTCAGGACTGCTCACTCCAAAAATTTGGCACCTTGGACATCCAAAATTTCACCTCGTCAGAATATGACCAAAATTGATGTCTAAACTAATTCGAGTATGGCCTGTTCAGTGGGGATCTCTAAGTCGTGATTGCTCACTTCCAAACCTTGGCCCCTTGGACACCCAAAATTTGACCTCGTCGGAATGTGACCAAAATTGATGTCTAAACTTATACGAGCATGGCAAATTCTGTGGGGATCTCTAAATCGGGATTGCCCACTACCAAAACTTGGCCCCTTGGACACCAAAAATTTGACCTCATCAGAATGTGACCAAAATTGATCTCTAAACTGATTCGAGTATGGCCAATTCAGTGCGGATCTCTAAGCCGGGATTGGTCACTACCAAAACTTGGCTTCTTGGACACCCAAAAGTTGACGTCGTCAGAATGTGACCAAAATTGATCTCTAAACTAATTCGAGTATGGCCAATTCAGTGGGGATCTCTAAGTCGGGATTGCTCACTACCAAAACTTGGCTCCTTGGACACCCAAAAGTTGACCTCGTCAGAATGTGACCAAAATTGATGTCTAAACTAATTCGAGTATGGCCAATTCAGTGGGGATCTTAAAGTCAGGACTGCTCACTCCAAAAATTTGGCACCTTGGACATCCAAAATTTCACCTCATCAGAATGTGACCAAAATTGATGTCTAAACTTTTACGAGCATGGCCAATTCTGTGGGAATCTCTAAATCGGGATTGCCCACTACCAAAACTTGGCCCTTTGGACACCAAAAATTTGACCTCATCAGAATGTGACCAAAATTGATGTCTAAACTAATGCGAGTATGGCCAATTCAGTGGGGATCTCTAAATCGGGATTGCTCATTATCAAAACTTGGCCCCTTGGACACCAAAAATTTGACCTCATCAGAATGTGACCAAAATTGATCTCTAAACTAATTCGAGTATGGCCAATTCAGTGGGGATCTCTAAGTCGGGATTGCTCACTACCAAAACTTGGCTCCTTGGACACCCAAAAGTTGACCTCGTCAGAATGTGACCAAAATTGATGTCTAAACTAATTCGAGTATGGCCAATTCAGTGATGATCTCAAAGTCAGGACTGCTTACTCCAAAAATTTGGCACCTTGGACATCCAAAATTTCACCTCGTCAGAATGTGACCAAAATTGATGTCTAAACTTATACGAGCATGGCCAATTCTGTGGGGATCTCTAAATCAAGATTGCCCACTACCAAAACTTGGCCCCTTGGACACCAAAAATTTGACCTCATCAGAATGTGACCAAAATTGATCTCTAAACTAATTCGAGTATGGCCAATTCAGTGGGGATCTCTAAGTCGGGATTGCTCACTACCAAAACTTGGCTCCTTGGACACCCAAAAGTTGACCTCGTCAGAATGTGACCAAAATTGATGTCTAAACTGATTCGAGTATGGCCAATTCAGTGGGGATCTCAAAGTCAGGACTGCTCACTCAAAAATTTGGCACCTTGGACATCCAAAATTTCACCTCGTCAGAATGTGACCAAAATTGATGTCTAAACTAATTCGAGTATGGCCTGTTCAGTGCGGATCTCTAAGTCGTGATTGCTCACTACCAAAACTTGGCGCCTTGGACACACAAAATTTGACCTCGTCAGAATGTGACCAAAATTGATTTCTAAACTTATTCGCGTATGGCCAATTCTGTGGGGATCTCTAAATCAGGATTGCCCACTACCAAACCTTGGCCCCTTGGACACCCAAAATTTAACCTTGTCAGAATGTGACCAAAATTGATGTCTAAACTAATTCGAGTATGGCCTATTAAGTGGGATCTCTAACGATTGCTCACTACCAAAACTTGGCACCATGGACACCGAAAATTTGACCTCGTCAGATTGTGACCAAAATTGGAGTCTAAACTAATTCGATTATGGCCAATTCTGTGGGGATCTCTAAGTCGGGAATGCTCACTACCAAAACTTGGCCCCTTGTACACCCAAAATTTGACCTTGTCAGAAGGTAACCAAAATGGATGTCTAAACTAATTCGAGATGGCCAATTCAGTGAGGATCGCTAAGTCGGGATTGCTCACTCCCAAAATTTGGCCCCTTGGACAACCAAAATTTGACCTTGTCAGAATGTTACCAAAATTGATGTCTAAACTAATTCATATATGGCCTATTCAGTGGGGATCTCTAAGTCATGACTGCTCACTCCAAAAATTTGGCCCCTTGGACAGAGAAAAATTGACTTCTTCAGAAAGTGACCAAAACTGGAGTCTAAACTAATTCGAGTATTGCCAATTCAGTGGGGATCTCTTAGTCGCAATTGCTCACTCTCAAAATTTGGTCCCTTGGACATCCAAAATTTGCCTCATCAGAAAGCGACCAAAATTGATGTCTAAACTAGTTCGATTATGGCCAATTCAGTGGTGATCTCTAAATCGGGATTGCTCACTACCAAAACATGGCCCCTTGGAAAATCAAAGTTTGACCTCATCATAATGTGACCAAAATTGATGTCTAAACTAATTTGAGTATCGCCAATTCAGTGGGGATCTCTAAATCGGGATTGCTCACAACCAAAACTTGGCCCCTTGTACACCCAAAATTTGACCTCGTCAAAATGTGACTTAATTGGAGTCTAAACTAATTCGAGTATGGCCAATTAAGTGGCGATCTCTAAGTCGGGATTGCTCACTCCCAAAATTTAGCCCCTTGGACACCCAAAGTTTGACCTCGTCAGAATGTGACCAAAATTGATGTCTAAACTAATTCAAGTATGGCCAATTCAGTGGGGATCTCTAAATCGGGATTGCTCACTCCCAAAATTTAGCCCCTTGGACTCCCAAAATTTGCCGCGTCAGAAAGGGACCAAAATTGATTCCTAAACTAATTCGATTATGGCCAATTCTGTGGGGATCGCTAAATCGGGATTGCTCACTACCAAAACTTGGCCCCTTGTACACCCAAAATTTGACCTTGTCAGAAGCTGACCGAAATGGATGTCTAAACTAATTCGAGATGGCCAATTCAGTGGGGATCTCTAAGTCAGGATTGCTCACTCCCAAAATTTGGCCCCTTGGACAACCAAAATTTGACCTTGTCAGAATGTTACCAAAATTGATGTCTAAACTAATTCATATATGGCCTATTCAGTGGGGATCTCTAAGTCAGGACTGCTCACTCCAAAAATTTGGCCCCTTGGACATCCAAAATTTCAGCTCATCAGAATGTGACCAAAATTGATGTCAAAACTAATTCGAGTATGGCCTGTTCAGTGGGGATCTCTAAGTCGTGATTGCTCACTTCCAAACCTTGGCCCCTTGGACACCCAAAATTTGACCTCATCAGAATGTGACCAAAATTGATCTCTAAACTAATTAGAGTATGGCCAAGTCATTGGGGATCTCTAAGTCAGGATTGCTCAGTACCAAAACTTGGCTACTTCCAGTATTTCGCTACCTAATGTAAACTCCTGTTCCTTCCCGAGGCTGTTGAACATTACCTTAGTCTTCTGCATATTGATTTTCAAGCCTACCTTTCTACTTTTCCTGTCTAGGTCATCAATCATTATTTGCAGTTCATCTCCCGAGTTGCTTAGCAAGGCAATGTCATCAGCAAATCGCAGATTACTGAGGTATTCTCCATCTACCCTTATCCCTAACTGCTCCCATTCCAAGTCTCTGAATGCTTCCTCTAAACAAGCTGTGAATAGTACTGGGGAGATTGTGTCTCCTTGCCTAACACCTTTCTTTATGGGAATTTTGTTACTTTCTTTATGCAGAACTATGGTAGGCGAATATAACTACTTAGGACAGGTAGTAACCGCAGATCCGGACCATGAAAAGGAAATAACAAGAAGAATAAGATTGGGATGGAGCGCATTTGGCAAGCACTCGCAGATTATGACTAGCAGCTTACCGGTATCGCTCAAGAGGAAAGTATACAACAGTTGCATCTTGCCTGTACTCACCTATGGGGCTGAAACGTGGAGGCTAACCAAGAGAGTTCTACTTAAGTTGAGGACAACCCAGAGGGCTATGGAACGAAAAATGGTAGGGGTAACATTAAGAGATAGAAAGCGTGCAGAGTGGGTCAGAGAAATAACGCAAGTTAACGACATTCTAGTGGAAATTAAGAAGAAGAAATGGACATGGGCAGGACATGTAGTGCGAAGAGAGGATAACCGATGGTCGCTGAGGGTAACAAACTGGATTCCAAGGGAAGGAAAGCGTAGCAGGGGGCGGCAGAAAGTTAGGTGGGCGGATGAGATTAAGAAGTTCGCAGGGGTCAAGTGGATGCAGCTAGCACAGAACCGGGTTAAGTGGAGAGATATGGGAGAGGCCTTCGCCCTGCAGTGGGTATAATCAGGCTGATGATGATGATGATGATGATGATGATGATGATGAAAACTTGGCTCCTTGGACACCCAAAAGTTGACCTCGTAAGAATGTGACCGAAATTGATGTCTAACTAATTCGAGTATGGCCAATTCAGTGGGGATCTCAAAGTCAGGACTGCTCACTCCAAAAATTTGGCACCTTGGACATCCAAAATTTCACCTCGTCAGAATGTGACCAAAATTGATGTCTAAACTTATACGAACATGGCCAATTCTGTGGGGATCTCTAAATCGGGATTGCCCACTACCAAATCTTGGCCCCTTGGACACCAAAAATTTGACCTCATCAGAATGTGACCAAAATTGATCTCTAAACTAATTCGAGTATGGCCAATTCAGTGGGGATCTCTAAGTCGGGATTGCTCACTCCTAAAATTTCCCACCTTGGACATCCAAAATTTCACCTCATCAGAATGTGACCAAAATTGATGTCTAAACTTATACGAGCATGGCCAATTCTGTGGGGATCTCAAAATCGGGATTGCCCACTACCAAAACTTGGCCCCTTGGACACCAAAAATTTGACCTCATCAGAATGTGACCAAAATTGATGTCTAAACTAATGCGAGTATGGCCAATTCAGTGGGGATCTCTAAATCGGGATTGCTCATTATCAAAACTTGGCCCCTTGGACACCAAAAATTTGACCTCATCAGAATGTGACCAAAATTGATCTCTAAACTAATTCGAGTAAGGCCAATTCGTGGCGATCTCTAAGTCGGGATTGCTCACTACCAAAACTTGGCTCCTTGGACACCCAAAAGTTGACCTCGTCAGAATGTGACCAAAATTGATGTCTAAACTAATTCGAGTATGGCCAATTCAGTGGGGATCTCAAAGTCAGGACTGCTTACTCCAAAAATTTGGCACCTTGGACATCAGAAATCTCACCTCGTCAGAATGTGACCAAAATTGATGTCTAAACTTATACGAGCATGGCCAATTCTGTGGGGATCTCTAAATCAATATTGCCCACTACCAAAACTTGGCCCCTTGGACACCAAAAATTTGACCTCATCAGAATGTGACCAAAATTGATCTCTAAACTAATTCGAGTACGGCCAATTCAGTGGGGATCTCTAAGTCGGGATTGCTCACTACCAAAACTTGGCTCCTTGGACACCCAAAAGTTGACCTCGTCAGAATGTGACCAAAATTGATGTCTAAACTGATTCGAGTATGGCCAATTCAGTGGGGATCTCAAAGTCAGGACTGCTCACTCCAAAAATTTGGCACCTTGGACATCCAAAATTTCACCTCGTCAGAATGTGACCAAAATTGATGTCTAAACTAATTCGAGTATGGCCTGTTCAGTGCGGATCTCTAAGTCGTGATTGCTCACTACCAAAACTTGGCGCCTTGGACACACAAAATTTGACCTCGTCAGAATGTGACCAAAATTGATTTCTAAACTTATACGAGCATGGCCAATTCTGTGGGGATCTCTAAATCGGGATTGCCCACTACCAAAACTTGGCCCCTTGGACACCAAAAATTTGACCTCATCAGAATGTGACCAAAATTGATCTCTAAACTAATTCGAGTATGGCCAATTCAGTGCGGATCTCTAAGCCGGGATTGGTCACCACCAAAACTTGGCTTCTTGGACACCCAAAAGTTGACGTCGTCAGAATGTGACCAAAATTGATGTCTAAACTTATTCGAGTATGGCCAATTCAGTGGGGATCTCTAAGTCAGGACTGCTCACTCCAAAAATTTGGCACCTTGGACATCCAAAATTTCACCTCGTCAGAATGTGACCAAAATTGATGTCTAAATTAATTCGAGTATGGCCTGTTCAGTGGGGATCTCTAAGTCATCATTGCTCACTTCCAAACCTTGGCGCCTTGGACACCCAAAATTTGACCTCGTAAGAATGTGACCAAAATTGAAGTCTAAACTTATACGAGTATGGCCAATTCTGTGGGGATCTCTAAATCGGTATTGCCCTCTACAAAAACTTGGCCCCTTGGACACTCAACATTTGACCTCGTCAGAATGAGACCAAAATTGATGTCTAAACTAATTCGAGTATGGCCAATTCTGTGGGGATCTCTAAATCAAGATTGCCCACTACCAAAACTTGGCCCCTTGGACACCAAAAATTTGACCTCATCAGAATGTGACCAAAATTGATCTCTAAACTAATTCGAGTATGGCCAATTCAGTGGGGATCTCTAAGTCGGGATTGCTCACTACCAAAACTTGGCTCCTTGGACACCCAAAAGTTGACCTCGTCAGAATGTGACCAAAATTGATGTCTAAACTGATTCGAGTATGGCCAATTCAGTGGGGATCTCAAAGTCAGGACTGCTCACTCCAAAAATTTGGCACCTTGGACATCCAAAATTTCACCTCGTCAGAATGTGACAAAAATTGATGTCTAAACTAATTCGAGTATGGCCTGTTCAGTGCGGATCTCTAAGTCGTGATTGCTCACTACCAAAACTTGGCGCCTTGGACACACAAAATTTGACCTCATCAGAATGTGACCAAAATTGATTTCTAAACTTATTCGCGTATGGCCAATTCTATGGGGATCTCTAAATCGGGATTGCCAACTACCAAAACTTGGCCCCTTGGACACCCTAAATTTAACCTTGTCAGAATGTGACCAAAATTGATGTCTAAACTAATTCGAGTATGACCTATTCAGTGGGATCTCTAACGATTGCTCACTACCAAAACTTGGCCCCATGGACACCGAAAATTTGACCTCGTCAGATTGTGACCAAAATTGGAGTCTAAACTAATTCGATTATGGCCAATTCTGTGGGGATCTGTAAGTCGGGATTGCTCACTACCAAAACTTAGCCCCTTGTACACCCAAAATTTGACCTTGTCAGAAGGTAACCAAAATGGATGTCTAAACTAATTCGAGATGACCAATTCAGTGAAGATCGCTAAGTCGGGATTGCTCACTCCCAAAATTTGGCCCCTTGGACAACCAAAATTTGACCTTGTCAGAATGTTACCAAAATTGATGTCTAAACTAATTCATATATGGCCTATTCAGTGGGGATCTCTAAGTCATGACTGCTCACTCCAAAAATTTGGCCCCTTGGACAGAGAAAATGTGACTTCTTCAGAAAGTGACCAAAACTGGAGTCTAAACTAGTTCGATTATGGCCAATTCAGTGGTGATCTCTAAATCGGGATTGCTCACTACCAAAACATGGCCCCTTGGAAAATCAAAATTTGACCTCATCATAATGTGACCAAAATTGATGTCTAAACTAATTTGAGTATGGCCAGTTAAGTGGGGATCTCTAAGTCGGGATTGCTCACTCCCAAAATTTAGCCCCTTGGACACCCAAAATTTGACCTCGTCAGAATGTGACCAAAATTGATGTCTAAACTAATTCAAGTATGGCCAATTCAGTGGGGATCTTAAATCGGGATTGCTCACTACCAAAACTTGGCCCCTTGGACACCCAAAATTTGACCTGATCAGAATGTGACCAAAATTGATGTCTAAACTAATTCGAGTATGGCCTATTCAGTTTGATCTCTAATTATTGCTCACTACCAAATCTTGGCCCCTTGGACACCCAAAATTTGACCTCGTCAGAATGTGACCTAAATTGGAGTCTAAACTGATTCGAGTATGGCCATTAAGTGGGGATCTCTAAGTCGGGATTGCCCACTACCAAATCTTGGCCCCTTGGACACCAAAAATTTGACCTCATCAGAATGTGACCAAAATTGATCTCTAAACTAATTCGAGTATGGCCAATTCAGTGGGGATCTCTAAGTCGGGATTGCTCACTCCAAAAATTTGGCACCTTGGACATCCAAAATTTCACCTCGTCAGAATGTGACCAAAATTGATGTCTAAACTAATTCGAGTATGGCCTATTCAGTGGGATCTCTAACGATTGCTCACTACCAAAACTTGGCCCATTGGACACCGAAAATTTGACCTCGTCAGATTGTGACCAAAATTGGAGTCTAAACTAATTCGATTATGGCCAATTCTGTGGGGATCTCTAAGTCGGGATTGCTCACTACCAAAACTTGGCCCCTTGTACACCCAAAATTTGACCTTGTCAGAAGGTAACCAAAATGGATGTTTAAACTAATTCGAGATGGCCAATTCAGTGAGGATCGTTAAGTCGGGATTGCTCACTCCCAAAATTTGGCCCCTTGGATAACCAAAATTGGACCTTGTCAGAACGTTACCAAAATTGATGTCTAAACTAATTCATATATGGCCTATTCAGTGGGGATCTCTAAATCGGGATTGCTCACTACCAAAACTTGGCTCCTTGGACACCCAAAAATTGACCTCGTCAGAATGTGACCAAAATATATGTCTAAACTAATTCGAGTATGGCCAATTCAGTGGGGATCTCTAAATTGGGATTTCTCACTATCAAAACTTGGCTATTTGGACACCCAAAATTTCACCTCGTCAGAATATGACCAAAATTGATGTCTAAACTAATTCGAGTATGGCCTGTTCAGTGGGGATCTCTAAGTCGTGATTGCTCACTTCCAAACCTTGGCCCCTTGGACACCCAAAATTTGACCTCGTCGGAATGTGACCAAAATTGATGTCTAAACTTATACGAGCATGGCCAATTCTGTGGGGATCTCTAAATCGGGATTGCCCACTACCAAAATTTGGCCCCTTGGACACCAAAAATTTGACCTCATCAGAATGTGACCAAAATTGATCTCTAAACTAATTCGAGTATGGCCAATTCAGTGCGGATCTCTAAGCCGGGATTGGTCACTACAAAAACTTGGCTTCTTGGACACCCAAAAGTTGACGTCGTCAGAATGTGACCAAAATTGATCTCTAAACTAATTCGAGTATGGCAAATTCAGTGGGGATCTCTAAGTCGGGATTGCTCACTACCAAAACTTGGCTCCTTGGACACCCAAAGTTGACCTCGTCAGAATGTGACCAAAATTGATGTCTAAACTAATTCGAGTATGGCCAATTCAGTGGGGATCTTAAAGTCAGGACGGCTCACTCCAAAAATTTGGCACCTTGGACATCCAAAATTTCACCTCATCAGAATTTGACCAAAATTGATGTCTAAACTTATACGAGCATGGCCAATTCTGTGGGGATCTCTAAATCGGGATTGCCCACTACCAAAACTTGGCCCCTTGGACACCAAAAATTGACCTCATCAGAATGTGACCAAAATTGATGTCTAAACTAATGCGAGTATGGCCAATTCAGTGGGGATCTCTAAATCGGGATTGCCCCCTACCAAAACTTGGCCCCTTGTACACCCAAAATTTGACCTTGTCAGAAGGTAACCAAAATGGATGTCTAAACTAATTCGAGATGGCCAATTCAGTGGGGATCTCTAAGTCAGGATTGCTCACTCCAAAAATTTGGCCCCTTGGACACAGAAAATTTGACTTCATCAGAAAGTGACCAAAATTGATGCCTAAACGAATTCGAGTATGGCCAATTCAGTGAGGATCTCTAAATCGGGATTGCTCACTACCAAAACTTGGCTCCTTGGACACCCAAAAATTGACTTCGTCAGAATGTGACCAAAATATATGTCTAAACTAATTCGAGTATGGCCAATTCAGTGGGGATCTCTAAATCGGGATTTCTCACTATCAAAACTTGGCTATTTGGACACCCAAAAGTTGACCTCGTAAGAATGTGACCGAAATTGATGTCTAAACTAATTCGAGTATCGCCAATTCAGTGGGGATCTCTAAGTCAGGACTGCTCACTCCAAAAATTTGGCACCTTGGACATCCAAAATTTCACCTCGTCAGAATATGACCAAAATTGACGTCTAAACTAATTCGAGTATGGCCTGTTCAGTGGGGATCTCTAAGTCGTGATTGCTCACTTCCAAACCTTGGCCCCTTGGACACCCAAAATTTGACCTCGTCGGAATGTGACCAAAATTGATGTCTAAACTTATACGAGCATGGCCAATTCTGTGGGGATCTCTAAATCGGGATTGCCCACTACCAAAACTTGGCCCCTTGGACACCAAAAATTTGACCTCATCAGAATGTGACCAAAATTGATCTCTAAACTAATTCGAGTATGGCCAATTCAGTGCAGATCTCTAAGCCGGGATTGGTCACTACCAAAACTTGGCTTCTTGGACACCCAAAAGTTGACGTCGTCAGAATGTGACCAAAATTGATCTCTAAACTAATTCGAGTATGGCCAATTCAGTGGGGATCTCTAAGTCGGGATTGCTCACTACCAAAACTTGGCTCCTTGGACACCCAAATGTTGACCTCGTCAGAATGTGACCAAAATTGATGTCTAAACTAATTCGAGTATGGCCAATTCAGTGGGGATCTTAAAGTCAGGACTGCTCACTCCAAAAATTTGGCACCTTGGACATCCAAAATTTCACCTCATCAGAATGTGACCAAAATTGATGTCTAAACTTTTACGAGCATGGCCAATTCTGTGGGAATCTCTAAATCGGGATTGCCCACTACCAAACTTGGCCCCTTGGACACCAAAAATTTGACCTCATCAGAATGTGACCAAAATTGATGTCTAAACTAATGCGAGTATGGCCAATTCAGTGGGGATCTCTAAATCGGGATTGCTCATTATCAAAACTTGGCCCCTTGGACACCAAAAATTTGACCTCGTCAGAATGTGACCAAAATATATGTCTAAACTAATTCGAGTATGGCCAATTCAGTGGGGATCTCTAAATCGGGATTTCTCACTATCAAAACTTGGCTATTTGGACACCCAAAAGTTGACCTCGTAAGAATGTGACCGAAATTGATGTCTAAACTAATTCGAGTATCGCCAATTCAGTGGGGATCTCTAAGTCAGGACTGCTCACTCCAAAAATTTGGCACCTTGGACATCCAAAATTTCACCTCGTCAGAATATGACCAAAATTGATGTCTAAACTAATTCGAGTATGGCCTGTTCAGTGGGGATCTCTAAGTCGTGATTGCTCACTTCCAAACCTTGGCCCCTTGGACACCCAAAATTTGACCAAGTCGGAATGTGACCAAAATTGATGTCTAAACTTATACGAGCATGGCCAATTCTGTGGGGATCTCTAAATCGGGATTGCCCACTACCAAAACTTGGCCCCTTGGACACCAAAAATTTGACCTCATCAGAATGTGACCAAAATTGATCTCTAAACTAATTCGAGTATGGCCAATTCAGTGCGGATCTCTAAGCCGGGATTGGTCACTACCAAAACTTGGCTTCTTGGACACCCAAAAGTTGACGTCGTCAGAATGTGACCAAAATTGATCTCTAAACTAATTCGAGTATGGCCAATTCAGTGGGGATCTCTAAGTCGGGATTGCTCACTACCAAAACTTGGCTCCTTGGACACCCAAAAGTTGACCTCGTCAGAATGTGACCAAAATTGATGTCTAAACTAATTCGAGTATGGCCAATTCAGTGGGGATCTTAAAGTCAGGACTGCTCACTCCAAAAATTTGGCACCTTGGACATCCAAAATTTCACCTCATCAGAATGTGACCAAAATTGATGTCTAAACTTTTACGAGCATGGCCAATTCTGTGGGAATCTCTAAATCGGGATTGCCCACTACCAAAACTTGGCCCCTTGGACACCAAAAATTTGACCTCATCAGAATGTGACCAAAATTGATGTCTAAACTAATGCGAGTATGGCCAATTCAGTGGGGATCTCTAAATCGGGATTGCTCATTATCAAAACTTGGCCCCTTGGACACCAAAAATTTGACCTCATCAGAATGTGACCAAAATTGATCTCTAAACTAATTCGAGTATGGCCAATTCAGTGGGGATCTCTAAGTCGGGATTGCTCACTACCAAAACTTGGCTCCTTGGACACCCAAAAGTTGACCTCGTCAGAATGTGACCAAAATTGATGTCTAAACTAATTCGAGTATGGCCAATTCAGTGGGGATCTCAAAGTCAGGACTGCTTACTCCAAAAATTTGCCACCTTGGACATCCAAAATTTCACCTCGTCAGAATGTGACCAAAATTGATGTCTAAACTTATACGAGCATGGCCAATTCTGTGGGGATCTCTAAATCAAGATTGCCCACTACCAAAACTTGGCCCCTTGGACACCAAAAATTTGACCTCATCAGATTGTGACCAAAATTGATCTCTAAACTAATTCGAGTATGGCCAATTCAGTGGGGATCTCTAAGTCGGGATTGCTCACTACCAAAACTTGGCTCCTTGGACACCCAAAAGTTGACCTCGTCAGAATGTGACCAAAATTGATGTCTAAACTAATTCGAGTATGGCCTGTTCAGTGCGGATCTCTAAGTCTTGATTGCTCACTACCAAAACTTGGCGCCTTGGACATACAAAATTTGACCTCGTCAGAATGTGACCAAAATTGATTTCTAAACTTATTCGCGTATGGCCAATTCTGTGGGGATCTCTAAATCGGGATTGCCCACTACCAAACCTTGGCCCCTTGGACACCCAAAATTTAACCTTGTCAGAATGTGACCAAAATTGATGTCTAAACTAATTCGAGTATGGCCTATTAAGTGGGATCTCTAACGATTGCTCACTACCAAAACTTGGCACCATGGACACCGAAAATTTGACCTCGTCAGATTGTGACCAAAATTGGAGTCTAAACTAATTCGATTATGGCCAATTCTGTGGGGATCTCTAAGTCGGGAATGCTCACTACCAAAACTTGGCCCCTTGTACACCCAAAATTTGACCTTGTCAGAAGGTAACCAAAATGGATGTCTAAACTAATTCGAGATGGCCAATTCAGTGAGGATCGCTAAGTCGGGATTGCTCACTCCCAAAATTTGGCCCCTTGGACAACCAAAATTTGACCTTGTCAGAATGTTACCAAAATTGATGTCTAAACTAATTCATATATGGCCTATTCAGTGGGGATCTCTAAGTCATGACTGCTCACTCCAAAAATTTGGCCCCTTGGACAGAGAAAAATTGACTTCTTCAGAAAGTGACCAAAACTGGAGTCTAAACTAATTCGAGTATTGCCAATTCAGTGGGGATCTCTTAGTCGCAAGTGCTCACTCTCAAAATTTGGCCCCTTGGACATCCAAAATTTGCCTCATCAGAAAGCGACCAAAATTGATGTCTAAACTAGTTCGATTATGGCCAATTCAGTGGTGATCTCTAAATCGGGATTGCTCACTACCAAAACATGGCCCCTTGGAAAATCAAAGTTTGACCTCATCATAATGTGACCAAAATTGATGTCTAAACTAATTTGAGTATCGCCAATTCAGTGGGGATCTCTAAATCGGGATTGCTCACAACCAAAACTTGGCCCCTTGTACACCCAAAATTTGACCTCGTCAAAATGTGACTTAATTGGAGTCTAAACTAATTCAAGTATGGCCAATTAAGTGGCGATCTCTAAGTCGGGATTGCTCACTCCCAAAATTTAGCCCCTTGGACACCCAAAGTTTGACCTCGTCAGAATGTGACCAAAATTGATGTCTAAACTAATTCAAGTATGGCCAATTCAGTGGGGATCTCTAAATCGGGATTGCTCACTCCCAAAATTTAGCCCCTTGGACTCCCAAAATTTGCCGCGTCTTAAAGGGACCAAAATTGATTCCTAAACTAATTCGATTATGGCCAATTCTGTGGGGATCGCTAAATCGGGATTGCTCACTACCAAAACTTGGCCCCTTGTACACCCAAAATTTGACCTTGTCAGAAGCTGACCGAAATGGATGTCTAAACTAATTCGAGATGGCCAATTCAGTGGGGATCTCTAAGTCAGGACTGCTCACTCCAAAAATTTGGCCCCTTGGACATCCAAAATTTCAGCTCATCAGAATGTGACCAAAATTGATGTCAAAACTAATTCGAGTATGGCCTGTTCAGTGGGGATCTCTAAGTCGTGATTGCTCACTTCCAAACCTTGGCCCCTTGGACACCCAAAATTTGACCTCATCAGAATGTGACCAAAATTGATCTCTAAACTAATTAGAGTATGGCCAATTCAGTGGGGATCTCTAAATCGGGATTGCTCACTACCAAAACTTGGCTCCTTGGACACCCAAAAATTGACCTCGTCAGAATGTGACCAAAATATATGTCTAAACTAATTCGAGTATGGCCAATTCAGTGGGGATCTCTAAATCGGGATTTCTCACTATCAAAACTTGGCTATTTGGACACCCAAAAGTTGACCTCGTAAGAATGTGACCGAAATTGATGTCTAAACTAATTCGAGTATCGCCAATTCAGTGGGGATCTCTAAGTCAGGACTGCTCACTCCAAAAATTTGGCACCTTGGACATCCAAAATTTCACCTCGTCAGAATATGACCAAAATTGATGTCTAAACTAATTCGAGTATGGCCTGTTCAGTGGGGATCTCTAAGTCGTGATTGCTCACTTCCAAACCTTGGCCCCTTGGACACCCAAAATTTGACCTCGTCGGAATGTGACCAAAATTGATGTCTAAACTTATACGAGCATGGCAAATTCTGTGGGGATCTCTAAATCGGGATTGCCCACTACCAAAACTTGGCCCCTTGGACACCAAAAATTTGACCTCATCAGAATGTGACCAAAATTGATCTCTAAACTGATTCGAGTATGGCCAATTCAGTGCGGATCTCTAAGCCGGGATTGGTCACTACCAAAACTTGGCTTCTTGGACACCCAAAAGTTGACGTCGTCAGAATGTGACCAAAATTGATCTCTAAACTAATTCGAGTATGGCCAATTCAGTGGGGATCTCTAAGTCGGGATTGCTCACTACCAAAACTTGGCTCCTTGGACACCCAAAAGTTGACCTCGTCAGAATGTGACCAAAATTGATGTCTAAACTAATTCGAGTATGGCCAATTCAGTGGGGATCTTAAAGTCAGGACTGCTCACTCCAAAAATTTGGCACCTTGGACATCCAAAATTTCACCTCATCAGAATGTGACCAAAATTGATGTCTAAACTTTTACGAGCATGGCCAATTCTGTGGGAATCTCTAAATCGGGATTGCCCACTACCAAAACTTGGCCCTTTGGACACCAAAAATTTGACCTCATCAGAATGTGACCAAAATTGATGTCTAAACTAATGCGAGTATGGCCAATTCAGTGGGGATCTCTAAATCGGGATTGCTCATTATCAAAACTTGGCCCCTTGGACACCAAAAATTTGACCTCATCAGAATGTGACCAAAATTGATCTCTAAACTAATTCGAGTATGGCCAATTCAGTGGGGATCTCTAAGTCGGGATTGCTCACTACCAAAACTTGGCTCCTTGGACACCCAAAAGTTGACCTCGTCAGAATGTGACCAAAATTGATGTCTAAACTAATTCGAGTATGGCCAATTCAGTGATGATCTCAAAGTCAGGACTGCTTACTCCAAAAATTTGGCACCTTGGACATCCAAAATTTCACCTCGTCAGAATGTGACCAAAATTGATGTCTAAACTTATACGAGCATGGCCAATTCTGTGGGGATCTCTAAATCAAGATTGCCCACTACCAAAACTTGGCCCCTTGGACACCAAAAATTTGACCTCATCAGAATGTGACCAAAATTGATCTCTAAACTAATTCGAGTATGGCCAATTCAGTGGGGATCTCTAAGTCGGGATTGCTCACTACCAAAACTTGGCTCCTTGGACACCCAAAAGTTGACCTCGTCAGAATGTGACCAAAATTGATGTCTAAACTGATTCGAGTATGGCCAATTCAGTGGGGATCTCAAAGTCAGGACTGCTCACTCAAAAATTTGGCACCTTGGACATCCAAAATTTCACCTCGTCAGAATGTGACCAAAATTGATGTCTAAACTAATTCGAGTATGGCCTGTTCAGTGCGGATCTCTAAGTCGTGATTGCTCACTACCAAAACTTGGCGCCTTGGACACACAAAATTTGACCTCGTCAGAATGTGACCAAAATTGATTTCTAAACTTATTCGCGTATGGCCAATTCTGTGGGGATCTCTAAATCAGGATTGCCCACTACCAAACCTTGGCCCCTTGGACACCCAAAATTTAACCTTGTCAGAATGTGACCAAAATTGATGTCTAAACTAATTCGAGTATGGCCTATTAAGTGGGATCTCTAACGATTGCTCACTACCAAAACTTGGCACCATGGACACCGAAAATTTGACCTCGTCAGATTGTGACCAAAATTGGAGTCTAAACTAATTCGATTATGGCCAATTCTGTGGGGATCTCTAAGTCGGGAATGCTCACTACCAAAACTTGGCCCCTTGTACACCCAAAATTTGACCTTGTCAGAAGGTAACCAAAATGGATGTCTAAACTAATTCGAGATGGCCAATTCAGTGAGGATCGCTAAGTCGGGATTGCTCACTCCCAAAATTTGGCCCCTTGGACAACCAAAATTTGACCTTGTCAGAATGTTACCAAAATTGATGTCTAAACTAATTCATATATGGCCTATTCAGTGGGGATCTCTAAGTCATGACTGCTCACTCCAAAAATTTGGCCCCTTGGACAGAGAAAAATTGACTTCTTCAGAAAGTGACCAAAACTGGAGTCTAAACTAATTCGAGTATTGCCAATTCAGTGGGGATCTCTTAGTCGCAATTGCTCACTCTCAAAATTTGGTCCCTTGGACATCCAAAATTTGCCTCATCAGAAAGCGACCAAAATTGATGTCTAAACTAGTTCGATTATGGCCAATTCAGTGGTGATCTCTAAATCGGGATTGCTCACTACCAAAACATGGCCCCTTGGAAAATCAAAGTTTGACCTCATCATAATGTGACCAAAATTGATGTCTAAACTAATTTGAGTATCGCCAATTCAGTGGGGATCTCTAAATCGGGATTGCTCACAACCAAAACTTGGCCCCTTGTACACCCAAAATTTGACCTCGTCAAAATGTGACTTAATTGGAGTCTAAACTAATTCGAGTATGGCCAATTAAGTGGCGATCTCTAAGTCGGGATTGCTCACTCCCAAAATTTAGCCCCTTGGACACCCAAAGTTTGACCTCGTCAGAATGTGACCAAAATTGATGTCTAAACTAATTCAAGTATGGCCAATTCAGTGGGGATCTCTAAATCGGGATTGCTCACTCCCAAAATTTAGCCCCTTGGACTCCCAAAATTTGCCGCGTCAGAAAGGGACCAAAATTGATTCCTAAACTAATTCGATTATGGCCAATTCTGTGGGGATCGCTAAATCGGGATTGCTCACTACCAAAACTTGGCCCCTTGTACACCCAAAATTTGACCTTGTCAGAAGCTGACCGAAATGGATGTCTAAACTAATTCGAGATGGCCAATTCAGTGGGGATCTCTAAGTCAGGATTGCTCACTCCCAAAATTTGGCCCCTTGGACAACCAAAATTTGACCTTGTCAGAATGTTACCAAAATTGATGTCTAAACTAATTCATATATGGCCTATTCAGTGGGGATCTCTAAGTCAGGACTGCTCACTCCAAAAATTTGGCCCCTTGGACATCCAAAATTTCAGCTCATCAGAATGTGACCAAAATTGATGTCAAAACTAATTCGAGTATGGCCTGTTCAGTGGGGATCTCTAAGTCGTGATTGCTCACTTCCAAACCTTGGCCCCTTGGACACCCAAAATTTGACCTCATCAGAATGTGACCAAAATTGATCTCTAAACTAATTAGAGTATGGCCAAGTCATTGGGGATCTCTAAGTCAGGATTGCTCAGTACCAAAACTTGGCTACTTCCAGTATTTCGCTACCTAATGTAAACTCCTGTTCCTTCCCGAGGCTGTTGAACATTACCTTAGTCTTCTGCATATTGATTTTCAAGCCTACCTTTCTACTTTTCCTGTCTAGGTCATCAATCATTATTTGCAGTTCATCTCCCGAGTTGCTTAGCAAGGCAATGTCATCAGCAAATCGCAGATTACTGAGGTATTCTCCATCTACCCTTATCCCTAACTGCTCCCATTCCAAGTCTCTGAATGCTTCCTCTAAACAAGCTGTGAATAGTACTGGGGAGATTGTGTCTCCTTGCCTAACACCTTTCTTTATGGGAATTTTGTTACTTTCTTTATGCAGAACTATGGTAGGCGAATATAACTACTTAGGACAGGTAGTAACCGCAGATCCGGACCATGAAAAGGAAATAACAAGAAGAATAAGATTGGGATGGAGCGCATTTGGCAAGCACTCGCAGATTATGACTAGCAGCTTACCGGTATCGCTCAAGAGGAAAGTATACAACAGTTGCATCTTGCCTGTACTCACCTATGGGGCTGAAACGTGGAGGCTAACCAAGAGAGTTCTACTTAAGTTGAGGACAACCCAGAGGGCTATGGAACGAAAAATGGTAGGGGTAACATTAAGAGATAGAAAGCGTGCAGAGTGGGTCAGAGAAATAACGCAAGTTAACGACATTCTAGTGGAAATTAAGAAGAAGAAATGGACATGGGCAGGACATGTAGTGCGAAGAGAGGATAACCGATGGTCGCTGAGGGTAACAAACTGGATTCCAAGGGAAGGAAAGCGTAGCAGGGGGCGGCAGAAAGTTAGGTGGGCGGATGAGATTAAGAAGTTCGCAGGGGTCAAGTGGATGCAGCTAGCACAGAACCGGGTTAAGTGGAGAGATATGGGAGAGGCCTTCGCCCTGCAGTGGGTATAATCAGGCTGATGATGATGATGATGATGATGATGATGATGATGAAAACTTGGCTCCTTGGACACCCAAAAGTTGACCTCGTAAGAATGTGACCGAAATTGATGTCTAACTAATTCGAGTATGGCCAATTCAGTGGGGATCTCAAAGTCAGGACTGCTCACTCCAAAAATTTGGCACCTTGGACATCCAAAATTTCACCTCGTCAGAATGTGACCAAAATTGATGTCTAAACTTATACGAACATGGCCAATTCTGTGGGGATCTCTAAATCGGGATTGCCCACTACCAAATCTTGGCCCCTTGGACACCAAAAATTTGACCTCATCAGAATGTGACCAAAATTGATCTCTAAACTAATTCGAGTATGGCCAATTCAGTGGGGATCTCTAAGTCGGGATTGCTCACTCCTAAAATTTCCCACCTTGGACATCCAAAATTTCACCTCATCAGAATGTGACCAAAATTGATGTCTAAACTTATACGAGCATGGCCAATTCTGTGGGGATCTCAAAATCGGGATTGCCCACTACCAAAACTTGGCCCCTTGGACACCAAAAATTTGACCTCATCAGAATGTGACCAAAATTGATGTCTAAACTAATGCGAGTATGGCCAATTCAGTGGGGATCTCTAAATCGGGATTGCTCATTATCAAAACTTGGCCCCTTGGACACCAAAAATTTGACCTCATCAGAATGTGACCAAAATTGATCTCTAAACTAATTCGAGTAAGGCCAATTCGTGGCGATCTCTAAGTCGGGATTGCTCACTACCAAAACTTGGCTCCTTGGACACCCAAAAGTTGACCTCGTCAGAATGTGACCAAAATTGATGTCTAAACTAATTCGAGTATGGCCAATTCAGTGGGGATCTCAAAGTCAGGACTGCTTACTCCAAAAATTTGGCACCTTGGACATCAGAAATCTCACCTCGTCAGAATGTGACCAAAATTGATGTCTAAACTTATACGAGCATGGCCAATTCTGTGGGGATCTCTAAATCAATATTGCCCACTACCAAAACTTGGCCCCTTGGACACCAAAAATTTGACCTCATCAGAATGTGACCAAAATTGATCTCTAAACTAATTCGAGTATGGCCAATTCAGTGGGGATCTCTAAGTCGGGATTGCTCACTACCAAAACTTGGCTCCTTGGACACCCAAAAGTTGACCTCGTCAGAATGTGACCAAAATTGATGTCTAAACTGATTCGAGTATGGCCAATTCAGTGGGGATCTCAAAGTCAGGACTGCTCACTCCAAAAATTTGGCACCTTGGACATCCAAAATTTCACCTCGTCAGAATGTGACCAAAATTGATGTCTAAACTAATTCGAGTATGGCCTGTTCAGTGCGGATCTCTAAGTCGTGATTGCTCACTACCAAAACTTGGCGCCTTGGACACACAAAATTTGACCTCGTCAGAATGTGACCAAAATTGATTTCTAAACTTATTCGCGTATGGCCAATTCTGTGGGGATCTCTAAATCGGGATTGCCCACTACCAAAACTTGGCCCCTTGGACACCCAAAATTTAACCTTGTCAGAATGTGACCAAAATTGATGTCTAAACTAATTCGAGTACGGCCTATTCAGTGGGATCTCTAACGATTGCTCACTACCAAAACTTGGCCCCATGGACACCGAAAATTTGACCTCGTCAGATTGTGACCAAAATTGGAGTCTAAACTAATTCGATTATGGCCAATTCTGTGGGGATCTCTAAGTCGGGAATGCTCACTACCAAAACTTGGCCCCTTGTACACCCAAAATTTGACCTTGTCAGAAGGTAACCAAAATGGATGTCTAAACTAATTCGAGATGGCCAATTCAGTGAGGACCGCTAAGTCGGGATTGCTCACTCCCAAAATTTGGCCCCTCGGACAACCAAAATTTGACCTTGTCAGAATGTTACCAAAATTGATGTCTAAACTAATTCATATATGGCCTATTCAGTGGGGATCTCTAAGTCATGACTGCTCACTCCAAAAATTTGGCCCCTTGGACAGAGAAAATTTGACTTCTTCAGAAAGTGACCAAAACTGGAGTCTAAACTAATTCGAGTATTGCCAATTCAGTGGGGATCTCTAAGTCGCAATTGCTCACTCTCAAAATTTGGCCCCTTGGACATCCAAAATTTGCCTCATCAGAAAGCGACCAAAATTGATGTCTAAACTAGTTCGATTATGGCCAATTCAGTGGTGATCTCTAAATCGGGATTGCTCACTACCAAAACATGGCCCCTTGGAGAATCAAAGTTTGACCTCATCATAATGCGACCAAAATTGATGTCTAAACTAATTTGAGTATCGCCAATTCAGTGGGGATCTCTAAATCGGGATTGCTCACTACCAAAACTTGGCCCCTTGTACACCCAAAATTTGACCTCGTCAAAATGTGACTTAAATTGTAGTCTAAACTAATTCGAGTATGGCCAATTAAGTGGGGATCTCTAAGTCGGGATTGCTCACTCCCAAAATTTAGCCCCTTGGACACCCAAAATTTGACCTCGTCAGAATGTGACCAAAATTGATGTCTAAACTAATTCAAGTATGGCCAATTCAGTGGGGATCTCTAAATCGGGATTGCTCACTACCAAAACTTGGCCCCTTGGACACCCAAAATTTGACCTCATCAGAATGTGACCAAAATTGATGTCTAAACTAATTCGAGTATGGCCTATTCAGTGGGATCTCTAATTATTGCTCACTACCAAATCTTGGCCCCTTGGACACCCAAAATTTGACCTCGTCAGAATGTGACCTAAATTGGAGTCTAAACTGATTCGAGTATGGCCATTAAGTGGGGATCTCTAAGTCGGGATTGCTCACTCCCAAAATTTAGCCCCTTGGACACCCAAAATTTGCCGCATCAGAAAGGGACCAAAATTTATTCCTAAACTAATTCGATTATGGCCAATTCTGTGGGGATCGCTAAATCGGGATTGCTCACTACCAAAACTTGGCCCCTTGTACACCCAAAATTTGACCTTGTCAGAAGCTGACCGAAATGGATGTCTAAACTAATTCGAGATGGCCAATTCAGTGGGGATCTCTAAGTCAGGATTGCTCACTCCCAAAATTTGGCCCCTTGGACAACCAAAATTTGACCTTGTCAGAATGTTACCAAAACTGATGTCTAAACTAATTCATATATGGCCTATTCAGTGGGGATCTCTAAGTCAGGACTGCTCACTCCAAAAATTTGGCCCCTTGGACATCCAAAATTTCACCTCATCAGAATGTGACCAAAATTGATGTCAAAACTAATTCGAGTATGGCCTGTTCAGTGGGGATCTCTAAGTCGTGATTGCTCACTTTCATACCTTGGCCCCTTGGACACCCAAAATTTGACCTCATCAGAATGTGACCAAAATTGATCTCTAAACTAATTAGAGTATGGCCAAGTCATTGGGGATCTCTAAGTCGGGATTGCTCAGTACCAAAACTTGGCTCCTTGGACACCCAAAAGTTGACCTCGTAAGAATGTGACCGAAATTGATGTCTAAACTAATTCGAGTATGGCCAATTCAGTGGGGATCTCAAAGTCAGGACTGCTCACTCCAAAAATTTGGCACCTTGGACATCCAAAATTTCACCTCGTCAGAATGTGACCAAAATTGATGTCTAAACTTATACGAACATGGCCAATTCTGTGGGGATCTCTAAATCGGGATTGCCCACTACCAAATCTTGGCCCCTTGGACACCAAAAATTTGACCTCATCAGAATGTGACCAAAATTGATCTCTAAACTAATTCGAGTATGGCCAATTCAGTGGGGATCTCTAAGCCGGGATTGCTCACTCCAAAAATTTCCCACCTTGGACATCCACAATTTCACCTCGTCAGAATGTGACCAAAATTGATGTCTAAACTTATACGAGCATGGCCAATTCTGTGGGGATCTCTAAATCGGGATTGCCCACTACCAAAACTTGGCCCCTTGGACACCAAAAATTTGACCTCATCAGAATGTGACCAAAATTGATGTCTAAACTAATTCGAGTATGGCCAATTCAGTGGGGATCTCTAAATCGGGATTGCTCATTATCAAAACTTGGCCCCTTGGACACCGAAAATTTGACCTCGTCAGATTGTGACCAAAATTGGAGTCTAAACTAATTCGATTATGGCCAATTCTGTGGGGATCTCTAAGTCGGGAATGCTCACTACCAAAACTTGGCCCCTTGTACACCCAAAATTTGACCTTGTCAGAAGGTAACCAAAATGGATGTCTAAACTAATTCGAGATGGCCAATTCAGTGAGGATCGCTAAGTTGGGATTGCTCACTCCCAAAATTTGGCCCCTTGGACAACCAAAATTTGACCTCGTCAGAATGTTACCAAAATTGATGTCTAAACTAATTCATATATGGCCTATTCAGTGAGGATCTCTAAGTCATGACTGCTCACTCCAAAAATTTGGCGCCTTGGACAGAGAAAATTTGACTTCTTCAGAAAGTGACCAAAACTGGAGTCTAAACTAATTCGAGTATTGCCAATTCAGTGGGGATCTCTAAGTCGCAATTGCTCACTCTCAAAATTTGGCCCCTTGGACATCCAAAATTTGCCTCATCAGAAAGCGACCAAAATTGATGTCTAAACTAGTTCGATTATGGCCAATTCAGTGGTGATCTCTAAATCGGGATTGCTCACTACCAAAACATGGCCCCTTGGAAAATCAGTTTGACCTCATCACAATGTGACCAAAATTGATGTCTAAACTAATTTTAGTATCGCCAATTCAGTGGGGATCTCTAAATTGGGATTGCTCACTACCAAAACTTGGCCCTTTGTACACCCAAAATTTGACCTCGTCAAAATGTGACTTAAATTGATGTCTAAACTAATTGGAGTATGGCCAATTCAGTGGGGATCTCTAAATCGGGATTGCTGACTATCAAAACTTGGCCCCTTGGACACCCAAAATTTGACCTCGTCAGAATGTGACCTAAATTGGAGTCTAAACTGATTCGAGTATGGCCATTAAGTGGGGATCTCTAAGTCGGGATTGCTCACTCCCAAAATTTAGCCCCTTGGACACCCAAAATTTGCCGCATCAGAAAGGGACCAAAATTGATTCCTAAACTAATTCGATTATGGCCAATTCTGTGGGGATCGCTAAATCGGGATTGCTCACTACCAAAACTTGGCCCCTTGTACACCCAAAATTTGACCTTGTCAGAAGCTGACCGAAATGGATGTCTAAACTAATTCGAGATGGCCAATTCAGTGGGGATCTCTAAGTCAGGATTGCTCACTCCCAAAATTTGGCCCCTTGGACAACCAAAATTTGACCTTGTCAGAATGTTACCAAAACTGATGTCTAAACTAATTCATATATGGCCTATTCAGTGGGGATCTCTAAGTCAGGACTGCTCACTCCAAAAATTTGGCCCCTTGGACATCCAAAATTTCACCTCATCAGAATGTGACCAAAATTGATGTCAAAACTAATTCGAGTATGGCCTGTTCAGTGGGGATCTCTAAGTCGTGATTGCTCACTTTCATACCTTGGCCCCTTGGACACCCAAAATTTGACCTCATCAGAATGTGACCAAAATTGATCTCTAAACTAATTAGAGTATGGCCAAGTCATTGGGGATCTCTAAGTCGGGATTGCTCAGTACCGAAACTTGGCTCCTTGGACACCCAAAAGTTGACCTCGTAAGAATGTGACCGAAATTGATGTCTAAAGTAATTCGAGTATGGCCAATTCAGTGGGGTCTCAAAGTCAGGACTGCTCACTCCAAAAATTTGGCACCTTGGACATCCAAAATTTCACCTCGTCAGAATGTGACCAAAATTGATGTCTAAACTTATACGAACATGGCCAATTCTGTGGGGATCTCTAAATCGGGATTGCCCACTACCAAATCTTGGCCCCTTGGACACCAAAAATTTGACCTCATCAGAATGTGACCAAAATTGATCTCTAAACTAATTCGAGTATGGCCAATTCAGTGGGGATCTCTAAGCCGGGATTGCTCACTCCAAAAATTTCCCACCTTGGACATCCACAATTTCACCTCGTCACAATGTGACCAAAATTGATGTCTAAACTTATACGAGCATGGCCAATTCTGTGGGGATCTCTAAATCGGGATTGCCCACTACCAAAACTTGGCCCCTTGGACACCAAAAATTTGACCTCATCAGAATGTGACCAAAATTGATGTCTAAACTAATTCGAGTATGGCCAATTCAGTGGGGATCTCTAAATCGGGATTGCTCATTATCAAAACTTGGCCCCTTGGACACCGAAAATTTGACCTCGTCAGATTGTGACCAAAATTGGAGTCTAAACTAATTCGATTATGGCCAATTCTGTGGGGATCTCTAAGTCGGGAATGCTCACTACCAAAACTTGGCCCCTTGTACACCCAAAATTTGACCTTGTCAGAAGGTAACCAAAATGGATGTCTAAACTAATTCGAGATGGCCAATTCAGTGAGGATCGCTAAGTTGGGATTGCTCACTCCCAAAATTTGGCCCCTTGGACAACCAAAATTTGACCTCGTCAGAATGTTACCAAAATTGATGTCTAAACTAATTCATATATGGCCTATTCAGTGAGGATCTCTAAGTCATGACTGCTCACTCCAAAAATTTGGCGCCTTGGACAGAGAAAATTTGACTTCTTCAGAAAGTGACCAAAACTGGAGTCTAAACTAATTCGAGTATTGCCAATTCAGTGGGGATCTCTAAGTCGCAATTGCTCACTCTCAAAATTTGGCCCCTTGGACATCCAAAATTTGCCTCATCAGAAAGCGACCAAAATTGATGTCTAAACTAGTTCGATTATGGCCAATTCAGTGGTGATCTCTAAATCGGGATTGCTCACTACCAAAACATGGCCCCTTGGAAAATCAGTTTGACCTCATCACAATGTGACCAAAATTGATGTCTAAACTAATTTTAGTATCGCCAATTCAGTGGGGATCTCTAAATTGGGATTGCTCACTACCAAAACTTGGCCCTTTGTACACCCAAAATTTGACCTCGTCAAAATGTGACTTAAATTGATGTCTAAACTAATTGGAGTATGGCCAATTCAGTGGGGATCTCTAAATCGGGATTGCTGACTATCAAAACTTGGCCCCTTGGACACCCAAAAGTTGACATCAACAGAATGTGACCAAAATTGATGTATAAACTTATTCGAGTATGGCCAATTCAGTGGGGATCTCTAAGTCAGGACTGCTCACTCCCAAAATTTAGCCCCTTGGACACCCAAAATTTGCCGCGTCAGAAAGGGACCAAAATTGATGCCTAAACTAATTCGATTATGGCCAATTCTGTGGGGATCTCTAAGTCAGGACTGCTCACTCCAAAAATTTGGCACCTTGGACATCCAAAATTTTACCTCGTCAGAATGTGACCAAAATTGATGTCTAAACTAATTCGAGTATGGCCTGTTCAGTGGGGATCTCTAAGTCGTCATTGCTCACTTCCAAACCTTGGCCCCTTGGACACCCAAAATTTGACCACGTCAGAATGTGACCAAAATTGATGTCTAAACTTATAAGAGTATGGCCAATTCTGTGGGGATCTCTAAATCGCGATTGCCCACTACCAAAACTTGGCCCCTTGGACACCAAAAATTTGACCTCATCAGAATGTGACCAAAATTGATGTCTAAACTAATTTGAGTATGGCCTATTGAGTGGGGATCTCTAAATCGGAATTGCTCACTATCAAAACTGTGCCCCTTGAACACCCAAAATTTGACCTCGTCAGAATGGGACCAAAATTGATGTCTAAACTAATTCGAGTATGCCGAATTCAGTGGGGATTCTAAATCGGGATTGCTCACTACGAAAACTTGGCTCCTTGGACACCCAAAAGTTGACCTCATCAGAATGTGACCAAAATTGATGTCTAAACTAATTCGAGTGTGGCCTATTCAGTGGGATCTCTAATGATTGCTCACTACCAAAACTTGGCCCCTTGGACACCAGAAATTTGACCTCGTCAGAATGTGACCAAAATTGGAGTCTAAACTAAATCGATTATGGCCAATTCTGTGGGGATCTCTAAGTCGTCATTGCTCACTTCCAAACCTTGGCCCCTTGGACACCAAAAATTTGACCTCGTGAGAATGTGACCAAAATTGATGTCTAAACTTATACGAGTATGGCCAATTCTGTGGGGATCTCTAAATCCGGATTGCCCACTATAAAACTTGGCCCCTTGGACACCAAAAATTTGACCTCATCAGAATGTGACCAAAGTTGATCTCTAAACTAATTCGAGTATGGCCAATTCAGTGGGGATCTCTAAGTCGGGATTGCTCACTACCAAAACTTGGCTCCTTGGACACCCAAAAGTTGACCTCGTCAGAATGTGACCAAAATTGATGTCTAAACTAATTCGAGTATGGCCAATTCAGTTGGGATCTCAGTCAGGACTGCTCACTCCAAAAATTTGGCACCTTGGACATCCAAAATTTCACCTCGTCAGAATGTGACCAAAATTGATGTCTAAACTAATTCGAGTATGGCCAATTCTGTGGGGATCTCTAAATCGGGATTGCCAACTACCAAAACTTGGCCCCTTGGACACCCAAAATTTAACCTTGTCAGAATGTGACCAAAATTGATGTCTAAACTAATTTGAGTATGGCCTATTGAGTGGGGATCTCTAAATCGGAATTGCTCACTATCAAAACTGTGCCCCTTGAACACCCAAAATTTGACCTCGTCAGAATGTGACCAAAATTGATGTCTAAACTAATTCGAGTATGCCGAATTCAGTGGGGATTCTAAATCGGGATTGCTCACTACGAAAACTTGGCTCCTTGGACACCCAAAAGTTGACCTCGTCAGAATGTGACCAAAATTGATGTCTAAACTAATTCGAGTGTGGCCTATTCAGTGGGATCTCTAATGATTGCTCACTACCAAAACTTGGCCCCTTGGACACCAGAAATTTGACCTCGTCAGAATGTGACCAAAATTGGAGTCTAAACTAATTCGATTATGGCCAATTCTGTGGGGATCTCTAAGTCGGGATTGCTCACTACCAAAACTTGGCCCCTTGTACACCCAAAATTTGACTTTTTCAGAAGGTAACCAAAATGGATGTCTAAACTAATTCGAGATGGCCAATTCAGTGGGGATCTCTAAGTCAGGACTGCTCACTCCAAAAATTTGGCACCTTGGACATCCAAAATTTCACCTCGTCAGAATGTGACCAAAATTGATGTCTAAACTAATTCGAGTATGGCCTGTTCAGTGGGGATCTCTAAGTCGTCATTGCTCACTTCCAAACCTTGGCCCCTTGGACACCCAAAATTTGACCTATCAGAATGAGACAAAAATTGATGTCTAAACTAATTCGAGTAAGGCCAATTCAGTGGGGATCTCTAAATCGGGATTGCTCACTATCAAAACTTGGCTCCTTGACACCAAAAATTTGACCTCATCAGAATGTGACCAAAATTGATCTCTAAACTAATTCGAGTATGGCCAATTCAGTGGGGATCTCTAAGTCGGGAATGCTCACTACCAAAACTTGGCTCCTTGGACACCCAAAAGTTGACCTCGTCAGTATGTGACCTAAATTGATGTCTAAACTAATTCGAGTATGGCCAATTCAGTTGGGATCTCAGTCAGGACTGCTCACTCCAAAAATTTGGCACCTTGGACATCCGAAATTTCACCTCATCAGAATGTGACCCAAATTGATGTCTAAACTAATTCGAGTATGGCCTGTTCAGTCGGGATCTCTAAGTCGTGATTGCTCACTTCCAAACCTTGGCGCCTTGGACACACAAAATTTGACCTCGTCAGAATGTGACCAAAATTGATGTCTAAACTTATTCGAGTATGGCCAATTCTGTTGGGATCTCTAAATCGGGATTGCCCACTACCCAAACTTGGCCCCTTGGACACCCAAAATTTAACCTTGTCAGAATGTGACCAAAATTGATGTCTAAACTAATTTGAGTATGGCCTATTGAGTGGAGATCTCTAAATCGGAATTGCTCACTATCAAAACTGTGCCCCTTGGACACCCAAAATTTGACCTCGTCAGAATGTGACCAAAATTGATGTCTAAACTAATTCGAGTATGCCGAATTCAGTGGGGATTCTAAATCGGGATTGCTCACTACGAAAACTTGGCTCCTTGGACACCCAAAAGTTGACCTCGTCAGAATGTGACCAAAATAATGTCTAAACTAATTCGAGTGTGGCCTATACAGTGGGATCTCTAATGATTGCTCACTACCAAAACTTGGCCCCTTGGACACCAAAAATTTGACCTCGTCAGAATGTGACCAAAATGGAGTCTAAACTAATTCGATTATGGCCAATTCTGTGGGGATCTCTAAGTCGGGATTGCTCCTACCAAAACTTGGCCCCTTGTACACCCAAAATTTGACCTTGTCAGAAGGTAACCAAAATGGATGTCTAAACTAATTCGAGATGGCCAAATCAGTTGGGATCTCTAAGTCAGGATTGCTCACTTCCAAACCTTGGCCCCTTGGACACCCAAAATTTGACCTCGTCAGAATGTGACCAAAATTGATGTCTAAACTTATACGAGTATGACCAATTCTGTGGGGATCTCTAAATCGGGATTGCCCACTACCAAAACTTGGCCCCTTGGACACCCAAAATTTGACCTCGTCAGAATGAGACAAAAATTGATGTCTAAACTAATTCGAGTATGGCCAATTCAGTGGGGATCTCTAAACCGGGATTGCTCACTATCAAAACTTGGCCCCTTGGACAGTCAAAATTTGACCTCATCATAATGTGACCAAAATTGATGTCTAAACTAATTCGAGTATGGCCTGTTCAGTGGGGATCTCTAAGTCGTTATTGCTCACTTCCAAACCTTGGCCCCTTGGATACCCAAAATTTGACCTCGTCAGAATGTGACCAAAATTGATGTCTAAACTTATACGAGTATGGCCAATTCTGTGGGGATCTCTAAATCGGGATTGCCCACTACCAAAACTTGGCCCCTTGGACACCAAAAATTTGACCTCATCAGAATGTGACCAAAATTGATCTCTAAACTAATTCGAGTATGGCCAATTCAGTGGGGATCTCCAAGTCGGGATTGCTCACTACCAAAACTTGGCTCCTTGGACACCCAAAAGTTGACCTCGTCAGAATGTGACCAAAATTGATGTCTAAACTAATTCGAGTATGGCCAATTCTGTGGGGATCTCTAAATCGGGATTGCCAACTACCAAAACTTGGCCCCTTGGACACCCAAAATTTAACCTTGTCAGAATGTGACCAAAATTGATGTCTAAACTAATTTGAGTATGGCCTATTGAGTGGGGATCTCTAAATCGGAATTGCTCACTATCAAAACTGTGCCCCTTGAACACCCAAAATTTGACCTCCTCAGAATGTGACCAAAATTGATGTCTAAACTATTTCGAGTATGCCGAATTCAGTGGGGATTCTAAATCGGGATTGCTCACTACGAAAACTTGGCTCCTTGGACACCCAAAAGTTGACCTCATCAGAATGTGACCAAAATTGATGTCTAAACTAATTCGAGTGTGGCGTATTCAGTGGGATCTCTAATGATTGCTCACTACCAAAACTTGGCCCCTTGGACACCAGAAATTTGACCTCATCAGAATGTGACCAAAATTGGAGTCTAAACTTATTCGATTATGGCCAATTCTGTGGGGATCTCTAAGTCGGGATTGCTCACTACCAAAACTTGGCCCCTTGTACACCCAAAATTTGACCTTGTCAGAAGGTAACCAAAATGGATGTCTAAACTAATTCGAGTTGGCCAATTCAGTGGGGATCTCTAAATGGGGATTGCCCACTACCAAAAATTGGCCCCTTGGACAGCCAAAATTTGACCTCGTCAGAATGAGACAAAAATTGATGTCTAAACTAATTCGAGTATGGCCAATTCAGTGGGGATCTCTAAATCTGGATTGCTGACTATCAAAACTTGGCCCCTTGGACACCCAAAAGTTGACATCAACATAATGTGACCAAAATTGATGTATAAACTTATTCGAGTATGGCCAATTCAGTGGGGATCTCTAAGTCAGGACTGCTCACTCCAAAAATTTGGCACCTTGGACATCCAAAATTTCACCTCGTCAGAATGTGACCAAAATTGATGTCTAAACTGATCCGAGTATGGCCTGTTCAGTGGGGATCTCTAAGTCGTCATTGCTCACTTCCAAACCTTGGCCCCTTGGACACCCAAAATTTGACCTCGTGAGAATGTGACCAAAATTGATGTCTAAACTTATACGAGTATGGCCAATTCTGTGGGGATCTCTAAATCGGGATTGCCCACTATAAAACTTGGCCCCTTGGACACCAAAAATTTGACCTCATCAGAATATGACCAAAATTGATCTCTAAACTAATTCGAGTATGGCCAATTCAGTGGGGATCTCTAAGTCGGGATTGCTCACTACCAAAACTTGGCTCCTTGGACACCAAAAGTTGACCTCGTCAGAATGTGACCAAAATTGATGTCTAAACTAATTCGAGTATGGCCAATTCAGTTGGGATCTGTCAGGACTGCTCACTCCAAAAATTTGGCACCTTGGACATCCAAAATTTCACCTCGTCAGAATGTGACCAAAATTGATGTCTAAACTAATTCGAGTATGGCCAATTCTGTGGGGATCTCTAAATCGGGATTGCCAACTACCAAAACTTGGCCCCTTGGACACCCAAAATTTAACCTTGTCAGAATGTGACCAAAATTGATGTCTAAACTAATTTGAGTATGGCCTATTGAGTGGGGATCTCTAAATCGGAATTGCTCACTATCAAAACTGTGCCCCTTGAACACCCAAAATTTGACCTCGTCAGAATGTGACCAAAATTGATGTCTAAACTAATTAGAGTATGCCGAATTCAGTGGGGATTCTAAATCGGGATTGCTCACTACGAAAACTTGGCTCCTTGGACACCTAAAAGTTGACCTCGTCAGAATGTGACCAAAATTGATGTCTAAACTAATTCGAGTGTGGCCTATTCAGTGGGATCTCTAATGATTGCTCACTACCAAATTGGCCCCTTGGACACCAGAAATTTGACCTCGTCAGAATGTGACCAAAATTGGAGTCTAAACTAATTCGATTATGGCCAATTCTGTGGGGATTTCTAAGTCGGGATTGCTCACTACCAAAACTTGGCCCCTTGTACACCCAAAATTTGACCTTGTCAGAAGGTAACCAAAATGGATGTTTAAACTAATTCGAGATGGCCAATTCAGTGGGGATCTCTAAGTCAGGATTGCTCACTCCCAAAATTTGGCCCCTTGGACAACCAAAATTTGACCTTGTCAGAATGTTACCAAAATTGATGTCTAAACTAATTCATATATGGCCTATTCAGTGGGGATCTCTAAGTCAGGACTGCTCACTCCAAAAATTTGGCCCCTTGGACACAGAAAATTTGACTTCATCAGAAAGTGACCAAAACTGGAGTCTAAACTAATTCGAGTATTGCCAATTCAGTGCGGATCTCTTAGTCGCAATTGCTCACTCCCAAAATTTGGCCCCTTGAACATCCAAAATTTGCCTCGTCAGAAAGCGACCAAAATTGATGTCTAAAATAGTTCAATTATGCCCAATTCAGTGGTGATCTCTAAATCGGGATTGCTCACTACCAAAACATGGCCCCTTGGACACTCAAAATTTGACCTCATCATAATGTGACCAAAATTGATGTCTAAACTAATTTGAGTATCGCCAATTCAGTGGGGATCTCTAAATCGGGATTGCTCACTACCAAAACTTGGCCCCTTGTACACCCAAAATTTGACCTTGTCAGAATGTGACCTAAATTGGAGTTTAAACTTATTCGAGTATGGCCAATTAAGTGGGGATCTCTAAGTCGGGATTGCTCACTCCCAAAATTTAGCCCCTTGGACACCCAAAATTTGCCGCGTCAGAAAGGGACCAAAATTGATGCCTAAACTAATTTGATTATGGCCAATTTGTGGGGATCTCTAAATCTGGATTGCTCACATCCAAAACTTGGCCCCTTGTACAACCAAAATTTGACCTTGTCAGAATGTGACCTAAATTGGAGTTTAAACTAATTCGAGTATGGCCAATTAAGTGGGGATCTCTAAGTCGGGATTGCTCACTCCCAAAATTTAGCCCCTTGGACACCCAAAATTTGCCGCATCAGAAAGGGACCAAAATTGATGCCTAAACTAATTTGATTATGGCCAATTTGTGGGGATCTCTAAATCTGGATTGCTCACTTCCAAAACTTGGCCCCTTGTACACCCAAAATTTGACCTTGTCAGAAGGTGACCGAAATGGATGTCTAAACTAATTCATATATGGCCTATTCAGTGGGGATCTCTAAGTCAGGACTGCTCACTCCAAAAATTTGGCCCCTTGGACACAGAAAATTTGACTTCATCAGAAAGTGACCAAAACTGGAGTCTAAACTAATTCGAGTATTGCCAATTCAGTGCGGATCTCTAAGTCACAATTGCTCACTACCAAAATTTGGCCCCTTGGACATCCAAAATTTGGCTCGTCAGAAATAGACCAAAATTGATGTCTAAACTAGTTTGATTATGGCCAATTCAGTGGTGATCTCTAAATCGGGATTGCTCACTACCAAAACATGGCCCCTTGGACACTCAAAATTTGACCTCATCATAATGTGACCAAAATCGATGTCTAAACTAATTTGAGTATCGCCAATTCAGTGGGGATCTCTAAATTGGGATTGCTCACTTCCAAACCTTGGCGCCTTGGACACACAAAATTTGAACTCGTCAGAATGTGACCTAAATTGGAGTCTAAACTAATTCGAGTATGCCGAATTCAGTGGGGATTCTAAATCGGGATTGCTCACTACGAAAACTTGGCTCCTTGGACACCCAAAAGTTGACCTCGTCAGAATGTGACCAAAATTGATGTCTAAACTAATTCGAGTGTGTACAGTGGGATCTCTAATGATTGCTCACTACCAAAACTTGGCCCCTTGGACACCAAAAAATTGACCTCGTCAGAATGTGACCAAAATGGAGTCTAAACTAATTCGATTATGGCCAATTCCGTGGGGATCTCTAAGTCGGGATTGCCCACTACCAAAACTTGGCCCCTTGGACACCCAAAATTTGACCTCGTCAGAATGAGACAAAAATTTATGTCTAAACTAATTCGAGTATGGCCAATTCAGTGGGGATCTCTAAACCGGGATTGCTCACTATCAAAACTTGGCCCCTTGTACACCAAAATTGGACCTTGTCAGAATGTGACCTAAATTGGAGTCTAAACTAATTCGAGTATGGCCAATTAAGTGGGGATCTCTAAATCGGGATTGCTCACTTCCAAAACTTGGCTCCTTGACACCAAAAATTTGACCTCATCAGAATGTGACCAAAATTGATCTCTAAACTAATTCGAGTATGGCCAATTCAGTGGGGATCTCTAAGTCGGGAATGCTCACTACCATAACTTGGCTCCTTGGACACCCAAAAGTTGACCTCGTCAGTATGTGACCTAAATTGATGTCTAAACTAATTCGAGTATGGCCAATTCAGTTGGGATCTCAGTCAGGACTGCTCACTCCAAAAATTTGGCACCTTGGACATCCAAAATTTCCCCTCATCAGAATGTGACCCAAATTGATGTCTAAACTAATTCGAGTATGGCCTGTTCAGTCGGGATCTCTAAGTCGTGATTGCTCACTACCAAAACTTGGCTCCTTGGACACCTAAAAGTTGACCTCGTCAGAATGTGACCAAAATTGATGTCTAAACTTATTCGAGTGTGGCCAATTCTGTTGGGATCTCTAAATCGGGATTGCCCACTACCCAAACTTGGCCCCTTGGACACCCAAAATTTAACCTTGTCAGAATGTGACCAAAATTGATGTCTAAACTAATTTGAGTATGGCCTATTGAGTGGAGATCTCTAAATCGGAATTGCTCACTATCAAAACTGTGCCCCTTGGACACCCAAAATTTGACCTCGTCACAATGTGACCAAAATTCATGTCTAAACTAATTCGAGTATGCCGAATTCAGTGGGGATTCTAAATCGGGATTGCTCACTACGAAAACTTGGCTCCTTGGACACCCAAAAGTTGACCTCGTCAGAATGTGACCAAAATTGATGTCTAAACTAATTCGAGTGTGGCCTATACAGTGGGATCTCTAATGATTGCTCACTACCAAAACTTGGCTCCTTGGACACCAAAAATTTGACCTCGTCAGAATGTGACCAAAATGGAGTCTAAACTAATTCGATTATGGCCAATTCTTTGGGGATCTCTAAGTCGGGATTGCTCCTACCAAAACTTGGCCCCTTGTACACCCAAAATTTGACCTTGTCAGAAGGTAACCAAAATGGATGTTTTAACTAATTCGAGATGGCCAAATCAGTTGGGATCTCTAAGTCAGGATTGCTCACTTCCAAACCTTGGCCCCTTGGACACCCAAAATTTGACCTCGTCAGAATGTGACCAAAATTGATGTCTAAACTTATACGAGTATGGCCAATTCTGTGGGGATCTCTAAATCGGGATTGCCCACTACCAAAACTTGGCCCCTTGGACACCCAAAATTTGACCTCGTCAGAATGAGACAAAAATTGATGTCTAAACTAATTCGAGTATGGCCAATTCAGTGGGGATCTCTAAACTGGGATTGCTCACTATCAAAACTTGGCCCCTTGGACAGTCAAAATTTGACCTCATCATAATGTGACCAAAATTGATGTCTAAACTAATTCGAGTATGGCCTGTTCAGTGGGGATCTCTAAGTCGTTATTGCTCAGTTCCAAACCTTGGCCCATTGGACACCCAAAATTTGACCCCTTCAGAATGTGACCAAAATTGATGTCTAAACTTATACGAGTATGGCCAATTCTGTGGGGATCTCTAAATCGGGATTGCCCACTACCAAAACTTGGCCCCTTGGACACCCAAAAGTTGACCTCGTCAGAATGTGACCAAAATTGATGTCTAAACTAATTGGAGTATGGCCAATTCAGTTGGGATCTCAGTCAGGACTGCTCACTCCAAAAATTTGGCACCTTGGACATCCAAAATTTCACCTCGTCAGAATGTGACCAAAATTGATGTCTAAACTAATTCGAGTATGGCCAATTCTGTGGGGATCTCTAAATTGGGATTGCCAACTACCAACACTTGGCCCCTTGGACACCCAAAATTTAACCTTGTCAGAATGTGACCAAAATTGATGTCTAAACTAATTTGAGTATGGCCTATTGAGTGGGGATCTCTAAATCGGAATTGCTCACTATCAAAACTGTGCCCCTTGAACACCCAAAATTTGACCTCGTCAGAATGTGACCAAAATTGATGTCTAAACTATTTCGAGTATGCCGAATTCAGTGGGGATTCTAAATCGGGATTGCTCACTACGAAAACTTGGCTCCTTGGACACCCAAAAGTTGACCTCATCAGAATGTGACCAAAATTGATGTCTAAACTAATTCGAGTGTGGCCTATTCAGTGGGATCTCTAATGATTACTCACTACCAAAACTTGGCCCCTTGGACACCAGAAATTTGACCTCGTCAGAATGTGACCAAAATTGGAGTCTAAACTTATTCGATTATGGCCAATTCTGTGGGGATCTCTAAGTCGGGATTGCTCACTACCAAAACTTGGCCCCTTGTACACCCAAAATTTGACCTTGTCAGAAGGTAACCAAAATGGATGTCTAAACTAATTCGAGTTGGCCAATTCAGTGGGGATCTCTAAATGGGGATTGCCCACTACCAAAACTTGGCCCCTTGGACACCCAAAATTTGACCTCGTCAGAATGAGACAAAAATTGATGTCTAAACTAATTCGAGTATGGCCAATTCAGTGGGGATCTCTAAATCGGGATTGCTGACTATCAAAACTTGGCCCCTTGGACACCCAAAAGTTGACATCAACAGAATGTGACCAAAATTGATGTATAATCTTATTCGAGTATGGCCAATTCAGTGGGGATCTCTAAGTCAGGACTGCTCACTCCCAAAATTTAGCCCCTTGGACACCCAAAATTTGCCGCGTCAGAAAGGGACCAAAATTGATGCCTAAACTAATTCGATTATGGCCAATTCTGTGGGGATCTCTAAATCGGGATTGCCCACTACCAAAACTTGGCCCCTTGGACACCAAAAATTTGACCTCATCAGAATGTGACCAAAATTGATCTCTAAACTAATTCGAGTATGGCCAATTCAGTGCGGATCTCTAAGTCGGGATTGCGCACTACTAAAACTTGGCTTCTTGGACACCCAAAAGTTGACGTCGTCAGAATGTGACCAAAATTGATGTCTAAACTTATCCAAGTATGGCCAATTCAGAGGGATCTCTAAGTCAGGACTGCTCACTCCAAAAATTTGGCACCTTGGACATCCAAAATTTCACCTCGTCAGAATGTGACCAAAATTGATGTCTAAACTAATTCGAGTATGGCCAATTCAGTGGGGATCTCTAAATCGGGATTGCTCACTATCAAAACTTCGCCCCTTGGACACCGAAAATATGACCTCATCAGAATGTGACCAAAATTGATCTCTAAACTAGTTCGAGTATGGCCAATTCAGTGGGGATCTCTAAGTCGGGATTGCTCACTACCGAAACTTGGCTCCTTGGACACCCAAAAGTTGACCTCGTCAGAATGTGACCAAAATTGATGTCTAAACTAATTCGAGTATGGCCAATTCAGTTGGGATCTCAGTCAGGACTGCTCACTAGAAAAATTTGGCACCTTGGACATCCAAAATTTCACCTCGTCAGAATGTGACCAAAATTGATGTCTAAACTAATTCGGGTATGGCCTATTCAGTCGGGATCTCTAAGTCGTCATTGCTCACTTCCAAACCTTGGCGCCTTGGACACACAAAATTTGATCTCGTCAGAATGTGACCAAAATTGATGTCTAAACTTATTCGAGTATGGCCAATTCTGTGGGGATCTCTAAATCGGGATTGCCCACTACCAAAACTTGGCCCCTTGGACACCAAAAATTTGACCTCATCAGAATGTGACCAAAATTGATCTCTAAACTAATTCGAGTACGGCCAATTCAGTGCGGATCTCTAAGTCGGGATTGCTCAGTTCCAAACCTTGGCCCCTTGGACAACCAAAATTTGACCTGGTCAGAATGTGACCAAAATTGATGTCTAAACATATACGAGTATGGCCAATTCTGTGGGGATCTCTAAATCGGGATTGCTCACTACAAAAACTTGGCCCCTTGGACACCCAAAATTTGACCTTGTCAGAATGAGACAAAAATTGATGTCTAAACTAATTCGAGTATGGCCAATTCAGTGGGGATCTCTAAATCGGGATTGCTCACTATCAAAACTTGGCCCCTTGGACACCAAAAATTTGACCTCCTCAGAATGTGAGCAAAAACTAATTCGAGTATGGCCAATTCAGTGGGGATCTCTAAGTCGGGATTGCTCACTACCAAAACTTGGCTCCTTGGACACCCAAAAGTTGACCTCATCAGAGTGTGACCAAAATTGATGTCTAAACTAATTCGAGTATGGCCAATTCAGTTGGGATCTCAGTCAGGACAGCTCACTCCAAAAATTTGGCAACTTGGACATCCAAAATTTCACCTCGTCAGAATGTGACCAAAATTCATGTCTAAACTAATTCGAGTATGGCCTGTTCAGTCGGGATCTCTAAGTCATGATTGCTCACTTCCAAACCTTGGCGCCTTGGACACACAAAATTTGACCTCGTCAGAATGTGACCAAAATTGATGTCTAAACTTATTCGAGTTTGGCCAATTCTGTGGGGATCTCTAAATCGGGATTGCCCACTACCAAAACTTGGCCCCTTGGACACCCAAAATTTAACCTTGTCAGAATGTGACCAAAATTGATGTCTAAACTAATTTGAGTATGGCCTATTGAGTGGGGATCTCTAAATCGGAATTGCTCACTATCAAAACTGTGCCCATTGGACAGCCAAAATTTGACCTCGTCAGAATGTGACCAAAATTGATGTCTAAACTAATTCGAGTATGCCGAATTCAGTGGGGATTCTAAATCGGGATTGCTCACAACGAAAACTTGGCTCCTTGGACACCCAAAAGTTGACCTCATCAGAATGTGACCAAAATTGATGTCTAAACTAATTCGAGTGTGGCCTATTCAGTGGGATCTCTAATGATTGCTCACTACCAAAACTTGGCCCCTTGGACACCAAAAATTTGACCTCGTCAGAATGTGACCAAAATTGGAGTCTAAACTAATTCGATTATGGCCAATTCTGTGGGGATCTCTAAGTCGGGATTGCTCACTACCAAAACTTGGCCCCTTGTACACCCAAAATTTGACCTTGTCAGAAGGTAACCAAAATGGATGTCTAAACTAATTCGAGATGGCCAATTCAGTGGGGATCTCTAAGTCAGGATTGCTCACTCCCAAAATTTGGCCCCTTGGACAACCAAAATTTGACCTTGTCAGAATGTTATCAAAATTGGTGTCTAAACTAATTCATATATGGCCTATTCAGTGGGGATCTCTAAGTCATGACTGCTCACTCCAAAAATTTGGCCCCTTCGACCCAGAAAATTTGACTTCTTCAGAAAGTGACCAAAACTGGAGTCTAAACTAATTCGAGTATTGCCAATTCAGTGCGGATCTCTAAGTCGCAATTGCTCACTCCCAAAATTTGGCCCCTTGGACATCCAAAATTTGCCTCGTCAGAAAGCGACCAAAATTGATGTCTAAAATAGTTCGATTATGTCCAATTCAGTGGTGATCTCTAAATCGGGATTGCTCACTACCAAAACATGGCCCCTTGGACACTCAAAATTTGACCTCATCATAATGTGAGCAAAATTGATGTCTAAACTAATTTGAGTATCGCCAATTCAGTGGGGATCTCTAAATCGGGATTGCTCACTACCAAACCTTGTCCCCTTGTACACCCAAAATTTGACCTCTTCAGAATGTGACCTAAATTGGTGTCTAAACTAATTCGAGTATGGCCAATTAAGTGGGGATCTCTAAGTCGGGATTGCTCACTCCCAAAATTTAGCCCCTTGGACGCCCAAAATTTGACCCTGTCAGAATGTTACCAAAATTGATGTCTAAACTAATTCATATATGGCCTATTCAGTGGGGATCTCTAAGTCAGGACTGCTCACTCCAAAAATTTGGCCCCTTGGACATCCAAAATTTTACCTCATCAGAATGTGACCAAAATTGATGTCAAAACTAATTCGAGTATGGCCTGTTCAGTGGAGATCTCTAAGTCGTGATTGCTCACTTCCAAACCTTGGCCCCTTGGACACCCAAAATTTGACCTCGTCAGGATGTGACCAAAATTGATGTCTAAACTTATATGAGTATGGCCAATTCTGTGGGGATCTCTAAATCGGGATTGCCCACTACCAAAACTTGGCCCCTTGGACACCCAAAATTTGACCTCGTCAGAATGAGACAAAAATTGATGTCTAAACTAATTCGAGTATGGCCAATTCATTGGGGATCTCTAAATCGGGATTGCTGACTATCAAAACTTGGCCCCTTGGACACCCAAAAGTTGACATCAACAGAATGTGACCAAAATTGATGTAGAAACTTATTCGAGTATGGCCAATTCAGTGGGGATCTCTAAGTCAGGACTGCTCACTCCAAAAATTTGGCACCTTGGACATCCAAAATTTTACCTCGTCAGAATGTGACCAAAATTGATGTCTAAACTAATTCGAGTATGGCCTGTTCAGTTGGGATCTCTAAGTCGTCATTGCTCACTTCCAAACCTTGGCCCCTTGGACACCCAAAATTTGATCTCGTCAGAATGTGACCAAAATTGATGTCTAAACTTATACGAGTATGGCCAATTCTGTGGGGATCTCTAAATCGCGATTGCCCACTACCAAAACTTGGCCCCTTGGACACCAAAAATTTGACCTCATCAGCATGTGACCAAAATTGATCTCTAAACTAATTCGAGTATGGCCAATTCAGTGGGGATCTCTAAGTCGGGATTGCTCACTACCAAAACTTGGCTCCTTGGACACCCAAAAGTTGACCTCGTCAGAATGTGACCAAAATTGATGTCTAAACTAATTGGAGTATGGCCAATTCAGTGGGGATCTCTAAATCGGGATTGCTGACTATCAAAACTTGGCCCCTTGGACACCCAAAAGTTGACATCAACAGAATGTGACCAAAATTGATGTATAAACTTATTCGAGTATGGCCAATTCAGTGGGGATCTCTAAGTCAGGACTGCTCACTCCCAAAATTTAGCCCCTTGGACACCCAAAATTTGCCGCGTCAGAAAGGGACCAAAATTGATGCCTAAACTAATTCGATTATGGCCAATTCTGTTGGGATCTCTAAATCGGGATTGCCCACTACCAAAACTTGGCCCCTTGGACACCAAAAATTTGACCTCATCAGAATGTGACCAAAATTGATCTCTAAACTAATTCGATTATGGCCAATTCTGTGGGGATCTCTAAGTCGGGATTGCTCCTACCAAAACTTGGCCCCTTGTACACCCAAAATTTGACCTTGTCAGAAGGTAACCAAAATGGATGTTTAAACTAATTTGAGATGGCCAAATCAGTTGGGATCTCTAAGTCAGGATTGCTCACTTCCAAACCTTGGCCCCTTGGACACCCAAAATTTGACCTCGTCAGATTGTGACCAAAATTGATGTCTAAACTTATATGAGTATGGCCAATTCTGTGGGGATCTCTAAATCGGGATTGCCTACTACCAAAACTTGGCCCCTTGGACACCCAAAATTTGACCTCGTCAGAATGAGACAAAAATTGATGTCTAAACTAATTCGAGTATGGCCAATTCAGTGGGGATCTCTAAACCGGGATTGCTCACTATCAAAACTTGGCCCCTTGGACAGTCAAAATTTGACCTCATCATAATGTGACCAAAATTGATGTCTAAACTAATTCGAGTATGGCCTGTTCAGTGGGGATCTCTAAGTCGTTATTGCTCAGTTCCAAACCTTGGCCCCTTGGACACCCAAAATTTGACCCCTTCAGAATGTGACCAAAATTGATGTCTAAACTTATACGAGTATGGCCAATTCTGTGGGGATCTCTAAATCGGGATTGCCCACTACCAAAACTTGGCCCCTTGGACACCCAAAAGTTGACCTCGTCAGAATGTGACCAAAATTGATGTCTAAACTAATTGGAGTATGGCCAATTCAGTTGGGATCTCAGTCAGGACTGCTCACTCCAAAAATTTGGCACCTTGGACATCCAAAATTTCACCTCGTCAGAATGTGACCAAAATTGATGTCTAAACTAATTCGAGTATGGCCAATTCTGTGGGGATCTCTAAATCGGGATTGCCAACTACCAACACTTGGCCCCTTGGACACCCAAAATTTAACCTTGTCAGAATGTGACCAAAATTGATGTCTAAACTAATTTGAGTATGGCCTATTGAGTGGGGATCTCTAAATCGGAATTGCTCACTATCAAAACTGTGCCCCTTGAACACCCAAAATTTGACCTCGTCAGAATGTGACCAAAATTGATGTCTAAACTATTTCGAGTATGCCGAATTCAGTGGGGATTCTAAATCGGGATTGCTCACTACGAAAACTTGGCTCCTTGGACACCCAAAAGTTGACCTCATAAGAATGTGACCAAAATTGATGTCTAAACTAATTCGAGTGTGGCCTATTCAGTGGGATCTCTAATGATTGCTCACTACCAAAACTTGGCCCCTTGGACACCAGAAATTTGACCTCGTCAGAATGTGACCAAAATTGGAGTCTAAACTTATTCGATTATGGCCAATTCTGTGGGGATCTCTAAGTCGGGATTGCTCACTACCAAAACTTGGCCCCTTGTACACCCAAAATTTGACCTTGTCAGAAGGTAACCAAAATGGATGTCTGAACTAATTCGAGTTGGCCAATTCAGTGGGGATCTCTAAATGGGGATTGCCCACTACCAAAACTTGGCCCCTTGGACACCCAAAATTTGACCTCGTCAGAATGAGACAAAAATTGATGTCTAAACTAATTCGAGTATGGCCAATTCAGTGGGGATCTCTAAATCGGGATTGCTGACTATCAAAACTTGGCCCCTTGGACACCCAAAAGTTGACATCAACAGAATGTGACCAAAATTGATGTATAATCTTATTCGAGTATGGCCAATTCAGTGGGGATCTCTAAGTCAGGACTGCTCACTCCCAAAATTTAGCCCCTTGGACACCCAAAATTTGACCTCATCATAATGTGACCAAAATTGATGTCTAAACTAATTCGAGTATGGCCTGTTCAGTGGGGATCTCTAAGTCGTTATTGCTCAGTTCCAAACCTTGGCCCATTGGACACCCAAAATTTGACCCCTTCAGAATGTGACCAAAATTGATGTCTAAACTTATACGAGTATGGCCAATTCTGTGGGGATCTCTAAATCGGGATTGCCCACTACCAAAACTTGGCTTCTTGGACACCCAAAAGTTGACGTCGTCAGAATGTGACCAAAATTGATGTCTAAACTTATCCAAGTATGGCCAATTCAGAGGGATCTCTAAGTCAGGACTGCTCACTCCAAAAATTTGGCACCTTGGACATCCAAAATTTCACCTCGTCAGAATGTGACCAAAATTGATGTCTAAACTAATTCGAGTATGGCCAATTCAGTGGGGATCTCTAAATCGGGATTGCTCACTATCAAAACTTCGCCCCTTGGACACCGAAAATATGACCTCATCAGAATGTGACCAAAATTGATCTCTAAACTAGTTCGAGTATGGCCAATTCAGTGGGGATCTCTAAGTCGGGATTGCTCACTACCGAAACTTGGCTCCTTGGACACCCAAAAGTTGACCTCGTCAGAATGTGACCAAAATTGATGTCTAAACTAATTCGAGTATGGCCAATTCAGTCGGGATCTCAGTCAGGACTGCTCACTAGAAAAATTTGGCACCTTGGACATCCAAAATTTCACCTCGTCAGAATGTGACCAAAATTGATGTCTAAACTAATTCGGGTATGGCCTATTCAGTCGGGATCTCTAAGTCGTCATTGCTCACTACCAAAACTTGGCCCCTTGGACACCAAAAATTTGACCTCCTCAGAATGTGAGCAAAATTGATCTCTAAACTAATTCGAGTATGGCCAATTCAGTGGGGATCTCTAAGTCGGGATTGCTCACTACCAAAACTTGGCTCCTTGGACACCCAAAAGTTGACCTCATCAGAATGTGACCAAAATTGATGTCTAAACTAATTCGAGTATGGCCAATTCAGTTGGGATCTCAGTCAGGACAGCTCACTCCAAAAATTTGGCAACTTGGACATCCAAAATTTCACCTCGTCAGAATGTGACCAAAATTCATGTCTAAACTAATTCGAGTATGGCCTGTTCAGTCGGGATCTCTAAGTCATGATTGCTCACTTCCAAACCTTGGCGCCTTGGACACACAAAATTTGACCTCGTCAGAATGTGACCAAAATTGATGTCTAAACTTATTCGAGTTTGGCCAATTCTGTGGGGATCTCTAAATCGGGATTGCCCACTACCAAAACTTGGCCCCTTGGACACCCAAAATTTAACCTTGTCAGAATGTGACCAAAATTGATGTCTAAACTAATTTGAGTATGGCCTATTGAGTGGGGATCTCTAAATCGGAATTGCTCACTATCAAAACTGTGCCCCTTGGACAGCCAAAATTTGACCTCGTCAGAATGTGACCAAAATTGATGTCTAAACTAATTCGAGTATGCCGAATTCAGTGGGGATTCTAAATCGGGATTGCTCACAACCAAAAATTGGCTCCTCGGACACCCAAAAGTTGACCTCATCAGAATGTGACCAAAATTGATGTCTAAACTAATTCGAGTGTGGCCTATTCAGTGGGATCTCTAATGATTGCTCACTACCAAAACTTGGCCCCTTGGACACCAAAAATTTGACCTCGTCAGAATGTGACCAAAATTGGAGTCTAAACTAATTCGATTATGGCCAATTCTGTGGGGATCTCTAAGTCGGGATTGCTCACTACCAAAACTTGGCCCCTTGTACACCCAAAATTTGACCTTGTCAGAAGGTAACCAAAATGGATGTCTAAACTAATTCGAGTATTGCCAATTCAGTGCGGATCTCTAAGTCGCAATTGCTCACTCCCAAAATTTGGCCCCTTGGACATCCAAAATTTGCCTCGTCAGAAAGCGACCAAAATTGATGTCTAAAATAGTTCAATTATGCCCAATTCAGTGGTGATCTCTAAATCGGGATTGCTCACTACCAAAACATGGCCCCTTGGACACTCAAAATTTGACCTCATCATAATGTGACCAAAATTGATGTCTAAACTAATTTGAGTATCGCCAATTCAGTGGGGATCTCTAAATCGGGATTGCTCACTACCAAACCTTGTCCCCTTGTACACCCAAAATTTGACCTCGTCAGAATGTGACCTAAATTGGTGTCTAAACTAATTCGAGTATGGCCAATTAAGTGGGGATCTCTAAGTCGGGATTGCTCACTCCCAAAATTTAGCCCCTTGGACGCCCAAAATTTGACCCTGTCAGAATGTTACCAAAATTGATGTCTAAACTAATTCATATATGGCCTATTCAGTGGGGATCTCTAAGTCAGGACTGCTCACTCCAAAAATTTGGCCCCTTGGACATCCAAAATTTTACCTCATCAGAATGTGACCAAAATTGATGTCAAAACTAATTCGAGTATAGTCTGTTCAGTGGGGATCTCTAAGTCGTGATTGCTCACTTCCAAACCTTGGCCCCTTGGACACCCAAAATTTGACCTCGTCAGGATGTCACCAAAATTGATGTCTAAACTTATATGAGTATGGCCAATTCTGTGGGGATCTCTAAATCGGGATTGCCCACTACCAAAACTTGGCCCCTTGGACACCCAAAATTTGACCTCGTCAGAATGAGACAAAAATTGATGTAGAAACTTATTCGAGTATGGCCAATTCAGTGGGGATCTCTAAGTCAGGACTGCTCACTCCAAAAATTTGGCACCTTGGACATCCAAAATTTTACCTCGTCAGAATGTGACCAAAATTGATGTCTAAACTAATTCGAGTATGGCCTGTTCAGTGGGGATCTCTAAGTCGTCATTGCTCACTTCCAAACCTTGGCCCCTTGGACACCCAAAATTTGCCGCGTCAGAAAGGGACCAAAATTGATGCCTAAACTAATTCGATTATGGCCAATTCTGTGGGGATCTCTAAATCGGGATTGCCCACTACCAAAACTTGGCTTCTTGGACACCCAAAAGTTGACGTCGTCAGAATGTGACCAAAATTGATGTCTAAACTTATCCAAGTATGGCCAATTCAGAGGGATCTCTAAGTCAGGACTGCTCACTCCAAAAATTTGGCACCTTGGACATCCAAAATTTCACCTCGTCAGAATGTGACCAAAATTGATGTCTAAACTAATTCGAGTATGGCCAATTCAGTGGGGATCTCTAAATCGGGATTGCTCACTATCAAAACTTCGCCCCTTGGACACCGAAAATATGACCTCATCAGAATGTGACCAAAATTGATCTCTAAACTAGTTCGAGTATGGCTAATTCAGTGGGGATCTCTAAGTCGGGATTGCTCACTACCGAAACTTGGCTCCTTGGACACCCAAAAGTTGACCTCGTCAGAATGTGACCAAAATTGATGTTTAAACTAATTCGAGTATAGCCAATTCAGTTGGGATCTCAGTCAGGACTGCTCACTAGAAAAATTTGGCACCTTGGACATCCAAAATTTCACCTCGTCAGAATGTGACCAAAATTGATGTCTAAACTAATTCGGGTATGGCCTATTCAGTCGGGATCTCTAAGTTGTCATTGCTCACTTCCAAACCTTGGCGCCTTGGACACACAAAATTTGATCTCGTCAGAATGTGACCAAAATTGATGTCTAAACTTATTCGAGTATGGCCAATTCTGTGGGGATCTCTAAATCGGGATTGCCCACTACCAAAACTTGGCCCCTTGGACACCAAAAATTTGACCTCATCAGAATGTGACCAAAATTGATCTCTAAACTAATTCGAGTACGGCCAATTCAGTGCGGATCTCTAAGTCGGGATTGCTCACTTCCAAACCTTGGCCCCTTGGACAACCAAAATTTGACCTGGTCAGAATGTGACCAAAATTGATGTCTAAACATATACGAGTATGGCCAATTCTGTGGGGATCTCTAAATCGGGATTGCTCACTACCAAAACTTGGCCCCTTGGACACCCAAAATTTGACCTTGTCAGAATGAGACAAAAATTGATGTCTAAACTAATTCGAGTATGGCCAATTCAGTGGGGATCTCTAAATCGGGATTGCTCACTATCAAAACTTGGCCCCTTGGACACCAAAAATTTGACCTCCTCAGAATGTGAGCAAAATTGATCTCTAAACTAATTCGAGTATGGCCAATTCAGTGGGGATCTCTAAGTCGGGATTGCTCACTACCAAAACTTGGCTCCTTGGACACCCAAAAGTTGACCTCATCAGAATGTGACCAAAATTGATGTCTAAACTAATTCGAGTATGGCCAATTCAGTTGGGATCTCAGTCAGGACAGCTCACTCCAAAAATTTGGCAACTTGGACATCCAAAATTTCACCTCGTCAGAATGTGACCAAAATTCATGTCTAAACTAATTCGAGTATGGCCTGTTCAGTCGGGATCTCTAAGTCATGATTGCTCACTTCCAAACCTTGGCGCCTTGGACACACAAAATTTGACCTCGTCAGAATGTGACCAAAATTGATGTCTAAACTTATTCGAGTTTGGCCAATTCTGTGGGGATCTCTAAATCGGGATTGCCCACTACCAAAACTTGGCCCCTTGGACACCCAAAATTTAACCTTGTCAGAATGTGACCAAAATTGATGTCTAAACTAATTTGAGTATGGCCTATTGAGTGGGGATCTCTAAATCGGAATTGCTCACTATCAAAACTGTGCCCCTTGGACAGCCAAAATTTGACCTCGTCAGAATGTGACCAAAATTGATGTCTAAACTAATTCGAGTATGCCGAATTCAGTGGGGATTCTAAATCGGGATTGCTCACAACGAAAACTTGGCTCCTTGGACACCCAAAAGTTGACCTCATCAGAATGTGACCAAAATTGATGTCTAAACTAATTCGAGTGTGGCCTATTCAGTGGGATCTCTAATGATTGCTCACTACCAAAACTTGGCCCCTTGGACACCAAAAATTTGACCTTGTCAGAATGTTACCAAAATTGGTGTCTAAACTAATTCATATATGGCCTATTCAGTGGGGATCTCTAAGTCATGACTGCTCACTCCAAAAATTTGGGCCCTTCGACCCAGAAAATTTGACTTCTTCAGAAAGTGACCAAAACTGGAGTCTAAACTAATTCGAGTATTGCCAATTCAGTGCGGATCTCTAAGTCGCAATTGCTCACTCCCAAAATTTGGCCCCTTGGACATCCAAAATTTGCCTCGTCAGAAAGCGACCAAAATTGATGTCTAAAATAGTTCGATTATGCCCAATTCAGTGGTGATCTCTAAATCGGGATTGCTCACTACCAAAACATGGCCCCTTGGACACTCAAAATTTGACCTCATCATAATGTGACCAAAATTGATGTCTAAACTAATTTGAGTATCGCCAATTCAGTGGGGATCTCTAAATCGGGATTGCTCACTACCAAACCTTGTCCCCTTGTACACCCAAAATTTGACCTCGTCAGAATGTGACCTAAATTGGTGTCTAAACTAATTCGAGTATGGCCAATTAAGTGGGGATCTCTAAGTCGGGATTGCTCACTCCCAAAATTTAGCCCCTTGGACGCCCAAAATTTGACCCTGTCAGAATGTTACCAAAATTGATGTCTAAACTAATTCATATATGGCCTATTCAGTGGGGATCTCTAAGTCAGGACTGCTCACTCCAAAAATTTGGCCCCTTGGACATCCAAAATTTTACCTCATCAGAATGTGACCAAAATTGATGTCAAAACTAATTCGAGTATGGCCTGTTCAGTGGGGATCTCTAAGTCGTGATTGCTCACTTCCAAACCTTGGCCCCTTGGACACCCAAAATTTGACCTCGTCAGGATGTGACCAAAATTGATGTCTAAACTTATATGAGTATGGCCAATTCTGTGGGGATCTCTAAATCGGGATTGCCCACTACCAAAACTTGGCCCCTTGGACACCCAAAATTTGACCTCGTCAGAATGAGACAAAAATTGAAGTCTAAACTAATTCGAGTATGGCCAATTCAGTGGGGATCTCTAAATCGGGATTGCTGACTATCAAAACTCTGCCCCTTGGACACCCAAAAGTTGACATCAACAGAATGTGACCAAAATTGATGTAGAAACTTATTCGAGTATGGCCAATTCAGTGGGGATCTCTAAGTCAGGACTGCTCACTCCAAAAATTTGGCACCTTGGACATCCAAAATTTTACCTCGTCAGAATGTGACCAAAATTGATGTCTAAACTAATTCGAGTATGGCCTGTTCAGTGGGGATCTCTAAGTCGTCATTGCTCACTTCCAAACCTTGGCCCCTTGGACACCCAAAATTTGCCGCGTCAGAAAGGGACCAAAATTGATGCCTAAACTAATTCGATTATGGCCAATTCTGTGGGGATCTCTAAATCGGGATTGCCCACTACCAAAACTTGGCCCCTTGGACACCAAAAATTTGACCTCATCAGAATGTGACCAAAATTGATCTCTAAACTAATTCGAGTATGGCCAATTCAGTGCGGATCTCTAAGTCGGGATTGCGCACTACCAAAACTTGGCTTCTTGGACACCCAAAAGTTGACGTCGTCAGAATGTGACCAAAATTGATGTCTAAACTTATCCAAGTATGGCCAATTCAGAGGGATCTCTAAGTCAGGACTGCTCACTCCAAAAATTTGGCACCTTGGACATCCAAAATTTCACCTCGTCAGAATGTGACCAAAATTGATGTCTAAACTAATTCGAGTATGGCCAATTCAGTGGGGATCTCTAAATCGGGATTGCTCACTATCAAAACTTCGCCCCTTGGACACCGAAAATATGACCTCATCAGAATGTGACCAAAATTGATCTCTAAACTAGTTCGAGTATGGCTAATTCAGTGGGGATCTCTAAGTCGGGATTGCTCACTACCAAAACTTGGCTCCTTGGACACCCAAAAGTTGACCTCGTCAGAATGTGACCAAAATTGATGTTTAAACTAATTCGAGTATAGCCAATTCAGTTGGGATCTCAGTCAGGACTGCTCACTAGAAAAATTTGGCACCTTGGACATCCAAAATTTCACCTCGTCAGAATGTGACCAAAATTGATGTCTAAACTAATTCGGGTATGGCCTATTCAGTCGGGATCTCTAAGTTGTCATTGCTCACTTCCAAACCTTGGCGCCTTGGACACACAAAATTTGATCTCGTCAGAATGTGACCAAAATTGATGTCTAAACTTATTCGAGTATGGCCAATTCTGTGGGGATCTCTAAATCGGGATTGCCCACTACCAAACTTGGCCCCTTGGACACCAAAAATTTGACCTCATCAGAATGTGACCAAAATTGATCTCTAAACTAATTCGAGTACGGCCAATTCAGTGCGGATCTCTAAGTCGGGATTGCTCACTTCCAAACCTTGGCCCCTTGGACAACCAAAATTTGACCTGGTCAGAATGTGACCAAAATTGATGTCTAAACATATACGAGTATGGCCAATTCTGTGGGGATCTCTAAATCGGGATTGCTCACTACCAAAACTTGGCCCCTTGGACACCCAAAATTTGACCTTGTCAGAATGAGACAAAAATTGATGTCTAAACTAATTCGAGTATGGCCAATTCAGTGGGGATCTCTAAATCGGGATTGCTCACTATCAAAACTTGGCCCCTTCGACACCAAAAATTTGACCTCCTCAGAATGTGAGCAAAATTGATCTCTAAACTAATTCGAGTATGGCCAATTCAGTGGGGATCTCTAAGTCGGGATTGCTCACTACCAAAACTTGGCTCCTTGGACACCCAAAAGTTGACCTCATCAGAATGTGACCAAAATTGATGTCTAAACTAATTCGAGTATGGCCAATTCAGTTGGGATCTCAGTCAGGACAGCTCACTCCAAAAATTTGGCAACTTGGACATCCAAAATTTCACCTCGTCAGAATGTGACCAAAATTCATGTCTAAACTAATTCGAGTATGGCCTGTTCAGTCGGGATCTCTAAGTCATGATTGCTCACTTCCAAACCTTGGCGCCTTGGACACACAAAATTTGACCTCGTCAGAATGTGACCAAAATTGATGTCTAAACTTATTCGAGTTTGGCCAATTCTGTGGGGATCTCTAAATCGGGATTGCCCACTACCAAAACTTGGCCCCTTGGACACCCAAAATTTAACCTTGTCAGAATGTGACCAAAATTGATGTCTAAACTAATTTGAGTATGGCCTATTGAGTGGGGATCTCTAAATCGGAATTGCTCACTATCAAAACTGTGCCCCTTGGACAGCCAAAATTTGACCTCGTCAGAATGTGACCAAAATTGATGTCTAAACTAATTCGAGTATGCCGAATTCAGTGGGGATTCTAAATCGGGATTGCTCACAACGAAAACTTGGCTCCTTGGACACCCAAAAGTTGACCTCATCAGAATGTGACCAAAATTGATGTCTAAACTAATTCGAGTGTGGCCTATTCAGTGGGATCTCTAATGATTGCTCACTACCAAAACTTGGCCCCTTGGACACCAAAAATTTGACCTTGTCAGAATGTTACCAAAATTGGTGTCTAAACTAATTCATATATGGCCTATTCAGTGGGGATCTCTAAGTCTTGACTGCTCACTCCAAAAATTTGGGCCCTTCGACCCAGAAAATTTGACTTCTTCAGAAAGTGACCAAAACTGGAGTCTAAACTAATTCGAGTATTGCCAATTCAGTGCAGATCTCTAAGTCGCAATTACTCACTCCCAAAATTTGGCCCCTTGGACATCCAAAATTTGCCTCGTCAGAAAGCGACCAAAATTGATGTCTAAAATAGTTCGATTATGCCCAATTCAGTGGTGATCTCTAAATCGGGATTGCTCACTACCAAAACATGGCCCCTTGGACACTCAAAATTTGACCTCATCATAATGTGACCAAAATTGATGTCTAAACTAATTTGAGTATCGCCAATTCAGTGGGGATCTCTAAATCGGGATTGCTCACTACCAAACCTTGTCCCCTTGTACACCCAAAATTTGACCTCGTCAGAATGTGACCTAAATTGGTGTCTAAACTAATTCGAGTATGGCCAATTAAGTGGGGATCTCTAGTCGGGATTGCTCACTCCCAAAATTTAGCCCCTTGGACGCCCAAAATTTGACCCTGTCAGAATGTTACCAAAATTGATGTCTAAACTAATTCATATATGGCCTATTCAGTGGGGATCTCTAAGTCAGGACTGCTCACTCCAAAAATTTGGCCCCTTGGACATCCAAAATTTTACCTCATCAGAATGTGACCAAAATTGATGTCAAAACTAATTCGAGTATGGCCTGTTCAGTGGGGATCTCTAAGTCGTGATTGCTCACTTCCAAACCTTGGCCCCTTGGACACCCAAAATTTGACCTCGTCAGGATGTGACCAAAATTGATGTCTAAACTTATATGAGTATGGCCAATTCTGTGGGGATCTCTAAATCGGGATTGCCCACTACCAAAACTTGGCCCCTTGGACACCCAAAATTTGACCTCGTCAGAATGAGACAAAAATTGATGTCTAAACTAATTCGAGTATGGCCAATTCAGTGGGGATCTCTAAATCGGGATTGCTGACTATCAAAACTTGGCCCCTTGGACACCCAAAAGTTGACATCAACAGAATGTGACCAAAATTGATATAGAAACTTATTCGAGTATGGCCAATTCAGTGGGGATCTCTAAGTCAGGACTGCTCACTCCAAAAATTTGGCACCTTGGACATCCAAAATTTTACCTCGTCAGAATGTGACCAAAATTGATGTCTAAACTAATTCGAGTATGGCCTGTTCAGTGGGGATCTCTAAGTCGTCATTGCTCACTTCCAAACCTTGGCCCCTTGGACACCCAAAATTTGCCGCATCAGAAAGGGACCAAAATTGATGCCTAAACTAATTCGATTATGGCCAATTCTGTGGGGATCTCTAAATCGGGATTGCCCACTACCAAAACTTGGCCCCTTGGACACCAAAAATTTGACCTCATCAGAATGTGACCAAAATTGATCTCTAAACTAATTCGAGTATGGCCAATTCAGTGCGGATCTCTAAGTCGGGATTGCGCACTACCAAAACTTGGCTTCTTGGACACCCAAAAGTTGACGTCTTCAGAATGTGACCAAAATTGATGTCTAAACTTATCCAAGTATGGCCAATTCAGAGGGATCTCTAAGTCAGGACTGCTCACTCCAAAAATTTGGCACCTTGGACATCCAAAATTTCACCTCGTCAGAATGTGACCAAAATTGATGTCTAAACTAATTCGAGTATGGCCAATTCAGTGGGGATCTCTAAATCGGGATTGCTCACTATCAAAACTTCGCCCCTTGGACACCGAAAATATGACCTCATCAGAATGTGACCAAAATTGATCTCTAAAGTAGTTCGAGTATGGCTAATTCAGTGGGGATCTCTAAGTCGGGATTGCTCACTACCGAAACTTGGCTCCTTGGACACCCAAAAGTTGACCTCGTCAGAATGTGACCAAAATTGATGTTTAAACTAATTCGAGTATAGCCAATTCAGTTGGGATCTCAGTCAGGACTGCTCACTAGAAAAATTTGGCACCTTGGACATCCAAAATTTCACCTCGTCAGAATGTGACCAAAATTGATGTCTAAACTAATTCGGGTATGGCCTATTCAGTCGGGATCTCTAAGTTGTCATTGCTCACTTCCAAACCTTGGCGCCTTGGACACACAAAATTTGATCTCGTCAGAATGTGACCAAAATTGATGTCTAAACTTATTCGAGTATGGCCAATTCTGTGGGGATCTCTAAATCGGGATTGCCCACTACCAAAACTTGGCCCCTTGGACACCAAAAATTTGACCTCATCAGAATGTGACCAAAATTGATCTCTAAACTAATTCGAGTACGGCCAATTCAGTGCGGATCTCTAAGTCGGGATTGCTCACTTCCAAACCTTGGCCCCTTGGACAACCAAAATTTGACCTGGTCAGAATGTGACCAAAATTGATGTCTAAACATATACGAGTATGGCCAATTATGTGGGGATCTCTAAATCGGGATTGCTCACTACCAAAACTTGGCCCCTTGGACACCCAAAATTTGACCTTGTCAGAATGAGACAAAAATTGATGTCTAAACTAATTCGAGTATGGCCAATTCAGTGGGGATCTCTAAATCGGGATTGCTCACTATCAAAACTTCGCCCCTTCGACACCAAAAATTTGACCTCCTCAGAATGTGAGCAAAATTGATCTCTAAACTAATTCGAGTATGGCCAATTCAGTGGGGATCTCTAAGTCGGGATTGCTCACTACCAAAACTTGGCTCCTTGGACACCCAAAAGTTGACCTCATCAGAATGTGACCAAAATTGATGTCTAAACTAATTCGAGTATGGCCAATTCAGTTGGGATCTCAGTCAGGACAGCTCACTCCAAAAATTTGGCAACTTGGACATCCAAAATTTCACCTCATCAGAATGTGACCAAAATTCATGTCTAAACTAATTCGAGTATGGCCTGTTCAGTCGGGATCTCTAAGTCATGATTGCTCACTTCCAAACCTTGGCGCCTTGGACACACAAAATTTGACCTCGTCAGAATGTGACCAAAATTGATGTCTAAACTTATTCGAGTTTGGCCAATTCTGTGGGGATCTCTAAATCGGGATTGCCCACTACCAAAACTTGGCCCCTTGGACACCCAAAATTTAACCTTGTCAGAATGTGACCAAAATTGATGTCTAAACTAATTTGAGTATGGCCTATTGAGTGGGGATCTCTAAATCGGAATTGCTCACTATCAAAACTGTGCCCCTTGGACAGCCAAAATTTGACCTCGTCAGAATGTGACCAAAATTGATGTCTAAACTAATTCGAGTGTGGCCTATTCAGTGGGATCTCTAATGATTGCTCACTACCAAAACTTGGCCCCTTGGACACCAAAAATTTGACCTCGTCAGAATGTGACCAAAATTGGAGTCTAAACTAATTCGATTATGGCCAATTCTGTGGGGATCTCTAAGTCAGGATTGCTCACTCCCAAAATTTGGCCCCTTGGACAACCAAAATTTGACCTTGTCAGAATGTTACCAAAATTGGTGTCTAAACTAATTCATATATGGCCTATTCAGTGGGGATCTCTAAGCCATGACTGCTCACTCCAAAAATTTGGCCCCTTCGACACAGAAAATTTGACTTCTTCAGAAAGTGACCAAAACTGGAGTCTAAACTAATTCGAGTATTGCCAATTCAGTGCGGATCTCCAAGTCGCAATTGCTCACTCCCAAAATTTGGCCCCTTGGACATCCAAAATTTGCCTCGTCAGAAAGCGACCAAAATTGATGTCTAAAATAGTTCGATTATGCCCAATTCAGTGGTGATCTCTAAATCGGGATTGCTCACTACCAAAACATGGCCCCTTGGACACTCAAAATTTGACCTCATCATAATGTGACCAAAATTGATGTCTAAACTAATTTGAGTATCGCCAATTCAGTGGGGATCTCTAAATCGGGATTGCTCACTACCAAACCTTGTCCCCTTGTACACCCAAAATTTGACCTCGTCAGAATGTGACCTAAATTGGTGTCTAAACTAATTCGAGTATGGCCAATTAAGTGGGGATCTCTAAGTCGGGATTGCTCACTCCCAAAATTTAGCCCCTTGGACGCCCAAAATTTGACCCTGTCAGAATGTTAGCAAAATTGATGTCTAAACTAATTCATATATGGCCTATTCAGTGGGGATCTCTAAGTCAGGACTGCTCACTCCAAAAATTTGGCCCTTGGACATCCAAAATTTTACCTCATCAGAATGTGACCAAAATTGATGTCAAAACTAATTCGAGTATGGCCTGTTCAGTGGGGATCTCTAAGTCGTGATTGCACACTTCCAAACCTTGGCCCCTTGGACACCCAAAATTTGACCTCGTCAGGATGTGACCAAAATTGATGTCTAAACTTATATGAGTATGGCCAATTCTGTGGGGATCTCTAAATCGGGACTGCCCACTACCAAAACTTGGCCCCTTGGACACCCAAAATTTGACCTCGTCAGAATGAGACAAAAATTGATGTCTAAACTAATTCGAGTATGGCCAATTCAGTGGGGATCTCTAAATCGGGATTGCTGACTATCAAAACTTGGCCCCTTGGACACCCAAAAGTTGACATCAACAGAATGTGACCAAAATTGATGTAGAAACTTATTCGAGTATGGCCAATTCAGTGGGGATCTCTAAGTCTGGACTGCTCACTCCAAAAATTTGGCACCTTGGACATCCAAAATTTTACCTCGTCAGAATGTGACCAAAATTGATCTCTAAACTAATTCGAGTATGGCCAATTCAGTGGGGATCTCTAAGTCGGGATTGCTCACTACCAAAACTTGGCTCCTTGGACACCCAAAAGTTGACCTCGTCAGAATGTGACCAAAATTGATGTCTAAACTAATTGGAGTATGGCCAATTCAGTTGGGATCTCAGTCAGGACTGCTCACTCCAAAATTTTGGCACCTTGGACATCCAAAATTTCACCTCGTCAGAATGTGACCAAAATTAATGTCTAAACTAATTCGAGTATGGCCAATTCTGTGGGGATCTCTAAATCGGGATTGCCAACTACCAAAACTTGGCCCCTTGGACACCCAAAATTTAACCTTGTCAGAATGTGACCAAAATTGATGTCAAAACTAATTTTAGTATGGCCTATTGAGTGGGGATCTCTAAATCGGAATTGCTCACTATCAAAACTGTGCCCCTTGAACACCCAAAATTTGACCTCGTCAGAATGGGACCAAAATTGATGTCTAAACTAATTCGAGTATGCCGAATTCAGTGGGGATTCTAAATCGGGATTGCTCACTACGAAAACTTGGCTCCTTGGACACCCAAAAGTTGACCTCATCAGAATGTGACCAAAATTGATGTCTAAACTAATTCGAGTGTGGCCTATTCAGTGGGATCTCTAATGATTGCTCACTACCAAAACTTGGCCCCTTGGACACCAGAAATTTGACCTCGTCAGAATGTGACCAAAATTGGAGTCTAAACTAATTCGATTATGGCCAATTCTGTGGGGATCTCTAAGTCCGGATTGCTCCCTACCAAAACTTGGCCCCTTGTACACCCAAAATTTGACCTTGTCAGAAGGTAACCAAAATGGATGTCTAAACTAATTCGAGCTGGCCAATTCAGTGGGGATCTCTAAATCGGGATTGCCCACTACCAAAACTTGGCCCCTTGGACACCCAAAATTTGACCTCGTCAGAATGAGACAAAAATTGATGTCTAAACTAATTCGAGTATGGCCAATTCAGTGGGGATCTCTAAATCGGGATTGCTGACTATCAAAACTTGGCCCCTTGGACACCCAAAAGTTGACATCAACAGAATGTGACCAAAATTGATGTATAAACTTATTCGAGTATGGCCAATTCAGTGGGGATCTCTAAGTCAGGACTGCTCACTCCAAAAATTTGGCACCTTGGACATCCAAAATTTCACCTCGTCAGAATGTGACCAAAATTGATGTCTAAACTAATTCGAGTATGGCCAATTCAGTTGGGATCTCAGTCAGGACTGCTCACTCCAAAAATCTGGCACCTTGGACATCCAAAATTTCACCTCGTCAGAATGTGAACAAAATTGATGTCTAAACTAATTCGAGTATTGCCTGTTCAGTGGGGATCTCTAAGTCGTCATTGCTCACTTCCAAACCTTGGCCCCTTGGACACCCAAAATTTGACCTATCAGAATGAGACAAAAATTGATGTCTAAACTAATTCGAGTAAGGCCAATTCAGTGGGGATCTCTAAATCGGGATTGCTCACTATCAAAACTTGGCTCCTTGACACCAAAAATTTGACCTCATCAGAATGTGACCAAAACTGATCTCTAAACTAATTCGAGTATGGCCAATTCAGTGGGGATCTCTAAGTCGGGAATGCTCACTACCAAAACTTGGCTCCTTGGACACCCAAAAGTTGACCTCGTCAGTATGTGACCTAAATTGATGTCTAAACTAATTCGAGTATGGCCAATTCAGTTGGGATCTCAGTCAGGACTGCTCACTCCAAAAATTTGGCACCTTGGACATCCAAAATTTCACCTCATCAGAATGTGACCCAAATTGATGTCTAAACTAATTCGAGTATGGCCTGTTCAGTCGGGATCTCTAAGTCGTGATTGCTCACTTCCAAACCTTGGCGCCTTGGACACACAAAATTTGACCTCGTCAGAATGTGACCAAAATTGATGTCTAAACTAATTCGAGTATGCCGAATTCAGTGGGGATTCTAAATCGGGATTGCTCACTACGAAAACTTGGCTCCTTGGACACCCAAAAGTTGACCTCGTCAGAATGTGACCAAAATTGATGTCTAAACTAATTCGAGTGTGGCCTATACAGTGGGATCTCTAATGATTGCTCACTACCAAAACTTGGCCCCTTGGACACCAAAAATTTGACCTCATCAGAATGTGACCAAAATGGAGTCTAAACTAATTCGATTATGGCCAATTCTGTGGGGATCTCTAAGTCGGGATTGCTCCTACCAAAACTTGGCCCCTTGTACACCCAAAATTTGACCTTGTCAGAAGGTAACCAAAATGGATGTCTAAACTAATTCGAGATGGCCAAATCAGTTGGGATCTCTAAGTCAGGATTGCTCACTTCCAAACCTTGGCCCCTTGGACACCCAAAATTTGACCTCGTCAGAATGTGACCAAAATTGATGTCTAAACTTATACGAGTATGGCCAATTCTGTGGGGATCTCCAAATCGGGATTGCCCACTACCAAAACTTGGCCCCTTGGACACCCAAAATTTGACCTCGTCAGAATGAGACAAAAATTGATGTCTAAACTAATTCGAGTATGGCCAATTCAGTGGGGATCTCTAAACCGGGATTGCTCACTATCAAAACTTGGCCCCTTGGACAGTCAAAATTTGACCTCATCATAATGTGACCAAAATTGATGTCTAAACTAATTCGAGTATGGCCTGTTCAGTGGGGATCTCTAAGTCGTTATTGCTCACTTCCAAACCTTGGCCCCTTGGACACCCAAAATTTGACCTCGTCAGAATGTGACCAAAATTGATGTCTAAACTTATACGAGTATGGCCAATTCTGTGGGGATCTCTAAATCGGGATTGCCCACTACCAAAACTTGGCCCCTTGGACACCAAAAATTTGACCTCATCAGAATGTGACCAAAATTGATCTCTAAACTAATTCGAGTATGGCCAATTCAGTGGGGATCTCTAAGTCGGGATTGCTCACTACCAAAACTTGGCTCCTTGGACACCCAAAAGTTGACCTCGTCAGAATGTGACCAAAATTGATGTCTAAACTAATTGGAGTATGGCCAATTCAGTTGGGATCTCAGTCAGGACTGCTCACTCCAAAAATTTGGCACCTTGGACATCCAAAATTTCACCTCGTCAGAATGTGACCAAAATTGATGTCTAAACTAATTCGAGTATGGCCAATTCTGTGGGGATCTCTAAATCGGGATTGCCAACTACCAAAACTTGGCCCCTTGGACACCCAAAATTTAACCTTGTCAGAATGTGACCAAAATTGATGTCTAAACTAATTTGAGTATGGCCTATTGAGTGGGGATCTCTAAATCGGAATTGCTCACTATCAAAACTGTGCCCCTTGAACACCCAAAATTTGACCTCCTCAGAATGTGACCAAAATTGATGTCTAAACTATTTCGAGTATGCCGAATTCAGTGGGGATTCTAAATCGGGATTGCTCACTACGAAAACTTGGCTCCTTGGACACCCAAAAGTTGACCTCATCAGAATGTGACCAAAATTGATGTCTAAACTAATTCGAGTGTGGCGTATTCAGTGGGATCTCTAATGATTGCTCACTACCAAAACTTGGCCCCTTGGACACCAGAAATTTGACCTCGTCAGAATGTGACCAAAATTGGAGTCTAAACTTATTCGATTATGGCCAATTCTGTGGGGATCTCTAAGTCGGGATTGCTCACTACCAAAACTTAGCCCCTTGTACACCCAAAATTTGACCTTGTGAGAAGGTAACCAAAATGGATGTCTAAACTAATTCGAGTTGGCTAATTCAGTGGGGATCTCTAAATGGGGATTGCCCACTACCAAAACTTGGCCCCTTGGACACCCAAAATTTGACCTCGTCAGAATGAGACAAAAATTGATGTCTAAACTAATTCGCGTATGGCCAGTTCAGTGGGGATCTCTAAATCTGGATTGCTGACTATCAAAACTTGGCCCCTTGGACACCCAAAAGTTGACATCAACATAATGTGACCAAAATTGATGTATAAACTTATTCGAGTATGGCCAATTCAGTGGGGATCTCTAAGTCAGGACTGCTCACTCCAAAAATTTGGCACCTTGGACATCCAAAATTTCACCTCGTCAGAATGTGACCAAAATTGATGTCTAAACTAATTCGAGTATGGCCTGTTCAGTGGGGATCTCTAAGTCGTCATTGCTCACTTCCAAACCTTGGCCCCTTGGACACCCAAAATTTGACCTCGTGAGAATGTGACCAAAATTGATGTCTAAACTTATACGAGTATGGCCAATTCTGTGGGGATCTCTAAATCGGGATTGCCCACTATAAAACTTGGCCCCTTGGACACCAAAAATTGACCTCATCAGAATGTGACCAAAATTGATCTCTAAACTAATTCGAGTATGGCCAATTCAGTGGGGATCTCTAAGTCGGGATTGCTCACTACCAAAACTTGGCTCCTTGGACACCCAAAAGTTGACCTCGTCAGAATGTGACCAAAATTGATGTCTAAACTAATTCGAGTATGGCCAATTCAGTTGGGATCTCAGTCAGGACTGCTCACTCCAAAAATTTGGCACCTTGGACATCCAAAATTTCACCTCGTCAGAATGTGACCAAAATTGATGTCTAAACTAATTCGAGTATGGCCAATTCTGTGGGGATCTCTAAATCGGGATTGCCAACTACCAAAACTTGGCCCCTTGGACACCCAAAATTTAACCTTGTCAGAATGTGACCAAAATTGATGCCTAAACTAATTTGAGTATGGCCTATTGAGTGAAGATCTCTAAATCGGAATTGCTCACTATCAAAACTGTGCCCCTTGAACACCCAAAATTTGACCTCGTCAGAATGTGACCAAAATTGATGTCTAAACTAATTCGAGTATGCCGAATTCAGTGGGGATTCTAAATCGGGATTGCTCACTACGAAAACTTGGCTCCTTGGACACCTAAAAGTTGACCTCGTCAGAATGTGACCAAAATTGATGTCTAAACTAATTCGAGTGTGGCCTATTCAGTGGGATCTCTAATGATTGCTCACTACCAAATTGGCCCCTTGGACACCAGAAATTTGACCTCGTCAGAATGTGACCAAAATTGGAGTCTAAACTAATTCGATTATGGCCAATTCTGTGGGATTTCTAAGTCGGGATTGCTCACTACCAAAACTTGGCCCCTTGTACACCCAAAATTTCACCTTGTCAGAAGGTCACCAAAATGGATGTTTAAACTAATTCGAGATGGCCAATTCAGTGGGGATCTCTAAGTCAGGATTGCTCACTCCCAAAATTTGGCCCCTTGGACAACCAAAATTTGACCTTGTCAGAATGTTACCAAAATTGATGTCTAAACTAATTCATATATGGCCTATTCAGTGGGGATCTCTAAGTCAGGACTGCTCACTCCAAAAATTTGGCCCCTTGGACACAGAAAATTTGACTTCATCAGAAAGTGACCAAAACTGGAGTCTAAACTAATTCGAGTATTGCCAATTCAGTGCGGATCTCTAAGTCGCAATTGCTCACTCCCAAAATTTGGCCCTTGAACATCCAAAATTTGCCTCGTCAGAAAGCGACCAAAATTGATGTCTAAAATAGTTCAATTATGCCCAATTCAGTGGTGATCTCTAAATCGGGATTGCTCACTACCAAAACATGGCCCCTTGGACACTCAAAATTTGACCTCATCATAATGTGACCAAAATTGATGTCTAAACTAATTTGAGTATCGCCAATTCAGTGGGGATCTCTAAATCGGGATTGCTCACTACCAAAACTTGGCCCCTTGTACACCCAAAATTTGACCTTGTCAGAATGTGACCTAAATTGGAGTTTAAACTAATTCGAGTATGGCCAATTAAGTGGGGATCTCTAAGTCGGGATTGCTCACTCCCAAAATTTAGCCCCTTGGACACCCAAAATTTGCCGCGTCAGAAAGGGACCAAAATTGATGCCTAAACTAATTTGATTATGGCCAATTTGTGGGGATCTCTAAATCTGGATTGCTCACTTCCAAAACTTGGCCCCTTGTACACCCAAAATTTGACCTTGTCAGAATGTGACCTAAATTGGAGTTTAAACTAATTCGAGTATGGCCAATTAAGTGGGGATCTCTAAGTCGGGATTGCTCACTCCCAAAATTTAGCCCCTTGGACACCCAAAATTTGCCGCGTCAGAAAGGGACCAAAATTGATGCCTAAACTAATTTGATTATGGCCAATTTGTGGGGATCTCTAAATCTGGATTGCTCACTTCCAAAACTTGGCCCCTTGTACACCCAAAATTTGACCTTGTCAGAAGGTGACCGAAATGGATGTCTAAACTAATTCATATATGGCCTATTCAGTGGGGATCTCTAAGTCAGGACTGCTCACTCCAAAAATTTGGCCCCTTGGACACAGAAAATTTGACTTCATCAGAAAGTGACCAAAACTGGAGTCTAAACTAATTCGAGTATTGCCAATTCAGTGCGGATCTCTAAGTCACAATTGCTCACTCCCAAAATTTGGCCCCTTGGACATCCAAAATTTGCCTCGTCAGAAAGTGACCAAAATTGATGTCTAAACTAGTTTGATTATGGCCAATTCAGTGGTGATCTCTAAATCGGGATTGCTCACCACCAAAACATGGCCCCTTGGACACTCAAAATTTGACCTCATCATAATGTGACCAAAATTGGAGTCTAAACTAATTCGAGTATGCCGAATTCAGTGGGGATTCTAAATCGGGATTGCTCACTACGAAAACTTGGCTCCTTGGACACCCAAAAGTTGACCTCGTCAGAATGTGACCAAAATTGATGTCTAAACTAATTCGAGTGTGTACAGTGGGATCTCTAATGATTGCTCACTAACAAAACTTGGCCCCTTGGACACCAAAAAATTGACCTCGTCAGAATGTGACCAGAATGGAGTCTAAACTAATTCGATTATGGCCAAATCAGTGGGGATCTCTAAGTCAGGATTGCTCACTCCCAAAATTTGGCCCCTTGGAGAACCAAAATTTGACCTTGTCAGAATGTTACCAAAATTGATGTCTAAACTAATTCATATATGGCCTATTCAGTGGGGATCTCTAAGTCGTCATTGCTCACTTCCAAACCTTGGCCCCTTGGACACCCAAAATTTGACCTCGTCAGAATGTGACCAAAATTGATGTCTAAACTTATACGAGTATGGCCACTTCTGTGGGGATCTCTAAATCGGGATTGCCCACTACCAAAACTTGGCCCCTTGGACACCCAAAATTTGACCTCGTCAGAATGAGACAAAAATTTATGTCTAAACTAATTCGAGTATGGCCAATTCAGTGGGGATCTCTAAACCGGGATTGCTCACTATCAAAACTTGGCCCCTTGTACACCAAAATTGGACCTTGTCAGAATGTGACCTAAATTGGAGTCTAAACTAATTCGAGTATGGCCAATTAAGTGGGGATCTCTATGTCGGGATTGCTCACTCCCAAAATTTAGCCCCTTGGATACCCAAAATTTGCCGCGTCAGAAAGGGACCAAAATTGATGCCTAAACTAATTCGATTATGGCCAATTCTGTGGGGATCTCTAAATCGGGATTGCTCACTTCCAAAACTTGGCCCCTTGTACACCCAAAATTTGACCTTGTCAGAAGGTGACCGAAATGGATGTCAAAACTAATTCGAGATGGCCAATTCAGTGGGGATCTCTAAATCGGGATTGCTCACTATCAAAACTTGGCCCCTTGGACACCCAAAAGTTGACGTCATCAGAATGTGACCAAAATTGATGTCTAAACTTATTCGAGTATGGCCAATTCAGTGGGGATCTCTAAGTCAGGACTGCTCACTCCAAAAATTTGGCACCTTGGACATCCAAAATTTCACCTCGTCAGAGTGTGACCAAAATTGATGTCTAAACTAATTCGAGTATGGCCTGTTCAGGCGGGATCTCTAAGTCGTCATTGCTCACTTCCAAACCTTGGCGCCTTGGAAACACAAAATTTGACCTCGTCAGAATGTGACCAAAATTGATGTCTAAGCTTATTCGAGTATGGCCAATTCTGTGGGGATCTCTAAATCGGGATTGCCCACTACCAAAACTTGGCTCCTTGGACACCCAAAATTTAACCTTGTCAGAATGTTACCAAAATTGATGTCTAAACTAATTTGAGTATGGCCTATTGAGTGGGGATCTCTAAATCGGAATTGCTCACTATCAAAACGTGCCCCTTGGACACCCAAATTTTGACCTTGTCAGAATGTGACCAAAATTGATGTCTAAACTAATTCGAGTATGCCGAATTCAGTGGGGATTCTAAATCGGGATTGCTCACTACGAAAACTTGGCTCCTTGGACACCCAAAAGTTGACCTCATCAGAATGTGACCAAAATTGATGTCTAAACTAATTCGAGTATGGCCTATTCAGTGGGATCTCGAATGATTGCTCACTACCAAAACTTGGTCCCTTGGACACCAAAAATTTGACCTCATCAGAATGTGACCAAAATTGATCTCTAAACTAATTCGAGTATGGCCAATTCAGTGGGGATCTCTAAGTCGGGATTGCTCACTACCAAAACTTGGCTCCTTGGACACCCAAAAGTTGACCTCGTCAGAATGTGACCAAAATTGATGTCTAAACTAATTCGAGTATGGCCAATTCAGTTGGGATCTCAGTCAGGACTGCTCACTCCAAAAATTTGGCACCTTGGACATCCAAAATTTCACCTCGTCAGAATGTGACCAAAATTGATGTCTAAACTAATTCGAGTATGGCCAATTCTGTGGGGATCTCTAAATCGGGATTGCCAACTACCAAAACTTGGCCCCTTGGACACCCAAAATTTAACCTTGTCAGAATGTGACCAAAATTGATGCCTAAACTAATTTGAGTATGGCCTATTGAGTGAAGATCTCTAAATCGGAATTGCTCACTATCAAAACTGTGCCCCTTGAACACCCAAAATTTGACCTCGTCAGAATGTGACCAAAATTGATGTCTAAACTAATTCGAGTATGCCGAATTCAGTGGGGATTCTAAATCGGGATTGCTCACTACGAAAACTTGGCTCCTTGGACACCTAAAAGTTGACCTCGTCAGAATGTGACCAAAATTGATGTCTAAACTAATTCGAGTGTGGCCTATTCAGTGGGATCTCTAATGATTGCTCACTACCAAATTGGCCCCTTGGACACCAGAAATTTGACCTCGTCAGAATGTGACCAAAATTGGAGTCTAAACTAATTCGATTATGGCCAATTCTGTGGGATTTCTAAGTCGGGATTGCTCACTACCAAAACTTGGCCCCTTGTACACCCAAAATTTCACCTTGTCAGAAGGTCACCAAAATGGATGTTTAAACTAATTCGAGATGGCCAATTCAGTGGGGATCTCTAAGTCAGGATTGCTCACTCCCAAAATTTGGCCCCTTGGACAACCAAAATTTGACCTTGTCAGAATGTTACCAAAATTGATGTCTAAACTAATTCATATATGGCCTATTCAGTGGGGATCTCTAAGTCAGGACTGCTCACTCCAAAAATTTGGCCCCTTGGACACAGAAAATTTGACTTCATCAGAAAGTGACCAAAACTGGAGTCTAAACTAATTCGAGTATTGCCAATTCAGTGCGGATCTCTAAGTCGCAATTGCTCACTCCCAAAATTTGGCCCTTGAACATCCAAAATTTGCCTCGTCAGAAAGCGACCAAAATTGATGTCTAAAATAGTTCAATTATGCCCAATTCAGTGGTGATCTCTAAATCGGGATTGCTCACTACCAAAACATGGCCCCTTGGACACTCAAAATTTGACCTCATCATAATGTGACCAAAATTGATGTCTAAACTAATTTGAGTATCGCCAATTCAGTGGGGATCTCTAAATCGGGATTGCTCACTACCAAAACTTGGCCCCTTGTACACCCAAAATTTGACCTTGTCAGAATGTGACCTAAATTGGAGTTTAAACTAATTCGAGTATGGCCAATTAAGTGGGGATCTCTAAGTCGGGATTGCTCACTCCCAAAATTTAGCCCCTTGGACACCCAAAATTTGCCGCGTCAGAAAGGGACCAAAATTGATGCCTAAACTAATTTGATTATGGCCAATTTGTGGGGATCTCTAAATCTGGATTGCTCACTTCCAAAACTTGGCCCCTTGTACACCCAAAATTTGACCTTGTCAGAATGTGACCTAAATTGGAGTTTAAACTAATTCGAGTATGGCCAATTAAGTGGGGATCTCTAAGTCGGGATTGCTCACTCCCAAAATTTAGCCCCTTGGACACCCAAAATTTGCCGCGTCAGAAAGGGACCAAAATTGATGCCTAAACTAATTTGATTATGGCCAATTTGTGGGGATCTCTAAATCTGGATTGCTCACTTCCAAAACTTGGCCCCTTGTACACCCAAAATTTGACCTTGTCAGAAGGTGACCGAAATGGATGTCTAAACTAATTCATATATGGCCTATTCAGTGGGGATCTCTAAGTCAGGACTGCTCACTCCAAAAATTTGGCCCCTTGGACACAGAAAATTTGACTTCATCAGAAAGTGACCAAAACTGGAGTCTAAACTAATTCGAGTATTGCCAATTCAGTGCGGATCTCTAAGTCACAATTGCTCACTCCCAAAATTTGGCCCCTTGGACATCCAAAATTTGCCTCGTCAGAAAGTGACCAAAATTGATGTCTAAACTAGTTTGATTATGGCCAATTCAGTGGTGATCTCTAAATCGGGATTGCTCACCACCAAAACATGGCCCCTTGGACACTCAAAATTTGACCTCATCATAATGTGACCAAAATTGGAGTCTAAACTAATTCGAGTATGCCGAATTCAGTGGGGATTCTAAATCGGGATTGCTCACTACGAAAACTTGGCTCCTTGGACACCCAAAAGTTGACCTCGTCAGAATGTGACCAAAATTGATGTCTAAACTAATTCGAGTGTGTACAGTGGGATCTCTAATGATTGCTCACTAACAAAACTTGGCCCCTTGGACACCAAAAAATTGACCTCGTCAGAATGTGACCAGAATGGAGTCTAAACTAATTCGATTATGGCCAAATCAGTGGGGATCTCTAAGTCAGGATTGCTCACTCCCAAAATTTGGCCCCTTGGAGAACCAAAATTTGACCTTGTCAGAATGTTACCAAAATTGATGTCTAAACTAATTCATATATGGCCTATTCAGTGGGGATCTCTAAGTCGTCATTGCTCACTTCCAAACCTTGGCCCCTTGGACACCCAAAATTTGACCTCGTCAGAATGTGACCAAAATTGATGTCTAAACTTATACGAGTATGGCCACTTCTGTGGGGATCTCTAAATCGGGATTGCCCACTACCAAAACTTGGCCCCTTGGACACCCAAAATTTGACCTCGTCAGAATGAGACAAAAATTTATGTCTAAACTAATTCGAGTATGGCCAATTCAGTGGGGATCTCTAAACCGGGATTGCTCACTATCAAAACTTGGCCCCTTGTACACCAAAATTGGACCTTGTCAGAATGTGACCTAAATTGGAGTCTAAACTAATTCGAGTATGGCCAATTAAGTGGGGATCTCTATGTCGGGATTGCTCACTCCCAAAATTTAGCCCCTTGGATACCCAAAATTTGCCGCGTCAGAAAGGGACCAAAATTGATGCCTAAACTAATTCGATTATGGCCAATTCTGTGGGGATCTCTAAATCGGGATTGCTCACTTCCAAAACTTGGCCCCTTGTACACCCAAAATTTGACCTTGTCAGAAGGTGACCGAAATGGATGTCAAAACTAATTCGAGATGGCCAATTCAGTGGGGATCTCTAAATCGGGATTGCTCACTATCAAAACTTGGCCCCTTGGACACCCAAAAGTTGACGTCATCAGAATGTGACCAAAATTGATGTCTAAACTTATTCGAGTATGGCCAATTCAGTGGGGATCTCTAAGTCAGGACTGCTCACTCCAAAAATTTGGCACCTTGGACATCCAAAATTTCACCTCGTCAGAGTGTGACCAAAATTGATGTCTAAACTAATTCGAGTATGGCCTGTTCAGGCGGGATCTCTAAGTCGTCATTGCTCACTTCCAAACCTTGGCGCCTTGGAAACACAAAATTTGACCTCGTCAGAATGTGACCAAAATTGATGTCTAAGCTTATTCGAGTATGGCCAATTCTGTGGGGATCTCTAAATCGGGATTGCCCACTACCAAAACTTGGCTCCTTGGACACCCAAAATTTAACCTTGTCAGAATGTTACCAAAATTGATGTCTAAACTAATTTGAGTATGGCCTATTGAGTGGGGATCTCTAAATCGGAATTGCTCACTATCAAAACGTGCCCCTTGGACACCCAAATTTTGACCTTGTCAGAATGTGACCAAAATTGATGTCTAAACTAATTCGAGTATGCCGAATTCAGTGGGGATTCTAAATCGGGATTGCTCACTACGAAAACTTGGCTCCTTGGACACCCAAAAGTTGACCTCATCAGAATGTGACCAAAATTGATGTCTAAACTAATTCGAGTATGGCCTATTCAGTGGGATCTCGAATGATTGCTCACTACCAAAACTTGGTCCCTTGGACACCAAAAATTTGACCTCATCAGAATGTGACCAAAATTGATCTCTAAACTAATTCGAGTATGGCCAATTCAGTGGGGATCTCTAAGTCGGGATTGCTCACTACCAAAACTTGGCTCCTTGGACACCCAAAAGTTGACCTCGTCAGAATGTGACCAAAATTGATGTCTAAACTAATTCGAGTATGGCCAATTCAGTTGGGATCTCAGTCAGGACTGCTCACTCCAAAAATTTGGCACCTTGGACATCCAAAATTTCACCTCGTCAGAATGTGACCAAAATTGATGTCTAAACTAATTCGAGTATGTCCTGTTCAGTCGGGATCTCTAAGTCGTGATTGCTCACTTCCAAACCTTGGCGCCTTGGACACCCAAAAGTTGACCTCGTCAGAATGTGACCAAAATTGATGTCTAAACTAATTCGAGTGTGGTCTATTCAGTGGGATCTCTAATGATTGCTCACTACCAAAACTTGGCCCCTTGGACACCAGAAATTTGACCTCATCAGAATGTGACCAAAATTGGAGTCTAAACTAATTCGATTATGGCCAATTCTGTGGGGATCTCTAAGTCGGGATTGCTCACTACCAAAACTTGGCCCCTTGGACAACCAAAATTTGACCTTGTCAGAATGTTACCAAAATTGATGTCTAAACTAATTCATATATGGCCTATTCAGTGGGGATCTCTAAGTCAGGACTGCTCACTCCAAAAATTTGGCCCCTTGGACACAGAAAATTTGACTTCATCAGAAAGTGACCAAAACAGGAGTCTAAACTAATTCGTGTATTGCCAATTCAGTGGGGATCTCTAAGTCACAATTGCTCACTCCCAAAATTTGGCCCCTTGGACATCCAAAATTTGCCTCGTCAGAAAGCGACCAAAATTGATGTCTAAACTAGTTCGATTATGGCCAATTCAGTGGTGATCTCTAAATCGGGATTGCTCACTACCAAAACATGGCCCCTTGGACACTCAAAATTTGACCTCATCATAATGTGACCAAAATTGATGTCTAAACTAATTTGAGTATCGCCAATTCAGTGCGGATCTCTAAATCGGGATTGCTCACTACCAAAACTTGGCCCATTTGACACCCAAAAGTTGACATCAACAGAATGTGACCAAAATTGATGTCTAAACTTATTCGAGTATGGCCAATTCAGTGGGGATCTCTAAGTCAGGACTGCTCACTCCAAAAATTTGGCACCTTGGACATCCAAAATTTCACCTCGTCAGAATGTGACCAAAATTGATGTCTAAACTAATTCGAGTATGGCCTGTTCAGTGGGGATCTCAATATCGGAATTGCTCGCTATCAAAACTGTGCCCCTTGGACACCCAAAATTTGACCTCGTCAGAATGTGACCAAAATTGATGTCTAAACTAATTCGAGTATGCCGAATTCAGTGGGGATTCTAAATCGGGATTGCTCACTGCGAAAACTTGGCTCCTTGGACACCCAAAAGTTGGCCTCATCAGAATGTGACCAAAATGGATGTCTAAACTAATTCGAGATGGCCAATTCAGTGGAGATCTCTAAGTCAGGATTGCTCACTCCCAAAATTTGGCCCCTTGGACAACCAAAATTTGACCTTTTCAGAATGTTACCAAAATTGATGTCTAAACTAATTCGAGTATGGTCAATTCAGTGGGGATCTCAAAGTCAGGACTGCTCACTCCAAAAATTTGGCACCTTGGACATCCAAAATTTCACCTCGTCAGAATGTGACCAAAATTGATGTCTAAACTAATTCGAGTATGGCCTGTTCAGTCGGGATCTCTAAGTCGTGATTGCTCACTTCCAAACCTTGGCGCCTTGGACACACAAAATTTGACGTCGTCAGAATGTGACCAAAATTGATGTCTAAACTTATTCGAGTATGGCCAATTCTGTGGGGATCTCTAAATCGGGATAGCCCACTACCAAAACTTGGCCCCTTGGACAACCAAAATTTAACATTGTCAGAACGTGACCAAAATTGATGTCTAAACTAATTTCAGTATGGCCTATTGAGTGGGGATCTCTAAATCGGAATTGCTCACTATCAAAACTGTGCCCCTTGGACACCCAAAATTTGACCGCGTCAGAATGTGACCAAAATTGATGTCTAAACTAATTCGAGTATGCCGAATTCAGTGGGGATTCTAAATCGGGATTGCTCACTACGAAAACTTGGCTCCTTGGACACCCAAAAGTTGGCCCCGTCAGAATGTGACCAAAAGGGATGTCTAAACTAATTCGAGATGGCCAATTCAGTGGGGATCTCTAAGTCAGGATTGCTCACTCCCAAAATTTGGCCCCTTGGACAACCAAAATTCGACCTTGTCAGAATGTTACCAAAATTGATGTCTAAACTAATTCATATACGGCTATTCAATGGGGATCTCTAAGTCATGACTGCTCGCTCCAAAAATTTGGCCCCTTGGACACAAAAAATTTGACTTCTTCAGAAAGTGACCAAAACCGGAGTCGAAACCAATTCGAGTATTGCCAATTCAGTGGGGATCTCTAAGTCACAATTGCTCACTCCCAAAATTTGGCCCCTTGGACATCTAAAATTTGCCTCGTCAGAAAGCGACCAAAATTGATGTCTAAACTAGTTCGATTATGGCCAATTCAGTGGTGATCTCTAAATCGGGGTTGCTCACTACCAAAACATGGCCCCTTGGACACTCAAAATTTGACCTCATCATAATGTGACCAAAATTGATGTCTAAACTAATTTGAGTATCGCCAATTCAGTGGGGATCTCTAAATCGGGATTGCTCACTATCAAAACTTGGCCCCTTGGACACCCAACAGTTGACATCAACAGAATGTGACCAAAATTTATGTGTAAACTTATTCGAGTATGGTCAATTCAGTGGGGATCTCTAAGTCAGGACTGCTCACTCCAAAAATTTGGCACTTTGGACATCCAAAATTTCACCTCGTCAGAATGAGACAAAAATTGATGTGTAAACTAATTCGAGTATGGCCAATTCAGTGGGGATCTCTAAATCGGGATTGCTCACTATCAAAACTTGGCCCCTTGGACACCCAAAAGTTGACATCAACAGAATGTGACCAAAATTGATGTCTAAACTTATTCGAGTATGGCCAATTCAGTGGGGAACTCTAAGTCAGGACTGCTCACTCCAAAAATTTGGCACCTTGGACATCCAAAATTTCACCTCGTCAGAATGTGACCAAAATTGGTGTCTAAACTAATTCGAGTATGGCCTGTTCAGTGGGGATCTCTAAGTCGTCATTGCTCACTTCCAAACCTTGGCCCCTTGGACACCCAAAATTTGACCTCGTCAGAATGTGACCAAAATTGATGTCTAAACTTATACGAGTATGGCCAATTCTGTGGGGATCTCTAAATCGGGATTGCCCACTACCAAAACTTGGCTCCTTGGACACCCAAAATTTGACCTCGTCAGAATGTGACAAAAATTCATGTCTAAACTTATTGGAGTATGGCCAATTCTGTGGGGATCTCTAAATCGGGATTGCCCACTACCAAAACTTGGCACCTTGGACAACCAAAATTTAACCTTGTCAGAATGTGACCAAAATTGATGTCTAAACTAATTTCAGTATGGCCTATTGAGTGGGGATCTCTAAATCGGAATTGCTCACTATCAAAACTGTGCCCCTTGGACACCCAAAATTTGACCTCGTCAGAATGTGACCAAAATTGATGTCTAAACTAATTCGAGTATGCCGAATTCAGTGGGGATTCTAAATCGGGATTGCTCACTACGAAAACTTGGCTCCTTGGACACCCAAAAGTCGGCCCCGTCAGAATGTGACCAAAATGGATGTCTAAACTAATTCGAGATGGCCAATTCAGTGGGGATCTCTAAGTCAGGATTGCTCACTCCCAAAATTTGGCCCCTTGGACAACCAAAATTTGACCTTGTCAGAATGTTACCAAAATTGATGTCTAAACTAATTCATATATGACCTATTCAGTGGGGATCTCTAAGTCATGACTGCTCGCTCCAAAAATTTGGCCCCTTGGACACAGAAAATTTGACTTCTTCAGAAAGTGACCAAAACTGGAGTCTAAACTAATTCGAGTATTGCCAATTCAGTGGGGATCTCTAAGTCACAATTGCTCACTCCCAAAATTTGGCCCCTTGGACATCCAAAATTTGCCTCGTCAGAAAGTGACCAAAATTGATGTCTAAACTAGTTCGATTATGGCCAATTCAGTGGTGATCTCTAAATCGGGATTGCTCACTACCAAAACATGGCCCCTTGGACACTCAAAATTTGACCTCATCATAATGTGACCAAAATTGATGTCTAAACTAATTTGAGTATCGCCAATTCAGAGGGGATCTCTAAATCGGGATTGCTCACTACCAAAACTTGGCCCCTTGTACACCCAAAATTTGACCTCGTCAGAATGTAACCTAAATTGGAGTCTAAACTAATTCGAGTATGGCCAATTAAGTGGGGATCTCTAAGTCGGGATTGCTCACTCCCAAAATTTAGCCCCTTGGATACCCAAAATTTACCGCGTCAGAAAGGGACCAAAATTGATGCCTAAGCTAATTCGATTATGGCCAATTCTGTGGGGATCTCTAAATCGGGATTGCCCACTACCAAAACTTGGCTTCTTGGACACCCAAAAGTTGATGTCGTCAGAATGTGACCTAAATTGGAGTCTAAACTAATTCGAGTTTGGCCAATTCAGTTGGGATCTCAGTCAGGACTGCTCACTCCAAAAATTTGTCACCTTGGACATCCAAAATTTCACCTCATCAGAATGTGACCCAAATTGATGTCTAAACCAATTCGAGTATGGCCTGTTCAGTCGGGATCTCTAAGTCGTGATTGCTCACTTCCAAACCTTGGCGCCTTGGACACACAAAATTTGACCTCGTCAGAATGTGACCAAAATTGATGTCTAAACTTATTCGAGTATGGCCAATTCAGTGGAGATCTCTAAATCGGGATTGCTCACTATCAAAACTTGGCCCCTTGGACACCAAAAATTTGACCTCATCAGAATGGGACCAAAATTGGTTACTAAACTAATTCGAGTATGGCCTATTGAGTGGGGATCTCTAAATCGGAATTGCTCACTATCAAAACTGTGCCCCTTGGACACCCAAAATTTGACCTCGTCAGAATGTGACCAAAATTGATGTCTAAACTAATTCGAGTATGCCGAATTCAGTCGGGATTCTAAATCGGGATTGCTCACTACGAAAACTTGGCTCCTTGGACACCCAAAAGTTGGCTTCATCAGAATGTGACCAAAATGGATGTCTAAACTAATTCGAGATGGTCAATTCAGTGGAGATCTCTAAGTCAGGATTGCTCACTCCCAAAATTTGGCCCCTTGGACAACCAAAATTTGACCTTTTCAGAATGTTACCAAAATTGATGTCTAAACTAATTCGAGTATGGCCAATTCAGTAGGGATCTCAAAGTCAGGACTGCTCACTCCAAAAATTTGGCACCTTGGACATCCGAAATTTCACCTCGTCAGAATGTGACCAAAATTGATGTCTAAACTAATTAGAGTATGGCCTGTTCAGTCGGGATCTCTAAGTCGTGATTGCTCACTTCCAAACCTTGGCGCCTTGGACACACAAAATTTGACCTCGTCAGAATGTGACCAAAATTGATGTCTAAACTTATTCGAGTATGGCCAATTCTGTGGGGATCTCTAAATCGGGATTGCCCACTACCAAAACTTGGCCCCTTGGACAACCAAAATTTAACCTTGTCAGAACGTGACCAAAATTGATGTCTAAACTAATTTCAGTATGGCCTATTGAGTGGGGATCTCTAAATCGGAATTGCTCACTATCAAAACTGTGCCCCTTGGACACCCAAAATTTGACCGCGTCAGAATGTGACCAAAATTGATGTCTAAACTAATTCGAGTATGCCGAATTCAGTGGGGATTCTAAATCGGGATTGCTCACTATGAAAACTTGGCTCCTTGGACACCCAAAAGTTGGCCCCGTCAGAATGTGACCAAAATGGATGTCTAAACTAATTCGAGATGGCCAATTCAGTGGGGATCTCTAAGTCAGGATTGCTCACTCCCAAAATTTGGCCCCTTGGACAACCAAAATTCGACCTTGTCAGAATGTTACCAAAATTGATGTCTAAACTAATTCATATATCGCCTATTCAGTGGGGATCTCTAAGTCATGACTGCTCGCTCCAAAAATTTGGCCCCTTGGACACAGAAAATTTGACTTCTTCAGAAAGTGACCAAAACTGGAGTCGAAACTAATTCGAGTATTGCCAATTCAGTGGGGATCTCTAAGTCACAATTGCTCACTCCCAAAATTTGGCTCCTTGGACATCTAAAATTTGCCTCGTCAGAAAGCGACCAAAATTGATGTCTAAACTAGTTCGATTATGGCCAATTCAGTGGGGATCTCTAAATCGGGATTGCTCACTACCAAAACTTGGCCCCTTGTACACCCAAAATTTGACCTCGTCAGAATGTGACCTAAATTGGAGTCTAAACTAATTCGAGTATGGCCAATTAAGTGGGGATCTCTAAGTCGGGATTGCTCACTCCCAAAATTTAGCCCCTTGGATACCCAAAATTTACCGCGTCAGAAAGGGACCAAAATTGATGCCTAAGCTAATTCGATTATGGCCAATTCTGTGGGGATCTCTAGATCGGGATTGCCCACTACCAAAACTTGGCTCCTTGGACACCCAAAAGTTGATGTCATCAGAATGTGACCTAAATTGGAGTCTAAACTTATTCGAGTATGGCCAATTCAGTGGGGATCTCTAAGTCAGGACTGCTCACTCCAAAAATTTGGCACCTTGGACATCCAAAATTTCACCTCGTCAGAATGTGACCAAAATTGATGTCTAAACTAATTCGAGTATGGCCTGTTCAGTGGGGATCTCTAAGTCGTCATTGCTCACTTCCAAACCTTGGCCCCTTGGACACCCAAAATTTGACCTATCAGAATGAGACAAAAATTGATGTCTAAACTAATTCGAGTATGGCCAATTCAGTGGGAATCTCTAAATCGGGATTGCTCACTATCCAAACTTGGCTCCTTGGACACCAAAAATTTGACCTCATCAGAATGTGACCAAAATTGATCTTTAAACTAATTCGAGTATGGCCAATTCAGTGGGGATCTCTAAGTCGTGATTGCTCACTTCCAAACCTTGGTGCCTTGGACACACAAAATTAGACCTCGTCAGAATGTGACCAAAATTGATGTCTAAACTTATTTGACTATGGCCAATTCTGTTGGGATCTCTAAATCGGGATTGCCCACTACCCAAACTTGGCCCCTTGGACACCCAAAATTTACCCTGTCAGAATGTGACCAAAATTGATGTCTAAACTAATTTGAGTATGGCCTATTGAGTGGGGATCTCTAAATCGGAATTGCTCACTATCAAAACTGTGCCCCTTGGACACCCAAAATTTGACCTCATCAGAATGTGACCAAAATTGATGTCTAAACTAATTCGAGTATGCCGAATTCGGTGGGGATTCTAAATCGGAATTGCTCACTACGAAAACTTGGCTCCTTGGACACCCAAAATTTGACCTCGTCAGAATGTGACCAAAATAGATGTCTAAACTAATTCGAGTGTGGCCTACACAGTGGGATCTCTAATGATTGCTCACTACCAAAACTTGGCCCCTTGGACAACAAAAATTTGACCTCGTCAGAATGTGACCAAAATTGATCTCTAAACTAATTCGAGTATGGCCAATTCAGTGGGGATCTCTAAGTCGGGATTGCTCACTCCAAAAATTTGGCACCTTGGACATCCAAAATTTCACCTCGTCAGAATGTGACCAAAATTGATGTCTAAACTAATTCGAGTATGGCCTGTTCAGTGGGGATCTCTAAGTCGTCATTGCTCACTTCCAAACCTTGGCCCCTTGGACACCCAAAATTTGACCTCGACAGAATGTGACCAAAATTGATGTCTAAACTTATACGAGTATGGCCAATTCTTGGGGATCTCTAAATCGGGATTGCCCACTACCAAAACTTGGCCCCTTGGACACCCAAAATTTAACCTTGTCAGAATTTGACCAAAATTGATGTCTAAACTAATTTGAGTATGGCCTATTCAGTGGGGATCTCTAAATCGGGATTGCTCACTATCAAAACTTGGCCCCTTGGACACCAAAAATTTGACCTCATCAGAATGTGACCAAAATTGATCTCAAAACTAATTCGAGTATGGCCAATTCAGTGGGGATCTCTAAGTCGGGATTGCTCACTACCAAAACTTGGCTCCTTGGACACCCAAAAGTTGACCTCGTCAGAATGTGAGCAAAATTGATCTCTAAACTAATTCGAGTATGGCCAATTCAGTGGGGATCTCATTCAGGACTGCTCACTCCAAAAATTTGGCACCTTAGACATCCAAAATTTCACCTCGTCAGAATGTGACCAAAATTGATGTCTAAACTAATTCGAGTATGGCCTGTTCAGTCGGGATCTCTAAGTCGTGATTGCTCACTTCCAAACCTTGGCGCCTTGGACACACAAAATTTCACCTCGTCAGAATGTGACCAAAATTGATTTCTAAACTTATTCGAGTATGGCCAATTCTGTGGGGATCTCTAAATCGGGATTGCCCACTACCAAAACTTGGCCCCTTGGACACCCAAAATTTAACCTTGTCAGAATGTGACCAAAATTGATGTCTAAACTAATTTCAGTATGGCCTATTGAGTGGGGATCTCTAAATCGGAATTGCTCACTATCAAAACTGTGCCCCTTGGACACCCAAAATTTGACCTCGTCAGAATGTGACCAAAATTCATGTCTAAACTAATTCGAGTATGCCGAATTCAGTGAGGATTCTAAATCGGGATTGCTCACTACGAAAACTTGGCTCCTTGGACACCCAAAAGTTGACCTCGTCAGAATGGGACCAAAATTGATGTCTAAACTAATTCGAGTATGGCCTATTCAGTGGGATCTATAATGATTGCTCACTACCAAAACTTGGCCCCTTGGACACCAAAAATTTGACCTCGTCAGAATGTGACCAAAATTGGAGTCTAAACTAATTCGATTATGGCCAATTCTGTGGGGATCTCTAAGTCAGGATTGCTCACTCCCAAAATTTGGCCCCTTGGGCAACCAAAATTTGACCTTGTCAGAATGTTACCAAAATTGATGTCTAGACTAATTCATATGGCCTATTCAGTGGGGATCTCTAAGTCATGACTGCTCGCTCCAAAAATTTGGCCCCTTGGACACAGAAAATTTGACTTCTTCAGAAAGTGACCAAAACTGGTGTCTAAACTAATTCGTGTATTGCCAATTCAGTGGGGATCTCTAAGTCACAATTGCTCACTCCCAAAATTTGGCCCCTTGGACACCCAAAATTTGACCTCGTCAGAATGTGACCTAAATTGGAGTCTAAACTAATTCGAGTATGGCCAATTAAGTGGGGATCTCTAAGTCGCAATTGCTCACTCCCAAAATTTGGCCCCTTGGACATCCAAAATTTGCCTCGTCAGAAAGCGACCAAAACTGATGTCTAAATAGTTCGATTATGGCCAGTTCAGTGGTGATCTCTAAATCGGGTTTGCTCACTACCAAAACATGGCCCCTTGGACACTCAAAATTTGACCTCATCATAATGTGACCAAAATTGATGTCTAAACTAATTTGAGTATCGCCAATTCAGTGGGGATCTCTAAATCGGGATTGCTCACTACCAAAACTTGGCCCCTTGTACACCAAAATTTGACCTCGTCAGAATGTGACCTAAATTGGAGTCTAAACTAATTCGAGTATGGCAAATTAAGTGGGGATCTCTAAGTCGGGTTTGCTCACTCCCAAAATTTATCCCCTTGGATACCCAAAATTTACTGCGTCAGAAAGGGACCAAAATTGATGCCTAAACTAATTCGATTATGGCCAATTCTGTGCGGATCTCTAAATCGGGATTGCCCACTACCAAAACTTGGCCCCTTGGACACCAAAAATTTGACCTCATCAGAATGTGACCGAATTTGATCTCTAAACTAATTCGAGTACGGCCAATTCAGTGCGGATCTGTAAGTCGGGATTGCTCACTACCAAAACTTGGCTTCTTGGACACCCAAAGTTGACGTCGTCAGAATGTGACCAAAATTGATGTCTAAACTTATTCGTGTATGGCCAATTCAGTGGGGATCTCTAAGTCAGGACTGCTCACTCCAAAAATTTGGCACCTTGGACATCCAAAATTTCACCTCGTCAGAATGTGACCAAAATTGATGTCTAAACTAATTCGAGTATGGCCTGTTCAGTGGGGATCTCTAAGTCGTCATTGCTCACTTCCAAACCTTGGCCTCTTGGACACCCAAAATTTGACCTCATCAGAAGGAGACAAAAATTGATGTCTAAACTAATTCGAGTATGGCCAATTCAGTGGGGATCTCTAAATCAGGATTCCTCACTATCAAAACTTGTCTCCTTGGACACCAAAATTTGACCTCATCAGAATGTGACCAAAATTGATCTCTAAACTAATTCGAGTATGGCCAATTCAGTGGGGATCTCTAAGTCGGGATTGCTCACTACCAAAACTTGGCTCCTTGGACACCCAAAAGTTGACCTCGTCAGAATGTGACCAAAATTGATGTCTAAACTAATTCGAGTATGGCCTGTTCAGTCGTGGTCTCTAAGTCGTGATTGCTCACTTCCAAACCTTGGCGCCTTGGACACACAAAATTTGACCTCGTCAGAATGTGACCAAAATTGATGTCTAAACTTATTCGAGTATGGCCAATTCTGTTGGTATCTCTAAATCGGGATTGCCCACTACCCAAACTTGGCCCCTTGGACACCCAAAATTTAACCTTGTCAGAATTTGACCAAAATTGATGTCTAAACTAATTTGAGTATGGCCTATTCAGTGGGGATCTCTAAATCGGGATTGCTCACTATCAAAACTTGGCCCCTTGGACACCAAAAATTTGACCTCATCAGAATGTGACCAAAACTGATCTCAAAACTAATTCGAGTATGGCCAATTCAGTGGGGATCTCTAAGTCGGGATCGCTCACTACCAAAACTTGGCTCCTTGGACACCCAAAAGTTGACCTCGTCAGAATGTGAGCAAAATTGATGTCTAAACTAATTCGAGTATGGCCAATTCAGTGGGGATCTCATTCAGGACTGCTCACTCCAAAAATTTGGCACCTTAGACATCCAAAATTTCACCTCGTCAGAATGTGACCAAAATTGATGTCTAAACTAATTCGAGTATGGCCTGTTCAGTCGGGATCTCTAAGTCGTGATTGCTCACTTCCAAACCTTGGCGCCTTGGACACACAAAATTTCACCTCGTCAGAATGTGACCAAAATTGATTTCTAAACTTATTCGAGTATGGCCAATTCTGTGGGGATCTCTAAATCGGGATTGCCCACTACCAAAACTTGGCCCCTTGGACACCCAAAATTTAACCTTGTCAGAATGTGACCAAAATTGATGTCTAAACTAATTTCAGTATGGCCTATTGAGTGGGGATCTCTAAATCGGAATTGCTCACTATCAAAACTGTGCCCCTTGGACACCCAAAATTTGACCTCGTCAGAATGTGACCAAAATTCATGTCTAAACTAATTCGAGTATGCCGAATTCAGTGAGGATTCTAAATCGGGATTGCTCACTACGAAAACTTGGCTCCTTGGACACCCAAAAGTTGACCTCGTCAGAATGGGACCAAAATTGATGTCTAAACTAATTCGAGTATGGCCTATTCAGTGGGATCTCTAATGATTGCTCACTACCAAAACTTGGCCCCTTGGACACCAAAAATTTGACCTCGTCAGAATGTGACCAAAATTGGAGTCTAAACTAATTCGATTATGGCCAATTCTGTGGGGATCTCTAAGTCAGGATTGCTCACTCCCAAAATTTGGCCCCTTGGGCAACCAAAATTTGACCTTGTCAGAATGTTACCAAAATTGATGTCTAGACTAATTCATATATGGCCTATTCAGTGGGGATCTCTAAGTCATGACTGCTCGCTCCAAAAATTTGGCCCCTTGGACACAGAAAATTTGACTTCTTCAGAAAGTGACCAAAACTGGTGTCTAAACTAATTCGTGTATTGCCAATTCAGTGGGGATCTCTAAGTCACAATTGCTCACTCCCAAAATTTGGCCCCTTGGACATCCAAAATTTGCCTCGTCAGAAAGCGACCAAAATTGATGTCTAAACTAGTTCGATTATGGCCAATTCAGTGGTGATCTCTAAATCGGGATTGCTCACTACCAAAACATGGCCCCTTGGACACTCAAAATTTGACCTCATCATAATGTGACCAAAATTGATGTCTAAACTAATTTGAGTATCGCCAATTCAGTGCGGATCTCTAAATCGGGATTGCTCACTACCAAAACTTGGCCCCTTGTACACCCAAAATTTGACCTCGTCAGAATGTGACCTAAATTGGAGTCTAAACTAATTCGAGTATGGCCAATTAAGTGGGGATCTCTAAGTCGGGATTGCTCACTCCTAAAATTTAGCCCCTTGGATACCCAAAATTTACCGCGTCAGAAAGGGACCAAAATTGATGCCTAAGCTAATTCGATTATGGCCAATTCTGTGGGGATCTCTAGATCGGGATTGCCCACTACCAAAACTTGGCTTCTTGGACACCCAAAAGTTGATGTCGTCAGAATGTGACCTAAATTGGAGTCTAAACTTATTCGAGTATGGCCAATTCAGTGGGGATCTCTAAGTCAGGACTGCTCACTCCAAAAATTTGGCACCTTGGACATCCAAAATTTCACCTCGTCAGAATGTGACCAAAATTGATGTCTAAACTAATTCGAGTATGGCCTGTTCAGTGGGGATCTCTAAGTCGTCATTGCTCACTTCCAAACCTTGGCCCCTTGGACACCCAAAATTTGACCTATCAGAATGAGACAAAAATTGATGTGTAAACTAATTCGAGTATGGCCAATTCAGTGGGAATCTCTAAATCGGGATTGCTCACTATCAAAACTTGGCTCCTTGGACACCAAAAATTTGACCTCATCAGAATGTGACCAAAATTGATCTCTAAACTAATTCGAGTATGGCCAATTCTGTGGGGATCTCTAAGTCGGGATTGCTCCTACCAAAACTTGGCACCTTGTACATCCAAAATTTGACCTTGTCAGAAGGTAACCAAAATGGATGTCTAAACTAATTCGAGATGGCCAAATCAGTGGGGATCTCTAAGTCAGGATTGCTCACTCCCAAAATTTGGCCCCTTGGACAACCAAAATTTGACCTTGTCAGAATGTTACCAAAATTGATGTCTAAACTAATTCATATATGGCCTATTCAGTGGGGATCTCTAAGTCATGACTGCTCACTCCAAAAATTTGGCCCCTTGGACACAGAAAACTTGACTTCATCAGAAAGTGACCAAAACTGGAGTCTAAACTAATTCGAGTATTGCCAATTCAGTGGGGATCTCTAAGTCGCAATTGCTCACTCCCTAAAATTTGGCCCCTTGGACATCCAAAATTTGCCTCGTCAGAAAGCGACCAAAACTGATGTCTAAATAGTTCGATTATGGCCAATTCAGTGGTGATCTCTAAATCGGGTTTGCTCACTACCAAAACATGGCCCCTTGGACACTCAAAATTTGACCTCATCATAATGTGACCAAAATTGATGTCTAAACTAATTTGAGTATCGCCAATTCAGTGGGGATCTCTAAATCGGGATTGCTCACTACCAAAACTTGGCCCCTTGTACACCAAAATTTGACCTCGTCAGAATGTGACCTAAATTGGAGTCTAAACTAATTCGAGTATGGCCAATTAAGTGGGGATCTCTAAGTCGGGTTTGCTCACTCCCAAAATTTATCCCCTTGGATACCCAAAATTTACTGCGTCAGAAAGGGACCAAAATTGATGCCTAAACTAATTCGATTATGGCCAATTCTGTGCGGATCTCTAAATCGGGATTGCCCACTACCAAAACTTGGCCCCTTGGACACCAAAAATTTGACCTCATCAGAATGTGACCGAATTTGATCTCTAAACTAATTCGAGTACGGCCAATTCAGTGGGGATCTCTAAGTCGGGATTGCTCACTACCAAAACTTGGCTCCTTGGACACCCAAAAGTTGACCTCGTCAGAATGTGAGCAAAATTGATGTCTAAACTAATTCGAGTATGGCCAATTCAGTGGGGATCTCATTCAGGACTGCTCACTCCAAAAATTTGGCACCTTAGACATCCAAAATTTCACCTCGTCAGAATGTGACCAAAATTGATGTCTAAACTAATTCGAGTATGGCCTGTTCAGTCGGGATCTCTAAGTCGTGATTGCTCACTTCCAAACCTTGGCGCCTTGGACACACAAAATTTCACCTCGTCAGAATGTGACCAAAATTGATTTCTAAACTTATTCGAGTATGGCCAATTCTGTGGGGATCTCTAAATCGGGATTGCCCACTACCAAAACTTGGCCCCTTGGACACCCAAAATTTCACCTTGTCAGAATGTGACCAAAATTGATGTCTAAACTAATTTCAGTATGGCCTATTGAGTGGGGATCTCTAAATCGGAATTGCTCACTATCAAAACTGTGCCCCTTGGACACCCAAAATTTGACCTCGTCAGAATGTGACCAAAATTCATGTCTAAACTAATTCGAGTATGCCGAATTCAGTGAGGATTCTAAATCGGGATTGCTCACTACGAAAACTTGGCTCCTTGGACACCCAAAAGTTGACCTCGTCAGAATGGGACCAAAATTGATGTCTAAACTAATTCGAGTATGGCCTATTCAGTGGGATCTATAATGATTGCTCACTACCAAAACTTGGCCCCTTGGACACCAAAAATTTGACCTCGTCAGAATGTGACCAAAATTGGAGTCTAAACTAATTCGATTATGGCCAATTCTGTGGGGATCTCTAAGTCAGGATTGCTCACTCCCAAAATTTGGCCCCTTGGGCAACCAAAATTTGACCTTGTCAGAATGTTACCAAAATTGATGTCTAGACTAATTCATATGGCCTATTCAGTGGGGATCTCTAAGTCATGACTGCTCGCTCCAAAAATTTGGCCCCTTGGACACAGAAAATTTGACTTCTTCAGAAAGTGACCAAAACTGGTGTCTAAACTAATTCGTGTATTGCCAATTCAGTGGGGATCTCTAAGTCACAATTGCTCACTCCCAAAATTTGGCCCCTTGGACATCCAAAATTTGCCTCGTCAGAAAGCGACCAAAATTGATGTCTAAACTAGTTCGATTACGGCCAATTCAGTGGTGATCTCTAAATCGGGATTGCTCACTACCAAAACATGGCCCCTTGGACACTCAAAATTTGACCTCATCATAATGTGACCTAAATTGGAGTCTAAACTAATTCGAGTATGGCCAATTAAGTGGGGATCTCTAAGTCGGGATTGCTCACTCCTAAAATTTAGCCCCTTGGATACCCAAAATTTACCGCGTCAGAAAGGGACCAAAATTGATGCCTAAGCTAATTCGATTATGGCCAATTCTGTGGGGATCTCTAGACCGGGATTGCCCACTACCAAAACTTGGCTTCTTGGACACCCAAAAGTTGATGTCGTCAGAATGTGACCTAAATTGGAGTCTAAACTTATTCGAGTATGGCCAATTCAGTGGGGATCTCTAAGTCAGGACTGCTCACTCCAAAAATTTGGCACCTTGGACATCCAAAATTTCACCTCGTCAGAATGTGACCAAAATTGATGTCTAAACTAATTCGAGTATGGCCTGTTCAGTGGGGATCTCTAAGTCGTAATTGCTCACTTCCAAACCTTGGCCCCTTGGACACCCAAAATTTGACCTATCAGAATGAGACAAAAATTGATGTGTAAACTAATTCGAGTATGGCCAATTCAGTGGGAATCTCTAAATCGGGATTGCTCACTATCAAAACTTGGCTCCTTGGACACCAAAAATTTGACCTCATCAGAATGTGACCAAAATTGATCTCTAAACTAATTCGAGTATGGCCAATTCTGTGGGGATCTCTAAGTCGGGATTGCTCCTACCAAAACTTGGCACCTTGTACACCCAAAATTTGACCTTGTCAGAAGGTAACCAAAATGGATGTCTAAACTAATTCGAGATGGCCAAATCAGTGGGGATCTCTAAGTCAGGATTGCTCACTCCCAAAATTTGGCCCCTTGAACAACCAAAATTTGACCTTGTCAGAATGTTACCAAAATTGATGTCTAAACTAATTCATATATGGCCTATTCAGTGGGGATCTCTAAGTCATGACTGCTCACTCCAAAAATTTGGCCCCTTGGACACAGAAAACTTGACTTCATCAGAAAGTGACCAAAACTGGAGTCTAAACTAATTCGAGTATTGCCAATTCAGTGGGGATCTCTAAGTCGCAATTGCTCACTCCCAAAATTTGGCCCCTTGGACATCCAAAATTTGCCTCGTCAGAAAGCGACCAAAACTGATGTCTAAATAGTTCGATTATGGCCAATTCAGTGGTGATCTCTAAATCGGGTTTGCTCACTACCAAAACATGGCCCCTTGGACACTCAAAATTTGACCTCATCATAATGTGACCAAAATTGATGTCTAAACTAATTTGAGTATCGCCAATTCAGAGGGGATCTCTAAATCGGGATTGCTCACTTCCAAACCTTGGCACCTTGGACACACAAAATTTGACCTCGTCAGAAGGTGACCAAAATTGATGTCTAAACTTATTCGAGTATGGCCAATTCTGTTGGGATCTCTAAATCAGGATTGCCCACTACCCAAACTTGGCCCCTTGGACACCCAAAATTTAACCTTGTCAGAATTTGACCAAAATTGATGTCTAAACTAATTTGAGTATGGCCTATTCAGTGGGGATCTCTAAATCGGGATTGCTCACTATCAAAACTTGGCCCCTTGGACACCAAAAATTTGACCTCATCAGAATGTGACCAAAATTGATCTCAAAACTAATTCGAGTATGGCCAATTCAGTGGGGATCTCTAAGTCGGGATTGCTCACTACCAAAACTTGGCTCCTTGGACACCCAAAAGTTGACCTCGTCAGAATGTGAGCAAAATTGATGTCTAAACTAATTCGAGTATGGCCAATTCAGTGGGGATCTCATTCAGGAATGCTCACTCCAAAAATTTGGCACCTTAGACATCCAAAATTTCACCTCGTCAGAATGTGACCAAAATTGATGTCTAAACTAATTCGAGTATGGCCTGTTCAGTCGGGATCTCTAAGTCGTGATTGCTCACTTCCAAACCTTGGCGCCTTGGACACACAAAATTTCACCTCGTCAGAATGTGACCAAAATTGATTTCTAAACTTATTCGAGTATGGCCAATTCTGTGGGGATCTCTAAATCGGGATTGCCCACTACCAAAACTTGGCCCCTTGGACACCCAAAATTTAACCTTGTCAGAATGTGACCAAAATTGATGTCTAAACTAATTTCAGTATGGCCTATTGAGTGGGGATCTCTAAATCGGAATTGCTCACTATCAAAACTGTGCCCCTTGGACACCCAAAATTTGACCTCGTCAGAATGTGACCAAAATTCATGTCTAAACTAATTCGAGTATGCCGAATTCAGTGAGGATTCTAAATCGGGATTGCTCACTACGAAAACTTGGCTCCTTGGACACCCAAAAGTTGACCTCGTCAGAATGGGACCAAAATTGATGTCTAAACTAATTCGAGTATGGCCTATTCAGTGGGATCTATAATGATTGCTCACTACCAAAACTTGGCCCCTTGGACACCAAAAATTTGACCTCGTCAGAATGTGACCAAAATTGGAGTCTAAACTAATTCGATTATGGCCAATTCTGTGGGGATCTCTAAGTCAGGATTGCTCACTCCCAAAATTTGGCCCCTTGCAACCAAAATTTGACCTTGTCAGAATGTTACCAAAATTGATGTCTAGACTAATTCATATGGCCTATTCAGTGGGGATCTCTAAGTCATGACTGCTCGTTTCAAAAATTTGGCCCCTTGGACACAGAAAATTTGACTTCTTCAGAAAGTGACCAAAACTGGTGTCTAAACTAATTCGTGTATTGCCAATTCAGTGGGGATCTCTAAGTCACAATTGCTCACTCCCAAAATTTGGCCCCTTGGACATCCAAAATTTGCCTCGTCAGAAAGCGACCAAAATTGATGTCTAAACTAGTTCGATTACGGCCAATTCAGTGGTGATCTCTAAATCGGGATTGCTCACTACCAAAACATGGCCCCTTGGACACTCAAAATTTGACCTCATCATAATGTGACCAAAATTGATGTCTAAACTAATTTGAGTATCGCCAATTCAGTGCGGATCTCTAAATCGGGATTGCTCACTACCAAAACTTGGCCCCTTGTACACCCAAAATTTGACCTCGTCAGAATGTGACCTAAATTGGAGTCTAAACTAATTCGAGTATGGCCAATTAAGTGGGGATCTCTAAGTCGGGATTGCTCACTCCTAAAATTTAGCCCCTTGGATACCCAAAATTTACCGCATCAGAAAGGGACCAAAATTGATGCCTAAGCTAATTCGATTATGGCCAATTCTGTGGGGATCTCTAGACCGGGATTGCCCACTACCAAAACTTGGCTTCTTGGACACCCAAAAGTTGATGTCGTCAGAATGTGACCTAAATTGGAGTCTAAACTTATTCGAGTATGGCCAATTCAGTGGGGATCTCTAAGTCAGGACTGCTCACTCCAAAAATTTGGCACCTTGGACATCCAAAATTTCACCTCGTCAGAATGTGACCAAAATTGATGTCTAAACTAATTCGAGTATGGCCTGTTCAGTGGGGATCTCTAAGTCGTCATTGCTCACTTCCAAACCTTGGCCCCTTGGACACCCAAAATTTGACCTATCAGAATGAGACAAAAATTGATGTGTAAACTAATTCGAGTATGGCCAATTCAGTGGGAATCTCTAAATCGGGATTGCTCACTATCAAAACTTGGCTCCTTGGACACCAAAAATTTGACCTCATCAGAATGTGACCAAAATTGATCTCTAAACTAATTCGAGTATGGCCAATTCTTTGGGGATCTCTAAGTCGGGATAGCTCCTACCAAAACTTGGCACCTTGTACACCCAAAATTTGACCTTGTCAGAAGGTAACCAAAATGGATGTCTAAACTAATTCGAGATGGCCAAATCAGTGGGGATCTCTAAGTCAGGATTGCTCACTCCCAAAATTTGGCCCCTTGGACAACCAAAATTTGACCTTGTCAGAATGTTACCAAAATTGATGTCTAAACTAATTCATATATGGCCTATTCAGTGGGGATCTCTAAGTCATGACTGCTCACTCCAAAAATTTGGCCCCTTGGACACAGAAAACTTGACTTCATCAGAAAGTGACCAAAACTGGAGTCTAAACTAATTCGAGTATTGCCAATTCAGTGGGGATCTCTAAGTCGCAATTGCTCACTCCCAAAATTTGGCCCCTTGGACATCCAAAATTTGCCTCGTCAGAAAGCGACCAAAACTGATGTCTAAATAGTTCGATTATGGCCAGTTCAGTGGTGATCTCTAAATCGGGTTTGCTCACTACCAAAACATGGCCCCTTGGACACTCAAAATTTGACCTCATCATAATGTGACCAAAATTGATGTCTAAACTAATTTGAGTATCGCCAATTCAGTGGGGATCTCTAAATCGGGATTGCTCACTACCAAAACTTGGCCCCTTGTACACCAAAATTTGACCTCGTCAGAATGTGACCTAAATTGGAGTCTAAACTAATTCGAGTATGGCCAATTAAGTGGGGATCTCTAAGTCGGGTTTGCTCACTCCCAAAATTTATCCCCTTGGATACCCAAAATTTACTGCGTCAGAAAGGGACCAAAATTGATGCCTAAACTAATTCGATTATGGCCAATTCTGTGCGGATCTCTAAATCGGGATTGCCCACTACCAAAACTTGGCCCCTTGGACACCAAAAATTTGACCTCATCAGAATGTGACCGAATTTGATCTCTAAACTAATTCGAGTACGGCCAATTCAGTGCGGATCTGTAAGTCGGGATTGCTCACTACCAAAACTTGGCTTCTTGGACACCCAAAGTTGACGTCGTCAGAATGTGACCAAAATTGATGTCTAAACTTATTCGTGTATGGCCAATTCAGTGGGGATCTCTAAGTCAGGACTGCTCACTCCAAAAATTTGGCACCTTGGACATCCAAAATTTCACCTCGTCAGAATGTGACCAAAATTGATGTCTAAACTAATTCGAGTATGGCCTGTTCAGTGGGGATCTCTAAGTCGTCATTGCTCACTTCCAAACCTTGGCCTCTTGGACACCCAAAATTTGACCTCATCAGAAGGAGACAAAAATTGATGTCTAAACTAATTCGAGTATGGCCAATTCAGTGGGGATCTCTAAATCAGGATTCCTCACTATCAAAACTTGGCTCCTTGGACACCAAAATTTGACCTCATCAGAATGTGACCAAAATTGATCTCTAAACTAATTCGAGTATGGCCAATTCAGTGGGGATCTCTAAGTCGGGATTGCTCACTACCAAAACTTGGCTCCTTGGACACCCAAAAGTTGACCTCGTCAGAATGTGACCAAAATTGATGTCTAAACTAATTCGAGTATGGCCTGTTCAGTCGTGGTCTCTAAGTCGTGATTGCTCACTTCCAAACCTTGGCGCCTTGGACACACAAAATTTGACCTCGTCAGAATGTGACCAAAATTGATGTCTAAACTTATTCGAGTATGGCCAATTCTGTTGGGATCTCTAAATCGGGATTGCCCACTACCCAAACTTGGCCCCTTGGACACCCAAAATTTAACCTTGTCAGAATTTGACCAAAATTGATGTCTAAACTAATTTGAGTATGGCCTATTCAGTGGGGATCTCTAAATCGGGATTGCTCACTATCAAAACTTGGCCCCTTGGACACCAAAAATTTGACCTCATCAGAATGTGACCAAAACTGATCTCAAAACTAATTCGAGTATGGCCAATTCAGTGGGGATCTCTAAGTCGGGATCGCTCACTACCAAAACTTGGCTCCTTGGACACCCAAAAGTTGACCTCGTCAGAATGTGAGCAAAATTGATGTCTAAACTAATTCGAGTATGGCCAATTCAGTGGGGATCTCATTCAGGACTGCTCACTCCAAAAATTTGGCACCTTAGACATCCAAAATTTCACCTCGTCAGAATGTGACCAAAATTGATGTCTAAACTAATTCGAGTATGGCCTGTTCAGTCGGGATCTCTAAGTCGTGATTGCTCACTTCCAAACCTTGGCGCCTTGGACACACAAAATTTCACCTCGTCAGAATGTGACCAAAATTGATTTCTAAACTTATTCGAGTATGGCCAATTCTGTGGGGATCTCTAAATCGGGATTGCCCACTACCAAAACTTGGCCCCTTGGACACCCAAAATTTAACCTTGTCAGAATGTGACCAAAATTGATGTCTAAACTAATTTCAGTATGGCCTATTGAGTGGGGATCTCTAAATCGGAATTGCTCACTATCAAAACTGTGCCCCTTGGACACCCAAAATTTGACCTCGTCAGAATGTGACCAAAATTCATGTCTAAACTAATTCGAGTATGCCGAATTCAGTGAGGATTCTAAATCGGGATTGCTCACTACGAAAACTTGGCTCCTTGGACACCCAAAAGTTGACCTCGTCAGAATGGGACCAAAATTGATGTCTAAACTAATTCGAGTATGGCCTATTCAGTGGGATCTCTAATGATTGCTCACTACCAAAACTTGGCCCCTTGGACACCAAAAATTTGACCTCGTCAGAATGTGACCAAAATTGGAGTCTAAACTAATTCGATTATGGCCAATTCTGTGGGGATCTCTAAGTCAGGATTGCTCACTCCCAAAATTTGGCCCCTTGGGCAACCAAAATTTGACCTTGTCAGAATGTTACCAAAATTGATGTCTAGACTAATTCATATATGGCCTATTCAGTGGGGATCTCTAAGTCATGACTGCTCGCTCCAAAAATTTGGCCCCTTGGACACAGAAAATTTGACTTCTTCAGAAAGTGACCAAAACTGGTGTCTAAACTAATTCGTGTATTGCCAATTCAGTGGGGATCTCTAAGTCACAATTGCTCACTCCCAAAATTTGGCCCCTTGGACATCCAAAATTTGCCTCGTCAGAAAGCGACCAAAATTGATGTCTAAACTAGTTCGATTATGGCCAATTCAGTGGTGATCTCTAAATCGGGATTGCTCACTACCAAAACATGGCCCCTTGGACACTCAAAATTTGACCTCATCATAATGTGACCAAAATTGATGTCTAAACTAATTTGAGTATCGCCAATTCAGTGCGGATCTCTAAATCGGGATTGCTCACTACCAAAACTTGGCCCCTTGTACACCCAAAATTTGACCTCGTCAGAATGTGACCTAAATTGGAGTCTAAACTAATTCGAGTATGGCCAATTAAGTGGGGATCTCTAAGTCGGGATTGCTCACTCCTAAAATTTAGCCCCTTGGATACCCAAAATTTACCGCGTCAGAAAGGGACCAAAATTGATGCCTAAGCTAATTCGATTATGGCCAATTCTGTGGGGATCTCTAGATCGGGATTGCCCACTACCAAAACTTGGCTTCTTGGACACCCAAAAGTTGATGTCGTCAGAATGTGACCTAAATTGGAGTCTAAACTTATTCGAGTATGGCCAATTCAGTGGGGATCTCTAAGTCAGGACTGCTCACTCCAAAAATTTGGCACCTTGGACATCCAAAATTTCACCTCGTCAGAATGTGACCAAAATTGATGTCTAAACTAATTCGAGTATGGCCTGTTCAGTGGGGATCTCTAAGTCGTCATTGCTCACTTCCAAACCTTGGCCCCTTGGACACCCAAAATTTGACCTATCAGAATGAGACAAAAATTGATGTGTAAACTAATTCGAGTATGGCCAATTCAGTGGGGATCTCTAAATCAGGATTCCTCACTATCAAAACTTGGCTCCTTGGACACCAAAATTTGACCTCATCAGAATGTGACCAAAATTGATCTCTAAACTAATTCGAGTATGGCCAATTCAGTGGGGATCTCTAAGTCGGGATTGCTCACTACCAAAACTTGGCCCCTTGTACACCAAAATTTGACCTCGTCAGAATGTGACCTAAATTGGAGTCTAAACTAATTCGAGTATGGCCAATTAAGTGGGGATCTCTAAGTCGGGTTTGCTCACTCCCAAAATTTATCCCCTTGGATACCCAAAATTTACTGCGTCAGAAAGGGACCAAAATTGATGCCTAAACTAATTCGATTATGGCCAATTCTGTGCGGATCTCTAAATCGGGATTGCCCACTACCAAAACTTGGCCCCTTGGACACCAAAAATTTGACCTCATCAGAATGTGACCGAATTTGATCTCTAAACTAATTCGAGTACGGCCAATTCAGTGCGGATCTGTAAGTCGGGATTGCTCACTACCAAAACTTGGCTTCTTGGACACCCAAAGTTGACGTCGTCAGAATGTGACCAAAATTGATGTCTAAACTTATTCGTGTATGGCCAATTCAGTGGGGATCTCTAAGTCAGGACTGCTCACTCCAAAAATTTGGCACCTTGGACATCCAAAATTTCACCTCGTCAGAATGTGACCAAAATTGATGTCTAAACTAATTCGAGTATGGCCTGTTCAGTGGGGATCTCTAAGTCGTCATTGCTCACTTCCAAACCTTGGCCTCTTGGACACCCAAAATTTGACCTCATCAGAAGGAGACAAAAATTGATGTCTAAACTAATTCGAGTATGGCCAATTCAGTGGGGATCTCTAAATCAGGATTCCTCACTATCAAAACTTGGCTCCTTGGACACCAAAATTTGACCTCATCAGAATGTGACCAAAATTGATCTCTAAACTAATTCGAGTATGGCCAATTCAGTGGGGATCTCTAAGTCGGGATTGCTCACTACCAAAACTTGGCTCCTTGGACACCCAAAAGTTGACCTCGTCAGAATGTGACCAAAATTGATGTCTAAACTAATTCGAGTATGGCCTGTTCAGTCGTGGTCTCTAAGTCGTGATTGCTCACTTCCAAACCTTGGCGCCTTGGACACACAAAATTTGACCTCGTCAGAATGTGACCAAAATTGATGTCTAAACTTATTCGAGTATGGCCAATTCTGTTGGGATCTCTAAATCGGGATTGCCCACTACCCAAACTTGGCCCCTTGGACACCCAAAATTTAACCTTGTCAGAATTTGACCAAAATTGATGTCTAAACTAATTTGAGTATGGCCTATTCAGTGGGGATCTCTAAATCGGGATTGCTCACTATCAAAACTTGGCCCCTTGGACACCAAAAATTTGACCTCATCAGAATGTGACCAAAACTGATCTCAAAACTAATTCGAGTATGGCCAATTCAGTGGGGATCTCTAAGTCGGGATCGCTCACTACCAAAACTTGGCTCCTTGGACACCCAAAAGTTGACCTCGTCAGAATGTGAGCAAAATTGATGTCTAAACTAATTCGAGTATGGCCAATTCAGTGGGGATCTCATTCAGGACTGCTCACTCCAAAAATTTGGCACCTTAGACATCCAAAATTTCACCTCGTCAGAATGTGACCAAAATTGATGTCTAAACTAATTCGAGTATGGCCTGTTCAGTCGGGATCTCTAAGTCGTGATTGCTCACTTCCAAACCTTGGCGCCTTGGACACACAAAATTTCACCTCGTCAGAATGTGACCAAAATTGATTTCTAAACTTATTCGAGTATGGCCAATTCTGTGGGGATCTCTAAATCGGGATTGCCCACTACCAAAACTTGGCCCCTTGGACACCCAAAATTTAACCTTGTCAGAATGTGACCAAAATTGATGTCTAAACTAATTTCAGTATGGCCTATTGAGTGGGGATCTCTAAATCGGAATTGCTCACTATCAAAACTGTGCCCCTTGGACACCCAAAATTTGACCTCGTCAGAATGTGACCAAAATTCATGTCTAAACTAATTCGAGTATGCCGAATTCAGTGAGGATTCTAAATCGGGATTGCTCACTACGAAAACTTGGCTCCTTGGACACCCAAAAGTTGACCTCGTCAGAATGGGACCAAAATTGATGTCTAAACTAATTCGAGTATGGCCTATTCAGTGGGATCTCTAATGATTGCTCACTACCAAAACTTGGCCCCTTGGACACCAAAAATTTGACCTCGTCAGAATGTGACCAAAATTGGAGTCTAAACTAATTCGATTATGGCCAATTCTGTGGGGATCTCTAAGTCAGGATTGCTCACTCCCAAAATTTGGCCCCTTGGGCAACCAAAATTTGACCTTGTCAGAATGTTACCAAAATTGATGTCTAGACTAATTCATATATGGCCTATTCAGTGGGGATCTCTAAGTCATGACTGCTCGCTCCAAAAATTTGGCCCCTTGGACACAGAAAATTTGACTTCTTCAGAAAGTGACCAAAACTGGTGTCTAAACTAATTCGTGTATTGCCAATTCAGTGGGGATCTCTAAGTCACAATTGCTCACTCCCAAAATTTGGCCCCTTGGACATCCAAAATTTGCCTCGTCAGAAAGCGACCAAAATTGATGTCTAAACTAGTTCGATTATGGCCAATTCAGTGGTGATCTCTAAATCGGGATTGCTCACTACCAAAACATGGCCCCTTGGACACTCAAAATTTGACCTCATCATAATGTGACCAAAATTGATGTCTAAACTAATTTGAGTATCGCCAATTCAGTGCGGATCTCTAAATCGGGATTGCTCACTACCAAAACTTGGCCCCTTGTACACCCAAAATTTGACCTCGTCAGAATGTGACCTAAATTGGAGTCTAAACTAATTCGAGTATGGCCAATTAAGTGGGGATCTCTAAGTCGGGATTGCTCACTCCTAAAATTTAGCCCCTTGGATACCCAAAATTTACCGCGTCAGAAAGGGACCAAAATTGATGCCTAAGCTAATTCGATTATGGCCAATTCTGTGGGGATCTCTAGATCGGGATTGCCCACTACCAAAACTTGGCTTCTTGGACACCCAAAAGTTGATGTCGTCAGAATGTGACCTAAATTGGAGTCTAAACTTATTCGAGTATGGCCAATTCAGTGGGGATCTCTAAGTCAGGACTGCTCACTCCAAAAATTTGGCACCTTGGACATCCAAAATTTCACCTCGTCAGAATGTGACCAAAATTGATGTCTAAACTAATTCGAGTATGGCCTGTTCAGTGGGGATCTCTAAGTCGTCATTGCTCACTTCCAAACCTTGGCCCCTTGGACACCCAAAATTTGACCTATCAGAATGAGACAAAAATTGATGTGTAAACTAATTCGAGTATGGCCAATTCAGTGGGGATCTCTAAATCAGGATTCCTCACTATCAAAACTTGGCTCCTTGGACACCAAAATTTGACCTCATCAGAATGTGACCAAAATTGATCTCTAAACTAATTCGAGTATGGCCAATTCAGTGGGGATCTCTAAGTCGGGATTGCTCACTACCAAAACTTGGCCCCTTGTACACCAAAATTTGACCTCGTCAGAATGTGACCTAAATTGGAGTCTAAACTAATTCGAGTATGGCCAATTAAGTGGGGATCTCTAAGTCGGGTTTGCTCACTCCCAAAATTTATCCCCTTGGATACCCAAAATTTACTGCGTCAGAAAGGGACCAAAATTGATGCCTAAACTAATTCGATTATGGCCAATTCTGTGCGGATCTCTAAATCGGGATTGCCCACTACCAAAACTTGGCCCCTTGGACACCAAAAATTTGACCTCATCAGAATGTGACCGAATTTGATCTCTAAACTAATTCGAGTACGGCCAATTCAGTGCGGATCTGTAAGTCGGGATTGCTCACTACCAAAACTTGGCTTCTTGGACACCCAAAGTTGACGTCGTCAGAATGTGACCAAAATTGATGTCTAAACTTATTCGTGTATGGCCAATTCAGTGGGGATCTCTAAGTCAGGACTGCTCACTCCAAAAATTTGGCACCTTGGACATCCAAAATTTCACCTCGTCAGAATGTGACCAAAATTGATGTCTAAACTAATTCGAGTATGGCCTGTTCAGTGGGGATCTCTAAGTCGTCATTGCTCACTTCCAAACCTTGGCCTCTTGGACACCCAAAATTTGACCTCATCAGAAGGAGACAAAAATTGATGTCTAAACTAATTCGAGTATGGCCAATTCAGTGGGGATCTCTAAATCAGGATTCCTCACTATCAAAACTTGGCTCCTTGGACACCAAAATTTGACCTCATCAGAATGTGACCAAAATTGATCTCTAAACTAATTCGAGTATGGCCAATTCAGTGGGGATCTCTAAGTCGGGATTGCTCACTACCAAAACTTGGCTCCTTGGACACCCAAAAGTTGACCTCGTCAGAATGTGACCAAAATTGATGTCTAAACTAATTCGAGTATGGCCTGTTCAGTCGTGGTCTCTAAGTCGTGATTGCTCACTTCCAAACCTTGGCGCCTTGGACACACAAAATTTGACCTCGTCAGAATGTGACCAAAATTGATGTCTAAACTTATTCGAGTATGGCCAATTCTGTTGGGATCTCTAAATCGGGATTGCCCACTACCCAAACTTGGCCCCTTGGACACCCAAAATTTAACCTTGTCAGAATTTGACCAAAATTGATGTCTAAACTAATTTGAGTATGGCCTATTCAGTGGGGATCTCTAAATCGGGATTGCTCACTATCAAAACTTGGCCCCTTGGACACCAAAAATTTGACCTCATCAGAATGTGACCAAAACTGATCTCAAAACTAATTCGAGTATGGCCAATTCAGTGGGGATCTCTAAGTCGGGATCGCTCACTACCAAAACTTGGCTCCTTGGACACCCAAAAGTTGACCTCGTCAGAATGTGAGCAAAATTGATGTCTAAACTAATTCGAGTATGGCCAATTCAGTGGGGATCTCATTCAGGACTGCTCACTCCAAAAATTTGGCACCTTAGACATCCAAAATTTCACCTCGTCAGAATGTGACCAAAATTGATGTCTAAACTAATTCGAGTATGGCCTGTTCAGTCGGGATCTCTAAGTCGTGATTGCTCACTTCCAAACCTTGGCGCCTTGGACACACAAAATTTCACCTCGTCAGAATGTGACCAAAATTGATTTCTAAACTTATTCGAGTATGGCCAATTCTGTGGGGATCTCTAAATCGGGATTGCCCACTACCAAAACTTGGCCCCTTGGACACCCAAAATTTAACCTTGTCAGAATGTGACCAAAATTGATGTCTAAACTAATTTCAGTATGGCCTATTGAGTGGGGATCTCTAAATCGGAATTGCTCACTATCAAAACTGTGCCCCTTGGACACCCAAAATTTGACCTCGTCAGAATGTGACCAAAATTCATGTCTAAACTAATTCGAGTATGCCGAATTCAGTGAGGATTCTAAATCGGGATTGCTCACTACGAAAACTTGGCTCCTTGGACACCCAAAAGTTGACCTCGTCAGAATGGGACCAAAATTGATGTCTAAACTAATTCGAGTATGGCCTATTCAGTGGGATCTCTAATGATTGCTCACTACCAAAACTTGGCCCCTTGGACACCAAAAATTTGACCTCGTCAGAATGTGACCAAAATTGGAGTCTAAACTAATTCGATTATGGCCAATTCTGTGGGGATCTCTAAGTCAGGATTGCTCACTCCCAAAATTTGGCCCCTTGGGCAACCAAAATTTGACCTTGTCAGAATGTTACCAAAATTGATGTCTAGACTAATTCATATATGGCCTATTCAGTGGGGATCTCTAAGTCATGACTGCTCGCTCCAAAAATTTGGCCCCTTGGACACAGAAAATTTGACTTCTTCAGAAAGTGACCAAAACTGGTGTCTAAACTAATTCGTGTATTGCCAATTCAGTGGGGATCTCTAAGTCACAATTGCTCACTCCCAAAATTTGGCCCCTTGGACATCCAAAATTTGCCTCGTCAGAAAGCGACCAAAATTGATGTCTAAACTAGTTCGATTATGGCCAATTCAGTGGTGATCTCTAAATCGGGATTGCTCACTACCAAAACATGGCCCCTTGGACACTCAAAATTTGACCTCATCATAATGTGACCAAAATTGATGTCTAAACTAATTTGAGTATCGCCAATTCAGTGCGGATCTCTAAATCGGGATTGCTCACTACCAAAACTTGGCCCCTTGTACACCCAAAATTTGACCTCGTCAGAATGTGACCTAAATTGGAGTCTAAACTAATTCGAGTATGGCCAATTAAGTGGGGATCTCTAAGTCGGGATTGCTCACTCCTAAAATTTAGCCCCTTGGATACCCAAAATTTACCGCGTCAGAAAGGGACCAAAATTGATGCCTAAGCTAATTCGATTATGGCCAATTCTGTGGGGATCTCTAGATCGGGATTGCCCACTACCAAAACTTGGCTTCTTGGACACCCAAAAGTTGATGTCGTCAGAATGTGACCTAAATTGGAGTCTAAACTTATTCGAGTATGGCCAATTCAGTGGGGATCTCTAAGTCAGGACTGCTCACTCCAAAAATTTGGCACCTTGGACATCCAAAATTTCACCTCGTCAGAATGTGACCAAAATTGATGTCTAAACTAATTCGAGTATGGCCTGTTCAGTGGGGATCTCTAAGTCGTCATTGCTCACTTCCAAACCTTGGCCCCTTGGACACCCAAAATTTGACCTATCAGAATGAGACAAAAATTGATGTGTAAACTAATTCGAGTATGGCCAATTCAGTGGGAATCTCTAAATCGGGATTGCTCACTATCAAAACTTGGCTCCTTGGACACCAAAAATTTGACCTCATCAGAATGTGACCAAAATTGATCTCTAAACTAATTCGAGTATGGCCAATTCTGTGGGGATCTCTAAGTCGGGATTGCTCCTACCAAAACTTGGCACCTTGTACATCCAAAATTTGACCTTGTCAGAAGGTAACCAAAATGGATGTCTAAACTAATTCGAGATGGCCAAATCAGTGGGGATCTCTAAGTCAGGATTGCTCACTCCCAAAATTTGGCCCCTTGGACAACCAAAATTTGACCTTGTCAGAATGTTACCAAAATTGATGTCTAAACTAATTCATATATGGCCTATTCAGTGGGGATCTCTAAGTCATGACTGCTCACTCCAAAAATTTGGCCCCTTGGACACAGAAAACTTGACTTCATCAGAAAGTGACCAAAACTGGAGTCTAAACAAATTCGAGTATTGCCAATTCAGTGGGGATCTCTAAGTCGCAATTGCTCACTCCCTAAAATTTGGCCCCTTGGACATCCAAAATTTGCCTCGTCAGAAAGCGACCAAAACTGATGTCTAAATAGTTCGATTATGGCCAATTCAGTGGTGATCTCTAAATCGGGTTTGCTCACTACCAAAACATGGCCCCTTGGACACTCAAAATTTGACCTCATCATAATGTGACCAAAATTGATGTCTAAACTAATTTGAGTATCGCCAATTCAGTGGGGATCTCTAAATCGGGATTGCTCACTACCAAAACTTGGCCCCTTGTACACCAAAATTTGACCTCGTCAGAATGTGACCTAAATTGGAGTCTAAACTAATTCGAGTATGGCCAATTAAGTGGGGATCTCTAAGTCGGGTTTGCTCACTCCCAAAATTTATCCCCTTGGATACCCAAAATTTACTGCGTCAGAAAGGGACCAAAATTGATGCCTAAACTAATTCGATTATGGCCAATTCTGTGCGGATCTCTAAATCGGGATTGCCCACTACCAAAACTTGGCCCCTTGGACACCAAAAATTTGACCTCATCAGAATGTGACCGAATTTGATCTCTAAACTAATTCGAGTACGGCCAATTCAGTGGGGATCTCTAAGTCGGGATTGCTCACTACCAAAACTTGGCTCCTTGGACACCCAAAAGTTGACCTCGTCAGAATGTGAGCAAAATTGATGTCTAAACTAATTCGAGTATGGCCAATTCAGTGGGGATCTCATTCAGGACTGCTCACTCCAAAAATTTGGCACCTTAGACATCCAAAATTTCACCTCGTCAGAATGTGACCAAAATTGATGTCTAAACTAATTCGAGTATGGCCTGTTCAGTCGGGATCTCTAAGTCGTGATTGCTCACTTCCAAACCTTGGCGCCTTGGACACACAAAATTTCACCTCGTCAGAATGTGACCAAAATTGATTTCTAAACTTATTCGAGTATGGCCAATTCTGTGGGGATCTCTAAATCGGGATTGCCCACTACCAAAACTTGGCCCCTTGGACACCCAAAATTTCACCTTGTCAGAATGTGACCAAAATTGATGTCTAAACTAATTTCAGTATGGCCTATTGAGTGGGGATCTCTAAATCGGAATTGCTCACTATCAAAACTGTGCCCCTTGGACACCCAAAATTTGACCTCGTCAGAATGTGACCAAAATTCATGTCTAAACTAATTCGAGTATGCCGAATTCAGTGAGGATTCTAAATCGGGATTGCTCACTACGAAAACTTGGCTCCTTGGACACCCAAAAGTTGACCTCGTCAGAATGGGACCAAAATTGATGTCTAAACTAATTCGAGTATGGCCTATTCAGTGGGATCTATAATGATTGCTCACTACCAAAACTTGGCCCCTTGGACACCAAAAATTTGACCTCGTCAGAATGTGACCAAAATTGGAGTCTAAACTAATTCGATTATGGCCAATTCTGTGGGGATCTCTAAGTCAGGATTGCTCACTCCCAAAATTTGGCCCCTTGGGCAACCAAAATTTGACCTTGTCAGAATGTTACCAAAATTGATGTCTAGACTAATTCATATGGCCTATTCAGTGGGGATCTCTAAGTCATGACTGCTCGCTCCAAAAATTTGGCCCCTTGGACACAGAAAATTTGACTTCTTCAGAAAGTGACCAAAACTGGTGTCTAAACTAATTCGTGTATTGCCAATACAGTGGGGATCTCTAAGTCACAATTGCTCACTCCCAAAATTTGGCTCCTTGGACATCCAAAATTTGCCTCGTCAGAAAGCGACCAAAATTGATGTCTAAACTAGTTCGATTACGGCCAATTCAGTGGTGATCTCTAAATCGGGATTGCTCACTACCAAAACATGGCCCCTTGGACACTCAAAATTTGACCTCATCATAATGTGACCTAAATTGGAGTCTAAACTAATTCGAGTATGGCCAATTAAGTGGGGATCTCTAAGTCGGGATTGCTCACTCCTAAAATTTAGCCCCTTGGATACCCAAAATTTACCGCGTCAGAAAGGGACCAAAATTGATGCCTAAGCTAATCGATTATGGCCAATTCTGTGGGGATCTCTAGACCGGGATTGCCCACTACCAAAACTTGGCTTCTTGGACACCCAAAAGTTGATGTCATCAGAATGTGACCTAAATTGGAGCCTAAACTTATTCGAGTATGGCCAATTCAGTGGGGATCTCTAAGTCAGGACTGCTCACTCCAAAAATTTGGCACCTTGGACATCCAAAATTTCACCTCGTCAGAATGTGACCAAAATTGATGTCTAAACTAATTCGAGTATGGCCTGTTCAGTGGGGATCTCTAAGTCGTAATTGCTCACTTCCAAACCTTGGCCCCTTGGACACCCAAAATTTGACCTATCAGAATGAGACAAAAATTGATGTGTAAACTAATTCGAGTATGGCCAATTCAGTGGGAATCTCTAAATCGGGATTGCTCACTATCAAAACTTGGCTCCTTGGACACCAAAAATTTGACCTCATCAGAATGTGACCAAAATTGATCTCTAAACTAATTCGAGTATGGCCAATTCTGTGGGGATCTCTAAGTCGGGATTGCTCCTACCAAAACTTGGCACCTTGTACACCCAAAATTTGACCTTGTCAGAAGGTAACCAAAATGGATGTCTAAACTAATTCGAGATGGCCAAATCAGTGGGGATCTCTAAGTCAGGATTGCTCACTCCCAAAATTTGGCCCCTTGGACAACCAAAATTTGACCTTGTCAGAATGTTACCAAAATTGATGTCTAAACTAATTCATATATGGCCTATTCAGTGGGGATCTCTAAGTCATGACTGCTCACTCCAAAAATTTGGCCCCTTGGACACAGAAAACTTGACTTCATCAGAAAGTGACCAAAACTGGAGTCTAAACTAATTCGAGTATTGCCAATTCAGTGGGGATCTCTAAGTCGCAATTGCTCACTCCCAAAATTTGGCCCCTTGGACATCCAAAATTTGCCTCGTCAGAAAGCGACCAAAACTGATGTCTAAATAGTTCGATTATGGCCAATTCAGTGGTGATCTCTAAATCGGGTTTGCTCACTACCAAAACATGGCCCCTTGGACACTCAAAATTTGACCTCATCATAATGTGACCAAAATTGATGTCTAAACTAATTTGAGTATCGCCAATTCAGTGGGGATCTCTAAATCGGGATTGCTCACTACCAAAACTTGGCCCCTTGTACACCAAAATTTGACCTCGTCAGAATGTGACCTAAATTGGAGTCTAAACTAATTCGAGTATGGCCAATTAAGTGGGGATCTCTAAGTCGGGTTTGCTCACTACCAAAATTTATCCCCTTGGATACCCAAAATTTACTGCGTCAGAAAGGGACCAAAATTGATGCCTAAACTTATTCGATTATGGCCAATTCTGTGCGGATCTCTAAATCGGGATTGCCCACTACCAAAACTTGGCCCCTTGGACACCAAAAATTTGACCTCATCAGAATGTGACCGAATTTGATCTCTAAACTAATTCGAGTACGGCCAATTCAGTGCGGATCTGTAAGTCGGGATTGCTCACTACCAAAACTTGGCTTCTTGGACACCCAAAGTTGACGTCGTCAGAATGTGACCAAAATTGATGTCTAAACTTATTCGTGTATGGCCAATTCAGTGGGGATCTCTAAGTCAGGACTGCTCACTCCAAAAATTTGGCACCTTGGACATCCAAAATTTCACCTCGTCAGAATGTGACCAAAATTGATGTCTAAACTAATTCGAGTATGGCCTGTTCAGTGGGGATCTCTAAGTCGTCATTGCTCACTTCCAAACCTTGGCCTCTTGGACACCCAAAATTTGACCTCATCAGAAGGAGACAAAAATTGATGTCTAAACTAATTCGAGTATGGCCAATTCAGTGGGGATCTCTAAATCAGGATTCCTCACTATCAAAACTTGGCTCCTTGGACACCAAAATTTGACCTCATCAGAATGTGACCAAAATTGATCTCTAAACTAATTCGAGTATGGCCAATTCAGTGGGGATCTCTAAGTCGGGATTGCTCACTACCAAAACTTGGCTCCTTGGACACCCAAAAGTTGACCTCGTCAGAATGTGACCAAAATTGATGTCTAAACTAATTCGAGTATGGCCTGTTCAGTCGTGGTCTCTAAGTCGTGATTGCTCACTTCCAAACCTTGGCGCCTTGGACACACAAAATTTGACCTCGTCAGAATGTGACCAAAATTGATGTCTAAACTTATTCGAGTATGGCCAATTCTGTTGGGATCTCTAAATCGGGATTGCCCACTACCCAAACTTGGCCCCTTGGACACCCAAAATTTAACCTTGTCAGAATTTGACCAAAATTGATGTCTAAACTAATTTGAGTATGGCCTATTCAGTGGGGATCTCTAAATCGGGATTGCTCACTATCAAAACTTGGCCCCTTGGACACCAAAAATTTGACCTCATCAGAATGTGACCAAAATTGATCTCAAAACTAATTCGAGTATGGCCAATTCAGTGGGGATCTCTAAGTCGGGATCGCTCACTACCAAAACTTGGCTCCTTGGACACCCAAAAGTTGACCTCGTCAGAATGTGAGCAAAATTGATGTCTAAACTAATTCGAGTATGGCCAATTCAGTGGGGATCTCATTCAGGACTGCTCACTCCAAAAATTTGGCACCTTAGACATCCAAAATTTCACCTCGTCAGAATGTGACCAAAATTGATGTCTAAACTAATTCGAGTATGGCCTGTTCAGTCGGGATCTCTAAGTCGTGATTGCTCACTTCCAAACCTTGGCGCCTTGGACACACAAAATTTCACCTCGTCAGAATGTGACCAAAATTGATTTCTAAACTTATTCGAGTATGGCCAATTCTGTGGGGATCTCTAAATCGGGATTGCCCACTACCAAAACTTGGCCCCTTGGACACCCAAAATTTAACCTTGTCAGAATGTGACCAAAATTGATGTCTAAACTAATTTCAGTATGGCCTATTGAGTGGGGATCTCTAAATCGGAATTGCTCACTATCAAAACTGTGCCCCTTGGACACCCAAAATTTGACCTCATCAGAATGTGACCAAAATTCATGTCTAAACTAATTCGAGTATGCCGAATTCAGTGAGGATTCTAAATCGGGATTGCTCACTACGAAAACTTGGCTCCTTGGACACCCAAAAGTTGACCTCGTCAGAATGGGACCAAAATTGATGTCTAAACTAATTCGAGTATGGCCTATTCAGTGGGATCTCTAATGATTGCTCACTACCAAAACTTGGCCCCTTGGACACCAAGAATTTGACCTCGTCAGAATGTGACCAAAATTGGAGTCTAAACTAATTCGATTATGGCCAATTCTGTGGGGATCTCTAAGTCAGGATTGCTCACTCCCAAAATTTGGCCCCTTGGGCAACCAAAATTTGACCTTGTCAGAATGTTACCAAAATTGATGTCTAGACTAATTCATATATGGCCTATTCAGTGGGGATCTCTAAGTCATGACTGCTCGCTCCAAAAATTTGGCCCCTTGGACACAGAAAATTTGACTTCTTCAGAAAGTGACCAAAACTGGTGTCTAAACTAATTCGTGTATTGCCAATTCAGTGGGGATCTCTAAGTCACAATTGCTCACTCCCAAAATTTGGCCCCTTGGACATCCAAAATTTGCCTCGTCAGAAAGCGACCAAAATTGATGTCTAAACTAGTTCGATTATGGCCAATTCAGTGGTGATCTCTAAATCGGGATTGCTCACTACCAAAACATGGCCCCTTGGACACTCAAAATTTGACCTCATCATAATGTGACCAAAATTGATGTCTAAACTAATTTGAGTATCGCCAATTCAGTGCGGATCTCTAAATCGGGATTGCTCACTACCAAAACTTGGCCCCTTGTACACCCAAAATTTGACCTCGTCAGAATGTGACCTAAATTGGAGTCTAAACTAATTCGAGTATGGCCAATTAAGTGGGGATCTCTAAGTCGGGATTGCTCACTCCTAAAATTTAGCCCCTTGGATACCCAAAATTTACCGCGTCAGAAAGGGACCAAAATTGATGCCTAAGCTAATTCGATTATGGCCAATTCTGTGGGGATCTCTAGATCGGGATTGCCCACTACCAAAACTTGGCTTCTTGGACACCCAAAAGTTGATGTCGTCAGAATGTGACCTAAATTGGAGCCTAAACTTATTCGAGTATGGCCAATTCAGTGGGGATCTCTAAGTCAGGACTGCTCACTCCAAAAATTTGGCACCTTGGACATCCAAAATTTCACCTCGTCAGAATGTGACCAAAATTGATGTCTAAACTAATTCGAGTATGGCCTGTTCAGTGGGGATCTCTAAGTCGTAATTGCTCACTTCCAAACCTTGGCCCCTTGGACACCCAAAATTTGACCTATCAGAATGAGACAAAAATTGATGTGTAAACTGATTCGAGTATGGCCAATTCAGTGGGAATCTCTAAATCGGGATTGCTCACTATCAAAACTTGGCTCCTTGGACACCAAAAATTTGATCTCATCAGAATGTGACCAAAATTGATCTCTAAACTAATTCGAGTATGGCCAATTCTGTGGGGATCTCTAAGTCGGGATTGCTCCTACCAAAACTTGGCACCTTGTACACCCAAAATTTGACCTTGTCAGAAGGTAACCAAAATGGATGTCTAAACTAATTCGAGATGGCCAAATCAGTGGGGATCTCTAAGTCAGGATTGCTCACTCCCAAAATTTGGCCCCTTGGACAACCAAAATTTGACCTTGTCAGAATGTTACCAAAATTGATGTCTAAACTAATTCATATATGGCCTATTCAGTGGGGATCTCTAAGTCATGACTGCTCACTCCAAAAATTTGGCCCCTTGGACACAGAAAACTTGACTTCATCAGAAAGTGACCAAAACTGGAGTCTAAACTAATTCGAGTATTGCCAATTCAGTGGGGATCTCTAAGTCGCAATTGCTCACTCCCAAAATTTGGCCCCTTGGACATCCAAAATTTGCCTCGTCAGAAAGCGACCAAAACTGATGTCTAAATAGTTCGATTATGGCCAATTCAGTGGTGATCTCTAAATCGGGTTTGCTCACTACCAAAACATGGCCCCTTGGACACTCAAAATTTGACCTCATCATAATGTGACCAAAATTGATGTCTAAACTAATTTGAGTATCGCCAATTCAGTGGGGATCTCTAAATCGGGATTGCTCACTACCAAAACTTGGCCCCTTGTACACCAAAATTTGACCTCGTCAGAATGTGACCTAAATTGGAGTCTAAACTAATTCGAGTATGGCCAATTAAGTGGGGATCTCTAAGTCGGGTGTGCTCACTACCAAAATTTATCCCCTTGGATACCCAAAATTTACTGCGTCAGAAAGGGACCAAAATTGATGCCTAAACTTATTCGATTATGGCCAATTCTGTGCGGATCTCTAAATCGGGATTGCCCACTACCAAAACTTGGCCCCTTGGACACCAAAAATTTGACCTCATCAGAATGTGACCGAATTTGATCTCTAAACTAATTCGAGTACGGCCAATTCAGTGCGGATCTGTAAGTCGGGATTGCTCACTACCAAAACTTGGCTTCTTGGACACCCAAAGTTGACGTCGTCAGAATGTGACCAAAATTGATGTCTAAACTTATTCGTGTATGGCCAATTCAGTGGGGATCTCTAAGTCAGGACTGCTCACTCCAAAAATTTGGCACCTTGGACATCCAAAATTTCACCTCGTCAGAATGTGACCAAAATTGATGTCTAAACTAATTCGAGTATGGCCTGTTCAGTGGGGATCTCTAAGTCGTCATTGCTCACTTCCAAACCTTGGCCTCTTGGACACCCAAAATTTGACCTCATCAGAAGGAGACAAAAATTGATGTCTAAACTAATTCGAGTATGGCCAATTCAGTGGGGATCTCTAAATCAGGATTCCTCACTATCAAAACTTGGCTCCTTGGACACCAAAATTTGACCTCATCAGAATGTGACCAAAATTGATCTCTAAACTAATTCGAGTATGGCCAATTCAGTGGGGATCTCTAAGTCGGGATTGCTCACTACCAAAACTTGGCTCCTTGGACACCCAAAAGTTGACCTCGTCAGAATGTGACCAAAATTGATGTCTAAACTAATTCGAGTATGGCCTGTTCAGTCGTGGTCTCTAAGTCGTGATTGCTCACTTCCAAACCTTGGCGCCTTGGACACACAAAATTTGACCTCGTCAGAATGTGACCAAAATTGATGTCTAAACTTATTCGAGTATGGCCAATTCTGTTGGGATCTCTAAATCGGGATTGCCCACTACCCAAACTTGGCCCCTTGGACACCCAAAATTTAACCTTGTCAGAATTTGACCAAAATTGATGTCTAAACTAATTTGAGTATGGCCTATTCAGTGGGGATCTCTAAATCGGGATTGCTCACTATCAAAACTTGGCCCCTTGGACACCAAAAATTTGACCTCATCAGAATGTGACCAAAATTGATCTCAAAACTAATTCGAGTATGGCCAATTCAGTGGGGATCTCTAAGTCGGGATCGCTCACTACCAAAACTTGGCTCCTTGGACACCCAAAAGTTGACCTCGTCAGAATGTGAGCAAAATTGATGTCTAAACTAATTCGAGTATGGCCAATTCAGTGGGGATCTCATTCAGGACTGCTCACTCCAAAAATTTGGCACCTTAGACATCCAAAATTTCACCTCGTCAGAATGTGACCAAAATTGATGTCTAAACTAATTCGAGTATGGCCTGTTCAGTCGGGATCTCTAAGTCGTGATTGCTCACTTCCAAACCTTGGCGCCTTGGACACACAAAATTTCACCTCGTCAGAATGTGACCAAAATTGATTTCTAAACTTATTCGAGTATGGCCAATTCTGTGGGGATCTCTAAATCGGGATTGCCCACTACCAAAACTTGGCCCCTTGGACACCCAAAATTTAACCTTGTCAGAATGTGACCAAAATTGATGTCTAAACTAATTTCAGTATGGCCTATTGAGTGGGGATCTCTAAATCGGAATTGCTCACTATCAAAACTGTGCCCCTTGGACACCCAAAATTTGACCTCATCAGAATGTGACCAAAATTCATGTCTAAACTAATTCGAGTATGCCGAATTCAGTGAGGATTCTAAATCGGGATTGCTCACTACGAAAACTTGGCTCCTTGGACACCCAAAAGTTGACCTCGTCAGAATGGGACCAAAATTGATGTCTAAACTAATTCGAGTATGGCCTATTCAGTGGGATCTCTAATGATTGCTCACTACCAAAACTTGGCCCCTTGGACACCAAGAATTTGACCTCGTCAGAATGTGACCAAAATTGGAGTCTAAACTAATTCGATTATGGCCAATTCTGTGGGGATCTCTAAGTCAGGATTGCTCACTCCCAAAATTTGGCCCCTTGGGCAACCAAAATTTGACCTTGTCAGAATGTTACCAAAATTGATGTCTAGACTAATTCATATATGGCCTATTCAGTGGGGATCTCTAAGTCATGACTGCTCGCTCCAAAAATTTGGCCCCTTGGACACAGAAAATTTGACTTCTTCAGAAAGTGACCAAAACTGGTGTCTAAACTAATTCGTGTATTGCCAATTCAGTGGGGATCTCTAAGTCACAATTGCTCACTCCCAAAATTTGGCCCCTTGGACATCCAAAATTTGCCTCGTCAGAAAGCGACCAAAATTGATGTCTAAACTAGTTCGATTATGGCCAATTCAGTGGTGATCTCTAAATCGGGATTGCTCACTACCAAAACATGGCCCCTTGGACACTCAAAATTTGACCTCATCATAATGTGACCAAAATTGATGTCTAAACTAATTTGAGTATCGCCAATTCAGTGCGGATCTCTAAATCGGGATTGCTCACTACCAAAACTTGGCCCCTTGTACACCCAAAATTTGACCTCGTCAGAATGTGACCTAAATTGGAGTCTAAACTAATTCGAGTATGGCCAATTAAGTGGGGATCTCTAAGTCGGGATTGCTCACTCCTAAAATTTAGCCCCTTGGATACCCAAAATTTACCGCGTCAGAAAGGGACCAAAATTGATGCCTAAGCTAATTCGATTATGGCCAATTCTGTGGGGATCTCTAGATCGGGATTGCCCACTACCAAAACTTGGCTTCTTGGACACCCAAAAGTTGATGTCGTCAGAATGTGACCTAAATTGGAGTCTAAACTTATTCGAGTATGGCCAATTCAGTGGGGATCTCTAAGTCAGGACTGCTCACTCCAAAAATTTGGCACCTTGGACATCCAAAATTTCACCTCGTCAGAATGTGACCAAAATTGATGTCTAAACTAATTCGAGTATGGCCTGTTCAGTGGGGATCTCTAAGTCGTCATTGCTCACTTCCAAACCTTGGCCCCTTGGACACCCAAAATTTGACCTATCAGAATGAGACAAAAATTGATGTGTAAACTAATTCGAGTATGGCCAATTCAGTGGGAATCTCTAAATCGGGATTGCTCACTATCAAAACTTGGCTCCTTGGACACCAAAAATTTGACCTCATCAGAATGTGACCAAAATTGATCTCTAAACTAATTCGAGTATGGCCAATTCTGTGGGGATCTCTAAGTCGGGATTGCTCCTACCAAAACTTGGCACCTTGTACATCCAAAATTTGACCTTGTCAGAAGGTAACCAAAATGGATGTCTAAACTAATTCGAGATGGCCAAATGAGTGGGGATCTCTAAGTCAGGATTGCTCACTCCCAAAATTTGGCCCCTTGGACAACCAAAATTTGACCTTGTCAGAATGTTACCAAAATTGATGTCTAAACTAATTCATATATGGCCTATTCAGTGGGGATCTCTAAGTCATGACTGCTCACTCCAAAAATTTGGCCCCTTGGACACAGAAAACTTGACTTCATCAGAAAGTGACCAAAACTGGAGTCTAAACTAATTCGAGTATTGCCAATTCAGTGGGGATCTCTAAGTCGCAATTGCTCACTCCCTAAAATTTGGCCCCTTGGACATCCAAAATTTGCCTCGTCAGAAAGCGACCAAAACTGATGTCTAAATAGTTCGATTATGGCCAATTCAGTGGTGATCTCTAAATCGGGTTTGCTCACTACCAAAACATGGCCCCTTGGACACTCAAAATTTGACCTCATCATAATGTGACCAAAATTGATGTCTAAACTAATTTGAGTATCGCCAATTCAGTGGGGATCTCTAAATCGGGATTGCTCACTACCAAAACTTGGCCCCTTGTACACCAAAATTTGACCTCGTCAGAATGTGACCTAAATTGGAGTCTAAACTAATTCGAGTATGGCCAATTAAGTGGGGATCTCTAAGTCGGGTTTGCTCACTCCCAAAATTTATCCCCTTGGATACCCAAAATTTACTGCGTCAGAAAGGGACCAAAATTGATGCCTAAACTAATTCGATTATGGCCAATTCTGTGCGGATCTCTAAATCGGGATTGCCCACTACCAAAACTTGGCCCCTTGGACACCAAAAATTTGACCTCATCAGAATGTGACCGAATTTGATCTCTAAACTAATTCGAGTACGGCCAATTCAGTGCGGATCTGTAAGTCGGGATTGCTCACTACCAAAACTTGGCTTCTTGGACACCCAAAGTTGACGTCGTCAGAATGTGACCAAAATTGATGTCTAAACTTATTCGTGTATGGCCAATTCAGTGGGGATCTCTAAGTCAGGACTGCTCACTCCAAAAATTTGGCACCTTGGACATCCAAAATTTCACCTCATCAGAATGTGACCAAAATTGATGTCTAAACTAATTCGAGTATGGCCTGTTCAGTGGGGATCTCTAAGTCGTCATTGCTCACTTCCAAACCTTGGCCCCTTGGACAACCAAAATTTGACCTCATCAGGAGACAAAAATTGATGTCTAAACTAATTCGAGTATGGCCAATTCAGTGGGGATCTCTAAATCAGGATTCCTCACTATCAAAACTTGGCTCCTTTGACACCAAAATTTGACCTCATCAGAATGTGACCAAAATTGATCTCTAAACTAATTCGAGTATGGCCAATTCAGTGGGGATCTCTAAGTCGGGATTGCTCACTACCAAAACTTGGCTCCTTGGACACCCAAAAGTTGACCTCGTCAGAATGTGACCAAAATTGATGTCTAAACTAATTCGAGTATGGCCTGTTCAGTCGTGGTCTCTAAGTCGTGATTGCTCACTTCCAAACCTTGGCGCCTTGGACACACAAAATTTGACCTCGTCAGAATGTGACCAAAATTGATGTCTAAACTTATTCGAGTATGGGCAATTCTGTTGGGATCTCTAAATCGGGATTGCCCACTACCCAAACTTGGCCCCTTGGACACCCAAAATTTAACCTTGTCAGAATTTGACCAAAATTGATGTCTAAACTAATTTGAGTATGGCCTATTCAGTGGGGATCTCTAAATCGGGATTGCTCACTATCAAAACTTGGCCCCTTGGACACCAAAAATTTGACCTCATCAGAATGTGACCAAAATTGATCTCAAAACTAATTCGAGTATGGCCAATTCAGTGGGGATCTCTAAGTCGGGATTGCTCACTACCAAAACTTGGCTCCTTGGACACCCAAAAGTTGACCTCGTCAGAATGTGAGCAAAATTGATGTCTAAACTAATTCGAGTATGGCCAATTCAGTGGGGATCTCATTCAGGACTGCTCACTCGAAAAATTTGGCACCTTAGACATCCAAAATTTCACCTCGTCAGAATGTGACCAAAATTGATGTCTAAACTAATTCGAGTATGGCCTGTTCAGTCGGGATCTCTAAGTCGTGATTGCTCACTTCCAAACCTTGGCGCCTTGGACACACAAAATTTCACCTCGTCAGAATGTGACCAAAATTGATTTCTAAACTTATTCGAGTATGGCCAATTCTGTGGGGATCTCTAAATCGGGATTGCCCACTACCAAAACTTGGCCCCTTGGACACCCAAAATTTAACCTTGTCAGAATGTGACCAAAATTGATGTCTAAACTAATTTCAGTATGGCCTATTGAGTGGGGATCTCTAAATCGGAATAGCTCACTATCAAAACTGTGCCCCTTGGACACCCAAAATTTGACCTCGTCAGAATGTGACCAAAATTCATGTCTAAACTAATTCGAGTATGCCGAATTCAGTGAGGATTCTAAATCGGGATTGCTCACTACGAAAACTTGGCTCCTTGGACACCCAAAAGTTGACCTCGTCAGAATGGGACCAAAATTGATGTCTAAACTAATTCGAGTATGGCCTATTCAGTGGGATCTCTAATGATTGCTCACTACCAAAACTTGGCCCCTTGGACACCAAAAATTTGACCTCGTCAGAATGTGACCAAAATTGGAGTCTAAACTAATTCGATTATGGCCAATTCTGTGGGGATCTCTAAGTCAGGATTGCTCACTCGCAAAATTTGGCCCCTTGGGCAACCAAAATTTGACCTTGTCAGAATGTTACCAAAATTGATGTCTAGACTAATTCATATATGGCCTATTCAGTGGGGATCTCTAAGTCATGACTGCTCGCTCCAAAAATTTGGCCCCTTGGACACAGAAAATTTGACTTCTTCAGAAAGTGACCAAAACTGGTGTCTAAACTAATTCGTGTATTGCCAATTCAGTGGGGATCTCTAAGTCACAATTGCTCACTCCCAAAATTTGGCCCCTTGGACATCCAAAATTTGCCTCGTCAGAAAGCGACCAAAATTGATGTCTAAACTAGTTCGATTATGGCCAATTCAGTGGTGATCTCTAAATCGGGATTGCTCACTACCAAAACACGGCCCCTTGGACACTCAAAATTTGACCTCATCATAATGTGACCAAAATTGATGTCTAAACTAATTTGAGTATCGCCAATTCAGTGCGGATCTCTAAATCGGGATTGCTCACTACCAAAACTTGGCCCCTTGTACACCCAAAATTTGACCTCGTCAGAATGTGACCTAAATTGGAGTCTAAACTAATTCGAGTATGGCCAATTAAGTGGGGATCTCTAAGTCGGGATTGCTCACTCCTAAAATTTAGCCCCTTGGATACCCAAAATTTACTGCGTCAGAAAGGGACCGAAATTGATGCCTAAGCTAATTCGATTATGGCCAATTCTGTGGGGATCTCTAGATCGGGATTGCCCACTACCAAAACTTGGCTTCTTGGACATCCAAAAGTTGATGTCGTCAGAATGTGACCTAAATTGGAGTCTAAACTTATTCGAGTATGGCCAATTCAGTGGGGATCTCTAAGTCAGGACTGCTCACTCCAAAAATTTGGCACCTTGGACATCCAAAATTTCACCTCGTCAGAATGTGACCAGAATTGATGTCTAAACTAATTCGAGTATGGCCTGTTCAGTGGGGATCTCTAAGTCGCCATTGCTCACTTCCAAACCTTGGCCCCTTGGACACCCAAAATTTGACCTATCAGAATGAGACAAAAATTGATGTGTAAACTAATTCGAGTATGGCCAATTCAGTGGGAATCTCTAAATCGGGATTGCTCACTATCAAAACTTGGCACCTTGTACACCCAAAATTTGACCTCGTCAGAAGGTAACCAAAATGGATGTCTAAACTAATTCGAGATGGCCAAATCAGTGGGGATCTCTAAGTCAGGATTGCTCACTCCCAAAATTTGGTCCCTTGGACAACCAAAATTTGACCTTGTCAGAATGTTACCAAAATTGATGTCTAAACTAATTCATATATGGCCTATTCAGTGGGGATCTCTAAGTCATGACTGCTCACTCCAAAAATTTGGCCCCTTGGACACAGAAAACTTGACTTCATCAGAAAGTGACCAAAACTGGAGTCTAAACTAATTCGAGTATTGCCAATTCAGTGGGGATCTCTAAGTCGCAATTGCTCACTCCCAAAATTTGGCCCCTTGGACATCCAAAATTTGCCTCGTCAGAAAGCGACCAAAACTGATGTCTAAATAGTTCGATTATGGCCAATTCAGTGGTGATCTCTAAATCGGGTTTGCTCACTACCAAAACATGGCCCCTTTGACACTCAAAATTTGACCTCATCATAATGTGACCAAAATTGATGTCTAAACTAATTTGAGTATCGCCAATTCAGTGGGGATCTCTAAATCGGGATTGCTCACTACCAAAACTTGGCCCCTTGTACACCAAAATTTGACCTCGTCAGAATGTGACCTAAATTGGAGTCTAAACTAATTCGAGTATGGCCAATTAAGTGGGGATCTCTAAGTCGGGTTTGCTCACTCCCAAAATTTAGCCCCTTGGACACCCAAAATTTGCCGCGTCAGAAAGGGACCAAAATTGATGCCTAAACTAATTCGATTATGGCCAATTCTGTGGGGATCTCTAAATCGGGATTGCTCCCTTCCAAAATTTGGCCCCTTGTACACCCAAAATTTGACCTTGTCAGAAGGTGACCGAAATGGATGTCAAAACTAATTCGAGATGGCCAATTCAGTGGGGATCTGTAAATCGGGATTGCTCACTATCAAAACTTGGCCCCTTGGACACCCAAAAGTTGACGTCATCAGATGTGACCAAAATTGATGTCGAAACTTATTCGAGTATGGCCAATTCAGTGGGGATCTCTAAATCGGGATTGCTCACTACCAAAACTTGGCCCCTTGTACACCAAAATTTGACCTCGTCAGAATGTGACCTAAATTGGAGTCTAAACTAATTCGAGTATGGCCAATTAAGTGGGGATCTCTAAGTCGGGATTGCTCACTCCCAAAATTTAGCCCCTTGGATACCCAAAATTTACCGCGTCAGAAAGGGAACAAAATTGATGCCTAAACTAATTCGATTATGGCCAATTCTGTGCGGATCTCTAAATCGGGATTGCCCACTACCAAAACTTGGCCCCTTGGACACCAAAAATTTGACCTCATCAGAATGTGACCAAATTTGATCTCTAAACTAATTCGAGTACGGCCAATTCAGTGCGGATCTGTAAGTCGGGATTGCTCACTACCAAAACTTGGCTTCTTGGACACCCAAAAGTTGACGTCATCAGAATGTGACCAAAATTGATGTCTAAACTTATTCGTGTATGGCCAATTCAGTGGGGATCTCTAAGTCAGGACTGCTCAATCCAAAAATTTGGCACCTTGGACATCCAAAATTTCACCTCGTCAGAATGTGACCAAAATTGATGTCTAAACTAATTCGAGTATGGCCTGTTCAGTGGGGATCTCTAAGTCGTCATTGCTCACTTCCAAACCTTGGCCCCTTGGACACCCAAAATTTGACCTCATCAGAAGGAGACAAAAATTGATGTCTAAACTAATTCGAGTATGGCCAATTCAGTGGGGATCTCTAAATCAGGATTCCTCACTATCAAAACTTGGCTCCTTGGACACCAAAAATTTGACCTCATCAGAATGTGACCAAAATTGATCTCTAAACTAATTCGAGTATGGCCAATTCAGTGGGGATTTCTAAGTCGGGATTGCTCACTACCAAAACTTGGCTCCTTGGACACCCAAAAGTTGACCTCGTCAGAATGTGAGCAAAATTGATGTCTAAACTAATTCGAGTATGGCCAATTCAGTGGGGATCTCATTCAGGACTGCTCACTCCAAAAATTTGGCACCTTAGACATCCAAAATTTCACCTCGTCAGAATGTGACCAAAATTGATGTCTAAACTAATTCGAGTATGGCCTGTTCAGTCGGGATATCTAAGTCGTGATTGCTCACTTCCAAACCTTGGCGCCTTGGACACACAAAATTTCACCTCGTCAGAATGTGACCAAAATTGATTTCTAAACTAATTTGAGTATGGCCTATTGAGTGGGGATCTCTAAATCGGAATTGCTCACTATCAAAACTGTGCCCCTTGGACACCCAAAATTTGACCTCGTCAGAATGTGACCAAAATTCATGTCTAAACTAATTCGAGTATGCCGAATTCAGTGAGGATTCTAAATCGGGATTGCTCACTACGAAAACTTGGCTCCTTGGACACCCAAAAGTTGACCTCGTCAGAATGGGACCAAAATTGATGTCTAAACTAATTCGAGTATGGCCTATTCAGTGGGATCTCTAATGATTGCTCACTACCAAAACTTGGCCCCTTGGACACCAAAAATTTGACCTCGTCAGAATGTGACCAAAATTGGAGTCTAAACTAATTCGATTATGGCCAATTCTGTGGGGATCTCTAAGTCAGGATTGCTCACTACCAAAACTTGGCCCCTTGTACACCCAAAATTTGACCTTGTCAGAAGGTAACCAAAATGGATGTCTAAACTAATTCATATATGGCCTACTCAGTGGGGATCTCTAAGTCATTACTGCGCACTCCAAAAATTTGGCCCCTTGGACACAGAAAATTTGACTTCATCAGAAAGTGACCAAAACTGGAGTCTAAACTAATTCGAGTATTGCCAATTCAGTGGGGATCTCTAAGTCTCAATTGCTCACTCCCAAAATTTAGCCCCTTGGACACCCAAAATTTGCCGCGTCAGAAAGGGACCAAAATTGATGCCTAAACTAATTCGATTATGGCCAATTCTGTGGGGATCTCTAAATCGGGATTGCCCACTACCCAAACTTGGCCCCATGGACACCCAAAAATTTAACCTTGTCAGAATGTGACCAAAATTGATGTCTAAACTAATTTGAGTATGGCCTATTGAGTGGGGATCTCTAAATCGGAATTGCTCACTATCAAAACTGTGCCCATTGGACACCAAAAATTTGACCTCGTCAGAATGTGACCAAAATTGGAGTCTAAACTAATTCGATTATGGCCAATTCTGTGGGGATCTCTAAGTCGGGATTGCTCCTACCAAAACTTGGCCCCTTGTACACCCAAAATTTGACCTTGTCAGAAGGTAACCAAAATGGATGTCTAAACTAATTCGAGATGGCCAAATCAGTGGGGATCTCTAAGTCAGGATTGCTCACTCCCAAAATTTGGCCCTTGGACAACCAAAATTTGACCTTGTCAGAATGTTACCAAAATTGATGTCTAAACTAATTCATATATGGCCTATTCAGTGGGGATCTCTAAGTCAGGATTGCTCACTCCCAAAATTTGGCCCCATGGACAACCAAAATTTGACCTCATCATAATGTGACCAAAATTGATGTCTAAACTAATTTGAGTATTGCCAATTCAGTGGGGGTCTCTAAATCGGGATTGCTCACTACCAAAACTTGGCCCCTTGTACACCCAAAATTTGACCTCGTCAGAATGTGACCTAAATTGGAGTCTAAACTAATTCGAGTATGGCCAATTAAGTGGGGATCTCTAAGTCGGGATTGCTCACTCCCAAAATTTAGCCCCTTGGATAGCCAAAATTTACCGCGTCAGAAAGGGACCAAAATTGATGCCTAAACTAATTCGATTATGGCCAATTCTGTGGAGATCTCTAAATCGGGATTGCCCACTACCAAAACTTGACCCCTTGGACACCAAAAATTTGACCTCATCAGAATGTGACCAATTTTGATCTCTAAACTAATTCGAGTATGGCCAATTCAGTGCGGATCTCTAAGTCGGGATTGCTCACTACCAAAACTTGGCTTCTTGGACACCCAAAAGTTGATGTCGTCAGAATGTGACCAAAATTGATGTCTAAACTTATTCGAGTATGGCCAATTCAGTGGGGATGTCTAAGTCAGGACTGCTCACTCCAAAAATTTGGCACCTTGGACATCCAAAGTTTCCCCTCGTCAGAATGTGACCAAAATTGATGTCTAAACTAATTCGAGTATGGCCTTTTCAGTGGGGATCTCTAAGTCGTCATTGCTCACTTCAAAACCTTGGCCCCTTGGACACCCAAAATTTGACCTCATCAGAATGAGACAAAAATTGATGTCTAAACTAATTCGACTATGGCAAATTCAGTGGGGATCTCTAAATCGGGATTGCTCACTATCAAAACTTGGCTCCTTGGACACCAAAAATTTGACCTCATCAGAATGTGACCAAAATTGATCTCTAAACTAATTCGAGTATGGCCAATTCAGTGGGGATGTCTAAGTCAGGATTGCTCACTACCAAACCTTGGCTCCTTGGACACCCAAAAGTTGACCTCGTCAGAATGTGAGCAAAATTGATGTCTAAACTAATTCGAGTATGGCCAATTCAGTGGGGATCTCATTCAGGACTGCTCACTCCAAAAATTTGGAACCTTGGACATCCAAAATTTCACCTGGTCAGAATGTGACCTAAATTGATGTCGAAACTAATTCGAGTATGGCCTGTTCAGTCGGGATCTCTAAGTCGTCATTGCTCACTTCCAAACCTTGGCGCCTTGGACACCCAAAATTTACCCTGTAAGAATGTGACCAAAATTGTAGTCTAAACTAATTTGAGTATGGCCTATTGAGTGGGGATCTCTAAATAGGAATTGCTCACTATCAAAACTGTGCCCCTTGGACACCCAAATTTTGACCTCGTCAGAATGTGACCAAAATTGATGTCTGAACTAATTCGAGTATGCCGAATTCAGTGGGGATTCTAAATCGGGATTGCTCACTACGAAAACTTGGCTCCTTGGACATCCAAAAGTTGACCTCGTCAGAATGTGACCAAAGCGCTCGTGTTGTGTCCTTCTACTCTTGGTCCTCGTTTTTCGCGCTACCTTCAAAATGAACCAGATTCAACTCGCCCAACTTTCAACCTTACTACCAAAATTGATGTCTAAACTAATTCGAGTATGGCCTATTCAGTGGGATCTCTAATGATTGCTCACTACCAAAACTTGGCCCCTTGGACACCAAAAATTTGACCTCGTCAGAATGTGACCAAAATTGATCTCTAAACTAATTCGAGTATGGCCAATTCAGTGGGGATCACTAAGTTGGGATTGCTCACTACCAAAACTTGGCTCCTTGGACACCCAAAAGTTGACCTCGTCAGAATGTGACCAAAATTGAGGTCTAAACTAATTCGAGTATGGCCAATTCAGTTGGGATCTCAGTCAGGACTGCTCACTCCAAAAATTTGGCACCTTGGACATCCAAAATTTCACCTCATCAGAATGTGACCAAAATTGATGTCTAAACTAATTCGAGTATGGCCTGTTCAGTCGGGATCTCTAAGTCGTGATTGCTCACTTCCAAACCTTGGCGCCTTGGACACACAAAATTTGACCTCGTCAGAGTGTGACCAAAATTGATGTCTAAACTTATTCAAGTATGGCCAATTCTGTTGGGATCTCTAAATCGGGATTGCCCACTACCCAAACTTGGCCCCTTGGACACCCAAAATTTAACCTTGTCAGAATGTGACCAAAATTGATGTCTAAACTAATTTGAGTATGGCCTATTGAGTGGGGATCTCTAAATCGGAATTGCTCACTATCAAAACTGTGCCCCTTGGACACCAAAAATTTGACCTCGTCAGAATGTGACCAAAATTGGAGTCTAAACTAATTCGATTATGGCCAATTCTGTGGGGATGTCTAAGTCGGGATTGCTCCTACCAAAACTTGGCCCCTTGTATGCCCAAAATTTGACCTTGTCAGAAGGTAACCAAAATGGATGTCTAAACTAATTCGAGATGGCCAAATCAGTGGGGATCTCTAAGTCAGGATTGCTCACTCCCAAAATTTGGCCCCTTGGACAACCAAAATTTGACGTCTAAACTAATTCATATATGGCCTATTCAGTGGGGATCTCTAAGTCATGACTGCTCACTCCAAAAATTTGGCCCCTTGGACACAGAAAATTTGACTTCATCCGAAAGTGACCAAAACTGGAGTCTAAACTAATTCGAGTATTGCCAATTCAGTGGGGATCTCTAAGTCGCAATTGCTCACTCCCAAAATTTGGCCCCTTGGACATCCAAAATTTGCCTCGTCAGAAAGTGACCAAAATTGATGTCTAAACTAGTTCGATTATGGCCAATTCAGTGGTGATCTCTAAATCGGGATTGCTCACTACCAAAACGTGGCCCCTTGGACACTCAAAATGTGACCTCATCATAATGTGACCAAAATTGATGTCTAAACTAATTTGAGTATCGCCAATTCAGTGGGGATCTCTAAATCGGGATTGCTCACTACCAAAACTTGGCCCCTTGTACACCCAAAATTTGACCTCGTCAGAATGTGACCTAAATTGGAGTCTAAACTAATTCGAGTATGGCCAATTAAGTGGGGATCTCTAAGTCGGGATTGCTCACTCCCAAAATTTAGCCCCTTGACACCCAAAATTTGCCGCGTCAGAAAGGGACCAAAATTGATGCCTAAACTAACTCGATTATGGCCAATTCTGTGGGGATCTCTAAATCGGGATTGCTCACTTCCAAAACTTGGCCCCTTGTACACCCAAAATTTGACCTTGTCAGAAGGTGACCGAAATGGATGTCTAAACTAATTCTAGATGGCCAATTCAGTGGTGATCTCTAAGTCAGGATTGCTCACTCCCAAAATTTGGCCCCTTGGACAACCAAAATTTGACCTTGTCAGAATGTTACCAAAATTGATGTCTAAACTAATTCAGATATGGCCTATTCAGTGGGGATCTCTAAATCGGGATTGCTCACTACGAAAACTTGGCTCCTTGGACACCCAAAAGTTGACCTCATCGGAATGTGACCAAAATTGATGTCTAAACTAATTTGAGTATGGCCAATTGAGTGGGGATCTCTAAATCAGGATTGCTCATCCCGAAATTTGGCCCCTTGGACAACCAAAATTTGACTTTGTCAGAATGTTACAAAAATTGATGTCTAAACTAATTCGAGTATCGACTATTCAGTGGGGATCTCAAAGTCGGGATTGCTCACTCTCAAAATTTGGCCCCTTGGACTCCCGAAATTTGAACTCATCAAAATGTGACCAAAATTGATATCTGAACTAATTTGTGTATGGCCAATCGAGTGGGGATCTCTAAATCGGGATTGCTCAGTACCAAACTTGGCCCCTTGTACACCCAAAATTTGACCTCGTCAAAATGTGACCAAAATTGATGTCTAAACTAATTCGAGTATGGCCAATTCAGTAGGGATCTCAGTCAGGACTGCTCACTCCAAAAATTTGGCACCTTGGACATCCAAAATTTGACCTCGTAAGAATGTGACCAAAATTGATGTCTAAACTAATTCGAGTATGGCCAATTCAGTTGGGATCTCAGTCAGGACTGGTCACTTCAAAAATTTGGCCCCTTGGACATCCAAAATTTCACCTCGTCAAAATGTGACCAAAATTGATGTCTAAACTAATTCGAGTATGGCCTGTTCAGTGGTGATCTCTAAATCGGGATTGCTCACTACCAAAACATGGCCCCTTGGACACTCAAAATTTGACCTCAACATAATGTGACCAAAATTGATGTCTAAACTAATTTGAGTATCGCCAATTCAGTGGGGATCTCTAAATTGGGATTGCTCCCTACCAAAACTTGGCCCCTTGTACACCCAAAATTTGACCTCGTCAGAATGTGACCTAAATTGGAGTCTAAACTAATTCGAGTATGGCCAATTAAGTGGGGATCTCTAAGTCGGGATGGCTCACTCCTAAAATTTAGCCCCTTGGACACCCAAAATTTGCCGCGTCAAAAAGGGATCCAAATTGATGCCTAAACTAATTCGATTATGGCCAATTCTGTGGGGATCTCTAAATCGGGATTGCTCACTTCCAAAACTTGGCCCCTTGTACACCCAAAATTTGACCTTGTCAGAAGGTGACCGAAATGGATGTCTAAACTAATTCGAGATGGCCAATTCAGTGGGGATCTCTATGTCAGGATTGCTCACTCCCAAAATTTGGCCCCTTGGACAACCAAAATTTGACCTTGTCAGAATGTTACCAAAATTGATGTCTAAACTTATTCGAGTATGGCCAATTCTGTGGGGATCTCTAAATCGGGATTGCCCACTACCAAAACTTGGCCCCTAGACACCCAAAATTTAACCTTGTCAGAATGTGACCAAAATTGTAGTCTAAACTAATTTGAGTATGGCCTATTGAGTGGGGATCTCTAAATCGGAATTGCTCAATATCAAAACTGTGCCCCTTGGACACCCAAATTTCGACCTCATCAGAATGCGACCAAAATTGATGTCTAAACTAATTCGAGTATGCCGAATTCAGTGGGGATTCTAAATCGGGATTGCTCACTACGAAAACTTGGCTCCTTGGACATCCAAAAGTTGACCTCGTCAGAATGTGACCAAAGCGCTCGTGTTGTGTCCTTCTACTCTTGGTCCTCGTTTTTCGCGCTACCTTCAAAATGAACCAGACAACTCGCCCAACTTTCAACCTTATACCAAAATTGATGTCTAAACTAATTCGAGTATGGCCTATTCAGTGGGATCTCTAATGATTGCTCACTCCCAAAATTTAGCCCCATGGATACCCAAAATTTACCGCGTCAGAAAGGGACCAAAATTGATGCCTAAACTAATTCGATTATGGCCAATTCTGTGGGGATCTCTAAATCGGGATTGCCCACTACCAAATCTTGACCCCTTGGACACCAGAAATTTGACCTCATCAGAATGTGACCAAATTTGATCTCTAAACTAATTCGAGTATGGCCAATTCAGTGCGGATCTCTAAGTCGGGATTGCTCACTACCAAAACTTGGCTTCTTGGACACCCAAAAGTTGATGTCGTCAGAATGTGACCAAAATTGATGTCTAAACTTATTCGAGTATGGCCAATTCAGTGGGGATCTCTAAGTCAGGACTGCTCACTCCAAAAATTTGGCACCTTGGACATCCAAAATTTCACCTCGTCAGAATGTGACCAAAATTGATGTCTAAACTAATTCGAGTATGGCCTGTTCAGTCAGGATCTCTAAGTCGTCATTGCTCACTTCCAAACCTTGGCGCCTTTGACACACAAAATTTGACCTCGTCAGAATGTGACCAAAATTGATGTCTAAACTTATTCGAGTATGGCCAATTCTGTGGGGATCTCTAAATCGGGATTGCCCACTACCAAAACTTGGCCCCTTGGACACCCAAAATTTAACCTTGTCAGAATGTGACCAAAATTGTAGTCTAAACTAATTTGAGTACGGCCTATTGAGTGGGGATCTCTAAATCGGAATTGCTCACTATCAAAACTGTGCCCCTTGGACACCCAAATTTTGACCTCGTCAGAATGTGACCAAAATTGATGTCTAAACTAATTCGAGTATGCCGAATTCAGTGGGGATTCTAAATCGGGATTGCTCACTACGAAAACTTGGCTCCTTGGACATCCAAAAGTTGACCTCTTCAGAATGTGACCAAAGCACTCGTGTTGTGTCCTTCTACTCTTGGTCCTCGTTTTTCGCGCTACCTTCAAAATGAACCAGATTCAACTCGCCCAACTCGCGCAACTTTCAACCTTACTACCAAAATTGATGTCTAAACTAATTCGAATATGGCCTATTCAGTGGGATCTCTAATGATTGCTCACTACCAAAACTTGGCCCCTTGGACACCAAAAATTTGACCTCATCAGAATGTGACCAAAATTGATCTCTAAACTAATTCGAGTATGGCCAATTCAGTGGGGATGTCTAAGTCAGGATTGCTCACTACCAAACCTTGGCTCCTTGGACACCCAAAAGTTGACCTCGTCAGAATGTGAGCAAAATTGATGTCTAAACTAATTCGAGTATGGCCAATTCAGTGGGGATCTCATTCAGGACTGCTCACTCCAAAAATTTGGAACCTTGGACATCCAAAATTTCACCTGGTCAGAATGTGACCTAAATTGATGTCGAAACTAATTCGAGTATGGCCTGTTCAGTCGGGATCTCTAAGTCGTCATTGCTCACTTCCAAACCTTGGCGCCTTGGACACCCAAAATTTACCCTGTAAGAATGTGACCAAAATTGTAGTCTAAACTAATTTGAGTATGGCCTATTGAGTGGGGATCTCTAAATAGGAATTGCTCACTATCAAAACTGTGCCCCTTGGACACCCAAATTTTGACCTCGTCAGAATGTGACCAAAATTGATGTCTGAACTAATTCGAGTATGCCGAATTCAGTGGGGATTCTAAATCGGGATTGCTCACTACGAAAACTTGGCTCCTTGGACATCCAAAAGTTGACCTCGTCAGAATGTGACCAAAGCGCTCGTGCTGTGTCCTTCTACTCTTGGTCCTCGTTTTTCGCGCTACCTTCAAAATGAACCAGATTCAACTCGCCCAACTTTCAACCTTACTACCAAAATTGATGTCTAAACTAATTCGAGTATGGCCTATTCAGTAGGATCTCTAATGATTGCTCACTACCAAAACTTGGCCCCTTGGACACCAAAAATTTGACCTCGTCAGAATGTGACCAAAATTGATCTCTAAACTAATTCGAGTATGGCCAATTCAGTGGGGATCACTAAGTTGGGATTGCTCACTACCAAAACTTGGCTCCTTGGACACCCAAAAGTTGACCTCGTCAGAATGTGACCAAAATTGAGGTCTAAACTAATTCGAGTATGGCCAATTCAGTTGGGATCTCAGTCAGGACTGCTCACTCCAAAAATTTGGCACCTTGGACATCCAAAATTTCACCTCATCAGAATGTGACCAAAATTGATGTCTAAACTAATTCGAGTATGGCCTGTTCAGTCGGGATCTCTAAGTCGTGATTGCTCACTTCCAAACCTTGGTGCCTTGGACACACAAAATTTGACCTCGTCAGAGTGTGACCAAAATTGATGTCTAAACTTATTCAAGTATGGCCAATTCTGTTGGGATCTCTAAATCGGGATTGCCCACTACCCAAACTTGGCCCCTTGGACACCCAAAATTTAACCTTGTCAGAATGTGACCAAAATTGATGTCTAAACTAATTTGAGTATAGCCTATTGAGTGGGGATCTCTAAATCGGAATTGCTCACTATCAAAACTGTGCCCCTTGGACACCAAAAATTTGACCTCGTCAGAATGTGACCAAAATTGGAGTCTAAACTAATTCGATTATGGCCAATTCTGTGGGGATGTCTAAGTCGGGATTGCTCCTACCAAAACTTGGCCCCTTGTATGCCCAAAATTTGACCTTGTCAGAAGGTAACCAAAATGGATGTCTAAACTAATTCGAGATGGCCAAATCAGTGGGGATCTCTAAGTCAGGATTGCTCACTCCCAAAATTTGGCCCCTTGGACAACCAAAATTTGACGTCTAAACTAATTCATATATGGCCTATTCAGTGGGGATCTCTAAGTCATGACTGCTCACTCCAAAAATTTGGCCCCTTGGACACAGAAAATTTGACTTCATCCGAAAGTGACCAAAACTGGAGTCTAAACTAATTCGAGTATTGCCAATTCAGTGGGGATCTCTAAGTCGCAATTGCTCACTCCCAAAATTTGGCCCCTTGGACATCCAAAATTTGCCTCGTCAGAAAGTGACCAAAATTGATGTCTAAACTAGTCGATTATGGCCAATTCAGTGGTGATCTCTAAATCGGGATTGCTCACTACCAAAACGTGGCCCCTTGGACACTCAAAATGTGACCTCATCATAATGTGACCAAAATTGATGTCTAAACTAATTTGAGTATCGCCAATTCAGTGGGGATCTCTAAATCGGGATTGCTCACTACCAAACTTGGCCCCTTGTACACCCAAAATTTGACCTCGTCAGAATGTGACCTAAATTGGAGTCTAAACTAATTCGAGTATGGCCAATTAAGTGGGGATCTCTAAGTCGGGATTGCTCACTCCCAAAATTTAGCCCCTTGACACCCAAAATTTGCCGCATCAGAAAGGGACCAAAATTGATGCCTAAACTAACTCGATTATGGCCAATTCTGTGGGGATCTCTAAATCGGGATTGCTCACTTCCAAAACTTGGCCCCTTGTACACCCAAAATTTGACCTTGTCAGAAGGTGACCGAAATGGATGTCTAAACTAATTCTAGATGGCCAATTCAGTGGTGATCTCTAAGTCAGGATTGCTCACTCCCAAAATTTGGCCCCTTGGACAACCAAAATTTGACCTTGTCAGAATGTTACCAAAATTGATGTCTAAACTAATTCAGATATGGCCTATTCAGTGGGGATCTCTAAATCGGGATTGCTCACTACGAAAACTCGGCTCCTTGGACACCCAAAAGTTGACCTCATCGGAATGTGACCAAAATTGATGTCTAAACTAATTTGAGTATGGCCAATTGAGTGGGGATCTCTAAATCAGGATTGCTCATCCCGAAATTTGGCCCCTTGGACAACCAAAATTTGACTTTGTCAGAATGTTACAAAAATTGATGTCTAAACTAATTCGAGTATCGACTATTCAGTGGGGATCTCAAAGTCGGGATTGCTCACTCTCAAAATTTGGCCCCTTGGACTCCCGAAATTTGAACTCATCAAAATGTGACCAAAATTGATATCTGAACTAATTTGTGTATGGCCAATCGAGTGGGGATCTCTAAATCGGGATTGCTCAGTACCAAACTTGGCCCCTTGTACACCCAAAATTTGACCTCGTCAGAATGTGACCAAAATTGATGTCTAAACTAATTCGAGTATGGCCAATTCAGTAGGGATCTCAGTCAGGACTGCTCACTCCAAAAATTTGGCACCTTGGACATCCAAAATTTGACCTCGTAAGAATGTGACCAAAATTGATGTCAAAACTAATTCGAGTATGGCCAATTCAGTTGGGATCTCAGTCAGGACTGGTCACTTCAAAAATTTGGCACCTTGGACATCCAAAATTTCACCTCGTCAAAATGTGACCAAAATTGATGTCTAAACTAATTCGAGTATGGCCTGTTCAGTGGTGATCTCTAAATCGGGATTGCTCACTACCAAAACATGGCCCCTTGGACACTCAAAATTTGACCTCAACATAATGTGACCAAAATTGATGTCTAAACTAATTTGAGTTTCGCCAATTCAGTGGGGATCTCTAAATTGGGATTGCTCCCTACCAAAACTTGGCCCCTTGTACACCCAAAATTTGACCTCGTCTGAATGTGACCTAAATTGGAGTCTAAACTAATTCGAGTATGGCCAATTAAGTGGGGATCTCTAAGTCGGGATTGCTCACTCCTAAAATTTAGCCCCTTGGACACCCAAAATTTGCCGCGTCAAAAAGGGATCAAAATTGATGCCTAAACTAATTCGATTATGGCCAATTCTGTGGGGATCTCTAAATCGGGATTGCTCACTTCCAAAACTTGGCCCCTTGTACACCCAAAATTTGACCTTGTCAGAAGGTGACCGAAATGGATGTCTAAACTAATTCGAGATGGCCAATTCAGTGGGGATCTCTATGTCAGGATTGCTCACTCCCAAAATTTGGCCCCTTGGACAACCAAAATTTGACCTTGTCAGAATGTTACCAAAATTGATGTCTAAACTTATTCGAGTATGGCCAATTCTGTGGGGATCTCTAAATCGGGATTGCCCACTACCAAAACTTGGCCCCTAGACACCCAAAATTTAACCTTGTCAGAATGTGACCAAAATTGTAGTCTAAACTAATTTGAGTATGGCCTATTGAGTGGGGATCTCTAAATCGGAATTGCTCACTATCAAAACTGTGCCCCTTGGACACCCAAATTTCGACCTCGTCAGAATGCGACCAAAATTGAGGTCTAAACTAATTCGAGTATGGCCAATTCAGTTGGGATCTCAGTCAGGACTGCTCACTCCAAAAATTTGGCACCTTGGACATCCAAAATTTCACCTCATCAGAATGTGACCAAAATTGATGTCTAAACTAATTCGAGTATGGCCTGTTCAGTCGGGATCTCTAAGTCGTGATTGCTCACTTCCAAACCTTGGTGCCTTGGACACACAAAATTTGACCTCGTCAGAGTGTGACCAAAATTGATGTCTAAACTTATTCAAGTATGGCCAATTCTGTTGGGATCTCTAAATCGGGATTGCCCACTACCCAAACTTGGCCCCTTGGACACCCAAAATTTAACCTTGTCAGAATGTGACCAAAATTGATGTCTAAACTAATTTGAGTATGGCCTATTGAGTGGGGATCTCTAAATCGGAATTGCTCACTATCAAAACTGTGCCCCTTGGACACCAAAAATTTGACCTCGTCAGAATGTGACCAAAATTGGAGTCTAAACTAATTCGATTATGGCCAATTCTGTGGGGATGTCTAAGTCGGGATTGCTCCTACCAAAACTTGGCCCCTTGTATGCCCAAAATTTGACCTTGTCAGAAGGTAACCAAAATGGATGTCTAAACTAATTCGAGATGGCCAAATCAGTGGGGATCTCTAAGTCAGGATTGCTCACTCCCAAAATTTGGCCCCTTGGACAACCAAAATTTGACGTCTAAACTAATTCATATATGGCCTATTCAGTGGGGATCTCTAAGTCATGACTGCTCACTCCAAAAATTTGGCCCCTTGGACACAGAAAATTTGACTTCATCCGAAAGTGACCAAAACTGGAGTCTAAACTAATTCGAGTATTGCCAATTCAGTGGGGATCTCTAAGTCGCAATTGCTCACTCCCAAAATTTGGCCCCTTGGACATCCAAAATTTGCCTCGTCAGAAAGTGACCAAAATTGATGTCTAAACTAGTCGATTATGGCCAATTCAGTGGTGATCTCTAAATCGGGATTGCTCACTACCAAAACGTGGCCCCTTGGACACTCAAAATGTGACCTCATCATAATGTGACCAAAATTGATGTCTAAACTAATTTGAGTATCGCCAATTCAGTGGGGATCTCTAAATCGGGATTGCTCACTACCAAAACTTGGCCCCTTGTACACCCAAAATTTGACCTCATCATAATGTGACCAAAATTGATGTCTAAACTAATTTGAGTATCGCCAATTCAGTGGGGATCTCTAAATCGGGATTGCTCACTACCAAAACTTGGCCCCTTGTACACCCAAAATTTGACCTCGTCAGAATGTGACCTAAATTGGAGTCTAAACTAATTCGAGTATGGCCAATTAAGTGGGGATCTCTAAGTCGGGATTGCTCACTCCCAAAATTTAGCCCCTTGACACCCAAAATTTGCCGCGTCAGAAAGGGACCAAAATTGATGCCTAAACTAACTCGATTATGGCCAATTCTGTGGGGATCTCTAAATCGGGATTGCTCACTTCCAAAACTTGGCCCCTTGTACACCCAAAATTTGACCTTGTCAGAAGGTGACCGAAATGGATGTCTAAACTAATTCTAGATGGCCAATTCAGTGGTGATCTCTAAGTCAGGATTGCTCACTCCCAAAATTTGGCCCCTTGGACAACCAAAATTTGACCTTGTCAGAATGTTACCAAAATTGATGTCTAAACTAATTCAGATATGGCCTATTCAGTGGGGATCTCTAAATCGGGATTGCTCACTACGAAAACTCGGCTCCTTGGACACCCAAAAGTTGACCTCATCGGAATGTGACCAAAATTGATGTCTAAACTAATTTGAGTATGGCCAATTGAGTGGGGATCTCTAAATCAGGATTGCTCATCCCGAAATTTGGCCCCTTGGACAACCAAAATTTGACTTTGTCAGAATGTTACAAAAATTGATGTCTAAACTAATTCGAGTATCGACTATTCAGTGGGGATCTCAAAGTCGGGATTGCTCACTCTCAAAATTTGGCCCCTTGGACTCCCGAAATTTGAACTCATCAAAATGTGACCAAAATTGATATCTGAACTAATTTGTGTATGGCCAATCGAGTGGGGATCTCTAAATCGGGATTGCTCAGTACCAAACTTGGCCCCTTGTACACCCAAAATTTGACCTCGTCAGAATGTGACCAAAATTGATGTCTAAACTAATTCGAGTATGGCCAATTCAGTAGGGATCTCAGTCAGGACTGCTCACTCCAAAAATTTGGCACCTTGGACATCCAAAATTTGACCTCGTAAGAATGTGACCAAAATTGATGTCTAAACTAATTCGAGTATGGCCAATTCAGTTGGGATCTCAGTCAGGACTGGTCACTTCAAAAATTTGGCACCTTGGACATCCAAAATTTCACCTCGTCAAAATGTGACCAAAATTGATGTCTAAACTAATTCGAGTATGGCCTGTTCAGTGGTGATCTCTAAATCGGGATTGCTCACTACCAAAACATGGCCCCTTGGACACTCAAAATTTGACCTCAACATAATGTGACCAAAATTGATGTCTAAACTAATTTGAGTATCGCCAATTCAGTGGGGATCTCTAAATTGGGATTGCTCCCTACCAAAACTTGGCCCCTTGTACACCGAAAATTTGACCTCGTCAGAATGTGACCTAAATTGGAGTCTAAACTAATTCGAGTATGGCCAATTAAGTGGGGATCTCTAAGTCGGGATTGCTCACTCCTAAAATTTAGCCCCTTGGACACCCAAAATTTGCCGCGTCAAAAAGGGATCAAAATTGATGCCTAAACTAATTCGATTATGGCCAATTCTGTGGGGATCTCTAAATCGGGATTGCTCACTTCCAAAACTTGGCCCCTTGTACACCCAAAATTTGACCTTGTCAGAAGGTGACCGAAATGGATGTCTAAACTAATTCGAGATGGCCAATTCAGTGGGGATCTCTATGTCAGGATTGCTCACTCCCAAAATTTGGCCCCTTGGACAACCAAAATTTGACCTTGTCAGAATGTTACCAAAATTGATGTCTAAACTTATTCGAGTATGGCCAATTCTGTGGGGATCTCTAAATCGGGATTGCCCACTACCAAAACTTGGCCCCTAGACACCCAAAATTTAACCTTGTCAGAATGTGACCAAAATTGTAGTCTAAACTAATTTGAGTATGGCCTATTGAGTGGGGATCTCTAAATCGGAATTGCTCACTATCAAAACTGTGCCCCTTGGACACCCAAATTTCGACCTCGTCAGAATGCGACCAAAATTGAGGTCTAAACTAATTCGAGTATGGCCAATTCAGTTGGGATCTCAGTCAGGACTGCTCACTCCAAAAATTTGGCACCTTGGACATCCAAAATTTCACCTCATCAGAATGTGACCAAAATTGATGTCTAAACTAATTCGAGTATGGCCTGTTCAGTCGGGATCTCTAAGTCGTGATTGCTCACTTCCAAACCTTGGTGCCTTGGACACACAAAATTTGACCTCGTCAGAGTGTGACCAAAATTGATGTCTAAACTTATTCAAGTATGGCCAATTCTGTTGGGATCTCTAAATCGGGATTGCCCACTACCCAAACTTGGCCCCTTGGACACCCAAAATTTAACCTTGTCAGAATGTGACCAAAATTGATGTCTAAACTAATTTGAGTATGGCCTATTGAGTGGGGATCTCTAAATCGGAATTGCTCACTATCAAAACTGTGCCCCTTGGACACCAAAAATTTGACCTCGTCAGAATGTGACCAAAATTGGAGTCTAAACTAATTCGATTATGGCCAATTCTGTGGGGATGTCTAAGTCGGGATTGCTCCTACCAAAACTTGGCCCCTTGTATGCCCAAAATTTGACCTTGTCAGAAGGTAACCAAAATGGATGTCTAAACTAATTCGAGATGGCCAAATCAGTGGGGATCTCTAAGTCAGGATTGCTCACTCCCAAAATTTGGCCCCTTGGACAACCAAAATTTGACGTCTAAACTAATTCATATATGGCCTATTCAGTGGGGATCTCTAAGTCATGACTGCTCACTCCAAAAATTTAGCCCCTTGGACAAAGAAAATTTGACTTCATCCGAAAGTGACCAAAACTGGAGTCTAAACTAATTCGAGTATTGCCAATTCAGTGGGGATCTCTAAGTCGCAATTGCTCACTCCCAAAATTTGGCCCCTTGGACATCCAAAATTTGACCTTGTCAGAATGTTACCAAAATTGATGTCTAAACTAATTCAGATATGGCCTATTCAGTGGGGATCTCTAAATCGGGATTGCTCACTACGAAAACTCGGCTCCTTGGACACCCAAAAGTTGACCTCATCGGAATGTGACCAAAATTGATGTCTAAACTAATTTGAGTATGGCCAATTGAGTGGGGATCTCTAAATCAGGATTGCTCATCCCGAAATTTGGCCCCTTGGACAACCAAAATTTGACTTTGTCAGAATGTTACAAAAATTGATGTCTAAACTAATTCGAGTATCGACTATTCAGTGGGGATCTCAAAGTCGGGATTGCTCACTCTCAAAATTTGGCCCCTTGGACTCCCGAAATTTGAACTCATCAAAATGTGACCAAAATTGATATCTGAACTAATTTGTGTATGGCCAATCGAGTGGGGATCTCTAAATCGGGATTGCTCAGTACCAAACTTGGCCCCTTGTACACCCAAAATTTGACCTCGTCAGAATGTGACCAAAATTGATGTCTAAACTAATTCGAGTATGGCCAATTCAGTAGGGATCTCAGTCAGGACTGCTCACTCCAAAAATTTGGCACCTTGGACATCCAAAATTTGACCTCGTAAGAATGTGACCAAAATTGATGTCTAAACTAATTCGAGTATGGCCAATTCAGTTGGGATCTCAGTCAGGACTGGTCACTTCAAAAATTTGGCACCTTGGACATCCAAAATTTCACCTCGTCAAAATGTGACCAAAAATTGATGTCTAAACTAATTCGAGTATGGCCTGTTCAGTGGTGATCTCTAAATCGGGATTGCTCACTACCAAAACATGGCCCCTTGGACACTCAAAATTTGACCTCAACATAATGTGACCAAAATTGATGTCTAAACTAATTTGAGTATCGCCAATTCAGTGGGGATCTCTAAATTGGGATTGCTCCCTACCAAAACTTGGCCCCTTGTACACCCAAAATTTGACCTCGTCAGAATGTGACCTAAATTGGAGTCTAAACTAATTCGAGTATGGCCAATTAAGTGGGGATCTCTAAGTCGGGATTGCTCACTCCTAAAATTTAGCCCCTTGGACACCCAAAATTTGCCGCGTCAAAAAGGGATCAAAATTGATGCCTAAACTAATTCGAGTATGCCGAATTCAGTGGGGATTCTAAATCGGGATTGCTCACTACGAAAACTTGGCTCCTTGGACATCCAAAAGTTGACCTCGTCAGAATGTGACCAAAGCGCTCGTGTTGTGTCCTTCTACTCTTGGTCCTCGTTTTTCGCGCTACCTTCAAAATGAACCAGACAACTCGCCCAACTTTCAACCTTATACCAAAAGTGATGTCTAAACTAATTCGAGTATGGCCTATTCAGTGGGATCTCTAATGATTGCTCACTCCCAAAATTTAGCCCCATGGATACCCAAAATTTACCGCGTCAGAAAGGGACCAAAATTGATGCCTAAACTAATTCGATTATGGCCAATTCTGTGGGGATCTCTAAATCGGGATTGCCCACTACCAAAACTTGACCCCTTGGACACCAAAAATTTGACCTCATCAGAATGTGACCAAATTTGATCTCTAAACTAATTCGAGTATGGCCAATTCAGTGCGGATCTCTAAGTCGGGATTGCTCACTACCAAAACTTGGCTTCTTGGACACCCAAAAGTTGATGTCGTCAGAATGTGACCAAAATTGATGTCTAAACTTATTCGAGTATGGCCAATTCAGTGGGGATCTCTAAGTCAGGACTGCTCACTCCAAAAATTTGGCACCTTGGACATCCAAAATTTCACCTCGTCAGAATGTGACCAAAATTGATGTCTAAACTAATTCGAGTATGGCCTGTTCAGTCAGGATCTCTAAGTCGTCATTGCTCACTTCCAAACCTTGGCGCCTTTGACACACAAAATTTGACCTCGTCAGAATGTGACCAAAATTGATGTCTAAACTTATTCGAGTATGGCCAATTCTGTGGGGATCTCTAAATCGGGATTGCCCACTACCAAAACTTGGCCCCTTGGACACCCAAAATTTAACCTTGTCAGAATGTGACCAAAATTGTAGTCTAAACTAATTTGAGTACGGCCTATTGAGTGGGGATCTCTAAATCGGAATTGCTCACTATCAAAACTGTGCCCCTTGGACACCCAAATTTTGACCTCGTCAGAATGTGACCAAAATTGATGTCTAAACTAATTCGAGTATGCCGAATTCAGTGGGGATTCTAAATCGGGATTGCTCACTACGAAAACTTGGCTCCTTGGACATCCAAAAGTTGACCTCGTCAGAATGTGACCAAAGCGCTCGTGTTGTGTCCTTCTACTCTTGGTCCTCGTTTTTCGCGCTACCTTCAAAATGAACCAGATTCAACTCGCCCAACTCGCGCAACTTTCAACCTTACTACCAAAATTGATGTCTAAACTAATTCGAGTATGGCCTATTCAGTGGGATCTCTAATGATTGCTCACTACCAAAACTTGGCCCCTTGGACACCAAAAATTTGACCTCGTCAGAATGTGACCAAAATTGATCTCTAAACTAATTCGAGTATGGCCAATTCAGTGGGGATCTCTAAGTCGGGATTGCTCACTACCAAAACATGGCTCCTTGGACACCCAAAAGTTGACCTCGTCAGAATGTGACCAAAATTGATGTCTAAACTAATTCGAGTATGGCCAATTCAGTTGGGATCTCAGTCAGGACTGCTCACTCCAAAAATTTGGCACCTTGGACATCCAAAATTTCACCTCATCAGAATGTGACCAAAATTGATGTCTAAACCAATTTGAGTATGGCCTGTTCAGTCGGGATTTCTAAGTAGTGATTGCTCACTTCCAAACCTTGGCGCCTTGGACACACAAAATTTGACCTCGTCAGAATGTGACCAAAATTGATGTCTAAACTTATTCGAGTATGGCCAATTCTGTTGGGATCTCTAAATCGGGATTGCCCACTACCCAAATTGGCCCCTTGGACACCCAAAGTTTAACCTTGTCAGAATGTGACCAAAATTGATGTCTAAACTATTTTGAGTATGGCCTATTGAGTGGGGATTTCTAAATCGGAATTGCTCACTATCAAAACTGTGCCCCTTGGACACCAAAAATTTGACCTCGTCAGAATGTGACCAAAATTGGAGTCTAACTAATTCGATTATGGCCAATTCTGTGGGGATCTCTAAGTCGGGATTGCTCATCCCGAAATTTGGCCCCTTGGACAACCAAAATTTTACTTTGTCAGAATGTTACCAAAATTGATGTATAAACTAATTCGAGTATCGACTATTCAGTGGGGATCTCAAAGTCGGAATTGCTCACTCTCAAAATTTGGCCCCTTGGACTCCCGAAATTTGAACTCATCAAAATGTGACCAAAATTGATATCTGAACTAATTTGTGTATGGCCAATCGAGTGGGGATCTCTAAATCGGGATTGCTCACTACCCAAACTTGGCCCCTTGGACACCCAAAATTTAACCTTGTCAGAATGTGACCAAAATTGATGTCTAAACTATTTTGAGTATGGCCTATTCAGTAGGGATCTCAGTCAGGACTTTTCACTTCAAAAATTTGGCACCTTGGACATCCAAAATTTCACCTCGTCAAAATGTGACCAAAATTGATGTCTAAACTAATTCGAGTATGGCCTGTTCAGTGGTGATCTCTAAATCGGGATTGCTCACTACCAAAACATGGCCCCTTGGACATTCAAAATTTGACCTCAACATAATGTGACCAAAATTGATGTCTAAACTAATTTGAGTATCGCCAATTCAGTGGGGATCTCTAAATTGGGATTGCTCACTACCAAAACTTGGCCCCTTGTACACCCAAAGTTTGACCTCGTCAGAATGTGACCTAAATTGGAGTCTAAACTAATTCGAGTATGGCCAATTAAGTGGGGATCTCTAAGTCGGGATTGCTCACTCCCAAAATTTAGCCCCTTAGACACCCAAAATTTGCCGCGTCAAAAAGGGACCAAAATTGATGCCTAAACTAATTCGATTATGGCCAATTCTGTGGGGATCTCTAAATCGGGATTGCTCACTTCCAAAACTTGGCCCCTTGTACACCCAAAATTTGACCTTGTCAGAAGGTGACCGAAATGAATGTCTAAACTAATTCGAGATGGCCAATTCAGTGGGGATCTCTATGTCAGGATTGCTCACTCCCAAAATTTGGCCCCTTGGACAACCAAAATTTGACCTTGTCAGAATGTTACCAAAATTGATGTCTAAACTTATTCGAGTATGGCCAATTCTGTGGGGATCTCTAAATCGGGATTGCCCACTACCAAAACTTGGCCCCTAGAGACCCAAAATTTAACCTTGTCAGAATGTGACCAAAATTGTAGTCTAAATTAATTTGAGTATGGCCTATTGAGTGGGGATCTCTAAATCGGAATTGCTCACTATCAAAACTGTGCCCCTTGGACACCCAAATTTCGACCTCGTCAGAATGCGACCAAAATTGATGTCTAAACTAATTCGAGTATGCCGAATTCAGTGGGGATTCTAAATCGGGATTGCTCACTACGAAAACTTGGCTCCTTGGACATCCAAAAGTTGACCTCGTCAGAATGTGACCAAAGCGCTCGTGTTGTGTCCTACTCTTGGTCCTCGTTTTTCGCGCTACTTTCAAAATGAACCAGACTCAACTCGTCCAACTTTCAACCTTATACCAAAATTGATGTCTAAACTAATTCGATTATGGCCAATTCTGTGGGGATCTCTAAGTCAGGATTGCTCACTACCAAAACTTGGCCCCTTGTACACCCAAAATTTGACCTTGTCAGAAGGTAACCAAAATGGATGTCTAAACTAATTCGAGATGCCCAATTCAGTGGGGATCTCTAAGTCAGGATTGCTCACTCCCAAAATTTGGCCCCATGGACAACCAAAATTTGACCTCATCATAATGTGACCAAAATTGATGTCTAAACTAATTTGAGTATTGCCAATTCAGTGGGGATCTCTAAATCGGAATTGCTCACTACCAAAACTTGGCCCCTTGTACACCCAAAATTTGACCTCGTCAGAATGTGACCTAAATTGGAGTCTAAACTAATTCGAGTATGGCCAATTAAGTGGGGATCTCTAAGTCGGGATTGCTCACTCCAAAAATTTAGCCCCATGGATACCCAAAATTTACCGCGTCAGAAAGGGACCAAAATTGATGTCTAAACTAATTCGAGTATGGCCTGTTCAGTCGGGATCTCTAAGTAGTGATTGCTCACTTCCAAACCTTGGCGCCTTGGACACACAAAATTTGACCTCGTCAGAATGTGACCAAAATTGATGTCTAAACTTATTCGAGTATGGCCAATTCTGTTGGGATCTCTAAATCGGGATTGCCCACTACCCAAACTTGGCCCCTTGGACACCCAAAATTTAACCTTGTCAGAATGTGACCAAAATTGATGTCTAAACTAATTTGAGTATGGCCTATTGAGTGGGGATTTCTAAAACGGAATTGCTCCTACCAATACTTGGCCCCTTGTACACCCAAAATTTGACCTTGTCAGAAGGTAACCAAAACGGATCTCTAAACTAATTCGAGATGGCGAAATCAGTGGGGATCTCTAAGTCAGGATTGCTCACTCCCAAATTTTGGCCCCTTGGACAACCAAAATTTGACCTTGTCAGAATGTTACCAAAATTGATGTCTAAACTAATTCATATATGGCCTATTCAGTGGGGATCTCTAAGTCATGACTGCTCACTCCAAAAATTTGGCCCCTTGGACACAGAAAATTTGACTTCATCCGAAAGTGACCAAAACTGGAGTCTAAACTAATTCGAGTATTGCCAATTCAGTGGGGATCTCTAAGTCGCAATTGCTCACTCCCAAAATTTGGCCCCTTGGACATCCAAAATTTGCCTCGTCAGAAAGTGACCAAAATTGATGTCTAAACTAGTTCGATTATGGCCAATTCAGTGGTGATCTCTAAATCGGGATTGCTCACTACCAAAACGTGGCCCCTTGGACACTCAAAATTTGACCTCATCATAATGTGACAAAAATTGATGTCTAAACTAATTTGAGTATCGCCAATTCAGTGGGGACCTCTAAATCGGGATTGCACACTACCAGAACTTGGCCCCTTGTACACCCAAAATTTGACCTCGTCAGAATGTGACCTAAATTGGAGACTAAACTAATTCGAGTATGGCCAATTAAGTGGGGATCTCTAAGTCGGAATTGCTCACTCCCAAAATTTAGCCCCTTGACACCCAAAATTTGCCGCGTCAGAAAGGGACCAAAATTGATGCCTAAACAAATTCGATTATGGCCAATTCTGTGGGGATCTCTAAATCGGGATTGCTCACTTCCATAACTTGGCCCCTTGTACACCCAAAATTTGACCTTGTCAGAAGGTGACCGAAATGGATGTCTAAACTAATTCGAGATGGCCAATTCAGTGGTGATCTCTAAGTCAGGATTGCTCACTCCCAAAATTTGGCCCCTTGGACAACCAAAATTTGACCTTGTCAGAATGTTACCAAAATTGATGTGTAAACTAATTCATATATGGCCTATTCAGTGGGGATCTCTATGTCAGGACTGCTCACTCCAAAAATTTGGCCCCTTGGACATCCAAAATTTCACCTCATCAGAATGTGACCAAAATTGATGTCAAAACTAATTCGAGTATGGCCTGTTCAGTGGGGATCTCTAAGTCGTGATTGCTCACTTCCAAACCTTGGCCCCTTGGACACCCAAAATTTGACCTTGTCAGAATGTGACCAAAATTGATGTCTAAACTTATACGAGTGTGGCCAATTCAGTGGGGATCTCTAAATCGGGATTGCTAACTATCAAAACTTGGCCCCTTGGACACCCAAAATTTGACCTCATCAGAATGAGACAAAAATTTATGTCTAAACTAATTCGACTATGGCAAATTCAGTGGGGATCTCTAAATCGGGATTGCTCACTATCAAAACTTGGCCCCTTGGACACCCAAAAGTTGACCTCGTCAGAATGTGACCAAAATTGATGTCTAAACTTATTCGAGTATGGCCAATTCAGTGGGGATCTCTAAGTCAGGACTGCTCACTCCAAAAATTTGGCACCTTGAACATCCAAAATTTCACCTCGTCAGAATGTGACCAAAATTGATGTCTAAACTAATCGAGTATGGCCTGTTCAGTGGGGATCTCTATGTCGTCATTGCTCACTTCCAAACCTTGGCCCCTTGGACACCAAAAATTTGACCTCGTCAGAATGTGACCAAAATTGATGTGTTAACTTATACGAGTATGGCCCATTCTGTGGGGATCTCTAAATCGGGATTGCCCACTACCAAAACTTGGCCCCTTGGACACCCAAAATTTGACCTCATCAGAATGAGACAAAAATTTATGTCTAAACTAATTCGACTATGGCAAATTCAGTGGGGATCTCTAAATCGGGATTGCTCACTATCAAAACTTGGCTCCTTGGACACCAAAAATTTTACCTCATCAGAATGTGACCAAAATTGATCTCTAAACTAATTCGAGTATGGCCAATTGAGTGGGGATCTCTAAGTCGGGATTGCTCACTACCAAACCTTGGCTCCTTGGACACCCAAAAGTGACCTCGTCAGAATGTGAGCAAAATTGATGTCTAAACTAATTCGAGTATGGCCAATTCAGTGGGGATCTCATTCAGGACTGCTCACTCCAAAAATTTGGCACCTTGGACATCCAAAATTTCATCTGGTCAGAATGTGACCTAAATTGATGTCTAAACTAATTCGAGTATGGCCTGTTCAGTCGGGATCTCTAAGTCGTCATTGCTCACTTCCAAACCTTGGCGCCTTGGACACACAAAATTTGACCTCGTCAGAATGTGACCAAAATTGATGTCTAAACTTATTCGAGTATGGCCAATTCTGTGGGGATCTCTAAATCGGGATTGCCCACTACCAAAACTTGGCCCCTTGGACACCCAAAATTTAACCTTGTCAGAATGTGACCAAAATTGTAGTCTAAACTAATTTGAGTATGGCCTATTGAGTGGGGATCTCTAAATCGGAATTGCTCACTATCAAAACTGTGCCCCTTGGACACCCAAATTTTGACCTCGTCAGAATGTGACCAAAATTGATGTCTAAACTAATTCGAGTATGCCGAATTCAGTGGGGATTCTAAATCGGGATTGCTCACTACGAAAACTTGGCTCCTTGGACATCCAAAAGTTGACCTCGTCAGAATGTGACCAAAGCGCTCGTGTTGTGTCCTTCTACTCTTGGTCCTCGTTTTTCGCGCTACCTTCAAAATGAACCAGATTCAACTCGCCCAACTCGCCCAACTTTCAACCTTACTACCAAAATTGATGTCTAAACTAATTCGAGTATGGCCTGTTCAGTGGGATCTCTAATGATTGCTCACACCAAAACTTGGCCCCTTGGACACCAAAAATTTGACCTCGTCAGAATGTGACCAAAATTGATCTCTAAACTAATTCGAGTATGGCCAATTCAGTGGGGATCTCTAAGTCGGGATTGCTCACTACCAAAACATGGCTCCTTCGACACCCAAAAGTTGACCTCGTCAGAATGTGACCAAAATTGATGTCTAAACTAATTCGAGTATGGCCAATTCAGTTGGGATCTCAGTCAGGACTGCTCACTCCAAAAATTTGGCACCTTGGACATCCAAAATTTCACCTCATCAGAATGTGACCAAAATTGATGTCTAAACTAATTCGAGTATGACCTGTTCAGTCGGGATCTCTAAGTAGTGATTGCTCACTTCCAAACCTTGGCGCCTTGGACACACAAAATTTGACCTCGTCAGAATGTGACCAAAATTGATGTCTAAACTTATTCGAGTATGGCCAATTCTGTTGGGATCTCTAAATCGGGATTGCCCACTACCCAAACTTGGCCCCTTGGACACCCAAAATTTAAGCTTGTCAGAATGTGACCAAAATTGATGTCTAAACTAATTTGAGTATGGCCTATTGAGTGGGGATTTCTAAATCGGAATTGCTCACTATCAAAACTGTGCCCCTTGGACACCAAAAATTTGACCTCGTCAGAATGTGACCAAAATTGGAGTCTAAACTAATTCGATTATGGCCAATTCTGTGGGGATCTCTAAGTCGGGATTGCTCCTACCAATACTTGGCCCCTTGTACACCCAAAATTTGACCTTGTCAGAAGGTAACGAAAATGGATCTCTAAACTAATTCGAGATGGCCAAATCAGTGGGGATCTCTAAGTCAGGATTGCTCACTCCCAAAATTTGGCCCCTTGGACAACCAAAATTTGACCTTGTCAGAATGTTACCAAAATTGATGTCTAAACTAATTTATATATGGCCTATTCAGTGGGGATCTCTAAGTCATGACTGCTCAATCCAAAAATTTGGCCCCTTGGACACAGAAAATTTGACTTCATCCGAAAGTGACCAAAACTGGAGTCTAAACTAATTCGAGTATTGCCAATTCAGTGGGGATCTCTAAGTCGCAATTGCTCACTCCCAAAATTTGGCCCCTTGGACATCCAAAATTTGCCTCGTCAGAAAGCGACCAAAATTGATGTCTAAACTAGTTCGATTATGGCCAATTCAGTGGTGATCTCTAAATCGGGATTGCTCACTGCCAAAACGTGGCCCCTTGGACACTCAAAATTTGACCTCATCATAATGTGACAAAAATTGATGTCTAAACTAATTTGAGTATCGCCAATTCAGTGGGGATCTCTAAATCGGGATTGCACACTACCAAAACTTGGCCCCTTGTACACCCAAAATTTGACCTCGTCAGAATGTGACCTAAATTGGAGTCTAAACTAATTCGAGTATGGCCAATTAAGTGGGGATCTCTAAGTCGGGATTGCTCACTCCCAAAATTTAGCCCCTTGACACCCAAAATTTGCCGCGTCAGAAAGGGACCAAAATTGATGCCTAAACTAATTCGATTATGGCCAATTCTGTGGGGATCTCTAAATCGGGATTGCTCACTTCCAAAACTTGGCCCCTTGTACACCCAAAATTTGACCTTGTCAGAAGGTGACCGAAATGGATGTCTAAACTAATTCGAGATGGCCAATTCAGTGGTGATCTCTAAGTCAGGATTGCTCACTCCCAAAATTTGGCCCCTTGGACAACCAAAATTTGACCTTGTCAGAATGTTACTAAAATTGATGTCTAAACTAATTCATATATGGCCTATTCAGTGGGGATCTCTAAATCGGGATTGCTCACTACGAAAACTTGGCTCCTTGGACACCCAAAAGTTGACCTCATCAGAATGTGACCAAAATTGATGTATAAACTAATTTGAGTATGGCCAATTGAGTGGGGATCTCTAAATCAGGATTGTTCATCCCGAAATTTGGCCCCTTGGACAACCAAAATTTGACCTTGTCAGAATGTTACCAAAATTGATGTCTAAACTAATTCGAGTATCGACTATTCAGTGGGGATCTCAAAGTCGGGATTGCTCACTCTCAAAATTTGGCCCCTTGGACTCCCGAAATTTGAACTCGTCAAAATGTGACCAAAATTGATATCTGAACTAATTTGTGTATGGCCAATCGAGTGGGGATCTCTAAATCGGGATTGCTCATTACCAAACTTGGCCCCTTGTACACTCAAAATTTGACCTCGTCAGAATGTGACCAAAATTGATGTCTAAACTAATTCGAGTATGGCCAATTCAGTAGGGATCTCAGTCAGGACTGCTCACTCCAAAAATTTGGCACCTTGGACATCCAAAATTTGACCTCGTAAGAATGTGACCAAAATTGATGTCTAAACTAATTCGAGTATGGCCAATTCAGTTGGGATCTCAGTCAGGACTGCTAACTCCAAAAATTTGGCACCTTGGACATCCAAAATTTCACCTCGTCAAAATGTGACCAAAATTGATGTCTAAACTAATTCCAGTATGGCCTGTTCAGTGGTGATCTCTCAATCGGGATTGCTCACTACCAAAACATGGCCCCTTGGACACTCAAAATTTGACCTCAACATAATGTGACCAAAATTGATGTCTAAACTAATTTGAGTATTGCCAATTCAGTGGGGATCTCTAAATTGGGATTGCTCACTACCAAAACTTGGCCCCTTGTACACCCAAAATTTGACCTCGTCAGAATGTGACCTAAATTGGAGTCTAAACTTATTCGAGTATGGCCAATTAAGTGGGGATCTCTAAGTCGGGATTGCTCACTCCCAAAATTTAGCCCCTTGGACACCCAAAATTTGCCGCATCAGAAAGGGACCAAAATTGATGCCTAAACTAATTAGATTATGGCCAATTCTGTGGGGATCTCTAAATCGGGATTGCTCACTTCCAAAACTTGGCCCCTTGTACACCCAAAATTTGACCTTGTCAGAAGGTGACCGAAATGGATGTCTAAACTAATTCGAGATGGCCAATTCAGTGGGGATCTCTATGTCAGGATTGCTCACTCCCAAAATTTGGCCCCTTGGACAACGAAAATTTGACCTTGTCAGAATGTTACCAAAATTGATGTGTAAACTAATTCATATATGGCCTATTCAGTGGGGATCTCTATGTCAGGACTGCTCACTCCAAAAATTTGGTCCCTTGGACATCCAAAATTTCACCTCATCAGAATATGACCAAAATTGATGTCAAAACTAATTCGAGTATGGCCTGTTCAGTGGGGATCTCTAAGTCGTGATTGCTCACTTCCAAACCTTGGCTCCTTGGACACCCAAAATTTGACCTCGGCAGAATGAGACCAAAATTGATGTCTAAACTAATTCGAGTATGGCCAATTCAGTGGGGATCTCTAAATCGGGATTGCTCACTTCCAAACCTTGGCCCCTTGGACACCCAAAATTTGACCTCGTCAGAATGTGACCAAAATTGATGTCTAAACTTATACGAGTATGGCCAATTCTGTGGGGATCTCTAAATCAGGATTGCCCACTACCAAAACTTGGCCCCTTGGACACCCAAAATTTGACCTCGTCAGAATGAGACAAAAATTGATGTCTAAACTAATTCGAGTATGGCCAATTCAGTGGGGATTTCTAAATCGGGATTGCTCACTACCAAAACTTGGCCCCTTGGACACCCAAAATTTGACCTCGTCAGAATGTGACCAAAATTGATGTCTAAACTTATACGAGTATGGCCAATTCTGTGGGGATCTCTAAATCAGGATTGCCCACTACCAAAACTTGGCCCCTTGGACACCCAAAATTTGACCTCGTCAGAATGAGACCAAAATTGATGTCTAAACTAATTCGAGTATGGCCAATTCAGTGGGGATCTCTAAATCGGGATTGCTCACTATCAAATCTTGGCCCCTTGGACACCAACAATTTGACCTCATCAAAATATGACCAAAATTGATCTCTAAACTAATTCGAGTATGGCCAATTCAGTGGGGATCTCTAAGTCGTGATTGCTCACTTCCAAACCTTGGCCCCTTGAACACCCAAAATTTAGCCTTGTCAGAAAGTGACAAAATTGATATCTAAACTAATTTGAGTATGGCCTATTGAGTGGGGATCTCTAAATCGGAATTGCTCACTATCAAAACTGTGCCCCTTGGACACCCAAAATTTGACCTCGTGAGAATGTGACCAAAATTGGAGGCCAAACTAATTCGATTATGGCCAATTCTGTGGGGATCTCTAAGTCTGTATTGCTCCTACCAAAACTTGGCCCCTTGTACACCCAAAATTTGACCTTGTCAGAAGGTAACCAAAATGGATGTCTAAACTAATTCGAGTATGGCCAATTCAGTAGGGATCTCTAAGTCAGGACTGCTCACTCCAAAAATTTGGCCCCTTGGACATCCAAAATTTGACCTCGTAAGAATGTGACCAAAATTGATGTCTAAACTAACTCGTGTATGGCCTATTCAGTGGGGATCTCCAAGTTGGGATTGCTCACTCCCAAAACTAGGCCCCTTGGACACCCAAAATTTGACTTCGTCAGGAGTGACCAAATTGGAGTCTTAACTAATTCGAGTATGGCATATTGAGTGGGAATCTCTAAGTCGGGATTGCTCACTACCAAAACTTGGCTTCTTGGACACCCAAAAGTTGACCTAGTCAGATTGTGACCAAAATTGATGTCTAAACTAATTCGAGTTAGGTCAGGACTGCTCACTCCAAAAATTTGGCACCTTGGACAACCAAAAGTTCACCTCGTCACAATGTGACCAAAATTGATGTCTAAACTAATTCGAGTATGGCCTGTTCAGTGGGGATCTCTAAGTCGTGATTGCTCACTTCCAAACCTTGGCCCCTTGGACATCCAAAATTTGACCTCGTCAGAATGTGACCAAAATTGATGTCTAAACTTATACGAGCATGGCCAATTCTGTGGGGATCTCTAAATCGGGATTGCCCACTACCAAAACTTGGCCCCTTGGACACCAAAAATTTGACCTCATCAGAATGTGACCAAAATTGATCTCTAAACTAATTCGAGTATGGCCAATTCAGTGCGGATCTCTAAGTCGGGATTGCTCACTACCAAAACTTGGCTTCTTGGACACCCAAAAGTTGACCTCGTCAGAATGTGACCAAAATTGATGTCTAAACTTATTCGAGTATGGCCAATTAGTGGGGATCTCTAAGTCAGGACTGCTCACTCCAAAAATTTGGCACCTTGGATATCCAAAATTTCACCTCGTCAGAATGTGACCAAAATTGATGTCTAAACTAATTCGAGTATGGCCTGTTCAGTGGGGATCTCTAAGTCATGATTGCTCACTTCCAAACCTTGGCCCCTTGGACACCCAAAATTTGACCTCGTCAGAATGTGACCAAAATTGATGTCTAAACTTATACGAGTATGGCCAATTCTGTGGGGATCTCTAAATCAGGATTGCCCACTACCAAAACTTGGCCCCTTGGACACCCAAAATTTGACCTCGTCAGAATGAGACCAAAATTGATGTCTAAACTAATTCGAGTATGGCCAATTCAGTGGGGATCTCTAAGTCGTGATTGCTCACTTCCAAACCTTGGCGCCTTGGACACACAAAATTTGACCTCGTCAGAATGTGACCAAAATTGATGTCTAAACTTATTCGAGTATGGCCAACTCTGTTGGGATCTCTAAATCGGGATTCCCACTACCCAGACTTGGCCCCTTGGACACCCAAAATTTAACGTTGTCAGAATGTGACCAAAATTGATATCTAAACTAATTTGAGTATGACCTATTGAGTGGGGATCTCTAAATCGGAATTGCTCACTATCAAAACTGTGCCCCTTGGACACCCAAAATTTGACCTCGTCAGAATGTGACCAAAATTGGAGTCCAAACTAATTCGATTATGGCCAATTCTGTGGGGATCTCTAAGTCGGGATTGCTCCTACCAAAACTTGGCCCCTTGTACACCCAAAATTTGACCTTGTCAGAAGGTAACCAAAATGGATGTCTAAACTAATTCGAGATGGCCAAATCAGTGGGGATCTCTAAGTCAGGATTGCTCACTCCCAAAATTTCGCCCCTTGGACAACCAAAATTTGACCTCGTCAGAATGTGACCAAAATTGATGTCTAAACTAGTTCGATTATGGCCAATTCAGTGGTGATCTCTAAATCGGGTTGCCCACTACCAAAACTTGGCCCCTTGGACACCCAAAATTTGACCTCGTCAGAATGAGACCAAAATTGATGTCTAAACTAATTCGAGTATGGCCAATTCAGTGGGGATCTCTAAGTCGTGAATGCTCACTTCCAAACCTTGGCGCCTTGGATACACAAAATCTGACCTCGTCAGAATGTGACCAAAATTGATGTCTAAACTTATTCGAGTATGGCCAACTCTGTTGGGATCTCTAAACCGGGATTCCCACTACCCAGACTTGGCCCCTTGGACACCCAAAATTTAACCTTGTCAGAATGTGACCAAAATTGATATCTAAACTAATTTGAGTATGGCCTATTGAGTGGGGATCTCTAAATCGGAATTGCTCACTATCAAAACTGTGCCCCTTGGACACCCAAAATTTGACCTCGTCAAAATGTGACCAAAATTGGAGTCCAAACTAATTCGATTATGGCCAATTCTGTGGGGATCTCTAAGTCGGGATTGCTCCTACCAAAACATGGCCCCTTGGACACTCAAAATTTGACCTCATCATAATGTGACCAAAATTGATGACTAAACTAATTTGAGTATCGCCAATTCAGTGGGGATCTCTAAATCGGGATTGCTCACTACCAAAACTTGGCCCCTTGTACACCCAAAATTTGACCTCGTCAGAATGTGACCTAAATTGATGTCTAAACTTATACGAGCATGGTCAATTCTGTGGGGATCTCTAAATCGGGATTGCCCACTACCAAAACTTGGCCCCTTGGACACCAAAAATTTGACCTCATCAGAATGTGACCAAAATTTATCTCTAAACTAATTCGAGTATGGCCAATTCAGTGCGGATCTCTAAGTCGGGATTGCTCACTACCAAAACTAGGCTTCTTGGACACCCAAAAGTTGACCTCGTCAGAATGTGACCAAAATTGATGTCTAAACTTATTCGAGTATGGCCAATTAGTGGGGATCTCTAAGTCAGGACTGCTCACTCCAAAAATTTGGCACCTTGGACATCCAAAATTTCACCTCGTCAGAATGTGACCAAAATTGATGTCTAAACTAATTCGAGTATGGCCTGTTCAGTGGGGTCTCTAAGTCATGATTGCTCACTTCCAAACCTTGGCCCCTTGGACACCCAAAATTTGACCTCGTCAGAATGTGACCAAAATTGATGTCTAAACTTATACGAGTATGGCCAATTCAGTGCGGATCTCTAAGTCGGGATTGCTCACTACCAAAACTTGGCTTCTTGGACACCCAAAAGTTGACCTCGTCAGAATGTGACCAAAATTGATGTCTAAACTTATTCGAGTATGGCCTATTAGTGGGGATCTCTAAGTCAGGACTGCTCACTCCAAAAATTTGGCACCTTGGACATCCAAAATTTCACCTCGTCAGAATGTGACCAAAATTGATGTCTAAACTAATTCGAGTATGGCCTGTTCAGTGGGGATCTTTAAGTCATGATTGCTCACCTCCAAACCTTGGCCCCTTGGACACCCAAAATTTGACCTCGTCAGAATGTGACCAAAATTGATGTCTAAACTTATACGAGTATGGCCAATTCTGTGGGGATCTCTAAATCAAGATTGCCCACTACGAAAACTTGGCCCCTTGGACACCCAAAATTTGACCTCGTCAGAATGAGACCAAAATTGATGTCTAAACTAATTCGAGTATGGCCTATTGAGTGGGGATCTCTAAATCGGAATTGCTCACTATCAAAACTGTGCCCCTTGGACACCCAAAATTTGACCTCGTCAGAATGTGACCAAAATTGGAGTCCAAACTAATTCGATTATGGCCAATTCTGTGGGGATCTCTAAGTCGGGATTGCTCCTACCAAAACTTGGCCCCTTCTACACCCAAAATTTGACCTTGTCAGAAGGTAACCAAAATGGATGTCTAAACTAATTCGAGTATGGCCAATTCAGTAGGGATCTCTAAGTCAGGACTGCTCACTCCAAAAATTTGGCCCCTTGGATATCCAAAATTTGACCTCGTAAGAATGTGACCAAAATTGATGTCTAAACTAATTCGTGTATGGCCTATTCAGTGGGGATCTCTAAATCGGGATTGCTCACTACCAAAACTTGGCCCCTTGTACACCCAAAATTTGACCTCGTCAGAATGTGACCTAAATTGGAGTCTAAACTAATTCGAGTATGGCCAATTAAGTGGGATCTCTAAGTCGGGATTGCTCACTCCCAAAATTTAGCCCCTTGGACACCCAAAATTTGACTTCGTCAGAATGTGACCAAATTGGAGTCTAAACTAATTCGAGTATGGCATATTGAGTGGGAATCTCTAAGTCGGGATTGCTCACTACCAAAACTTGGCTTCTTGGACACCCAAAAGTTGACCTAGTCAGATTGTGACCAAAATTGATGTCTAAACTAATTCGAGTTAGGTCAGGACTGCTCACTCCAAAAATTTGGCACCTTGGACAACCAAAAGTTCACCTCGTCACAATGTGACCAAAATTGATGTCTAAACTAATTCGAGTATGGCCTGTTCAGTGGGGATCTCTAAGTCATGATTGCTCACTTCCAAACCTTGGCCCCTTGGACACCCAAAATTTGACCTCGTCAGAATGAGACCAAAATTGATGTCTAAACTAATTCGAGTATGGCCAATTCAGTGGGGATCTCTAAATCGGGATTGCTCACTATCAAATCTTGGCCCCTTGGACACCAACAATTTGACCTCATCAAAATATGACCAAAATTGATCTCTAAACTAATTCGAGTATGGCCAATTCAGTGGGGATCTCTAAGTCGTGATTGCTCACTTCCAAATCTTGGCGCCTTGGACACACAAAATTTGACCTCGTCAGAATGTGACCAAAATTGATGTCTAAACTTATTCGAGTATGGCCAATTCTGTTGGGATCTCTAAATCGGGATTCCCACTACCCAAACTTGGCCCCTTGGACACCCAAAATTTAACCTTGTCAGAATGTGACAAAATTGATATCTAAACTAATTTGAGTATGGCCTATTGAGTGGGGATCTCTAAATCGGAATTGCTCACTATCAAAACTGTGCCCCTTGGACACCCAAAATTTGACCTCGTCGGAATGTGACCAAAATTGGAGTCCAAACTAATTCGATTATGGCCAATTCTGTGGGGATCTCTAAGTCGGGATTGCTCCTACCAAAACTTGGCCCCTTCTACACCCAAAATTTGACCTTGTCAGAAGGTAACCAAAATGGATGTCTAAACTAATTCGAGATGGCCAAATCAGTGGGGATCTCTAAGTCAGGATTGCTCACTACCAAAACTTGGCCCCTTGTACATCCAAAATTTGACCTCGTAAGAATGTGACCAAAATTGATGTCTAAACTAATTCGAGTATGGCCAATTCAGTTGGGATCTCAGTCAGGACTGCTAACTCCAAAAATTTGGCACCTTGGACATCCAAAATTTCACCTCGTCAAAATGTGACCAAAATTGATGTCTAAACTAATTCCAGTATGGCCTGTTCAGTGGTGATCTCTAAATCGGGATTGCTCACTACCAAAACATGGCCCCTTGGACACTCAAAATTTGACCTCAACATAATGTGACCAAAATTGATGTCTAAACTAATTTGAGTATTGCCAATTCAGTGGGGATCTCTAAATTGGGATTGCTCACTACCAAAACTTGGCCCCTTGTACACCCAAAATTTGACCTCGTCAGAATGTGACCTAAATTGGAGTCTAAACTTATTCGAGTATGGCCAATTAAGTGGGGATCTCTAAGTCGGGATTGCTCACTCCCAAAATTTAGCCCCTTGGACACCCAAAATTTGCCGCATCAGAAAGGGACCAAAATTGATGCCTAAACTAATTAGATTATGGCCAATTCTGTGGGGATCTCTAAATCGGGATTGCTCACTTCCAAAACTTGGCCCCTTGTACACCCAAAATTTGACCTTGTCAGAAGGTGACCGAAATGGATGTCTAAACTAATTCGAGATGGCCAATTCAGTGGGGATCTCTATGTCAGGATTGCTCACTCCCAAAATTTGGCCCCTTGGACAACGAAAATTTGACCTTGTCAGAATGTTACCAAAATTGATGTGTAAACTAATTCATATATGGCCTATTCAGTGGGGATCTCTATGTCAGGACTGCTCACTCCAAAAATTTGGCCCCTTGGACATCCAAAATTTCATCTCATCAGAATGTGACCAAAATTGATGTCAAAACTAATTCGAGTATGGCCTGTTCAGTGGGGATCTCTAAGTTGTGATTGCTCACTTCCAAACCTTGGCCCCTTGGACACCCAAAATTTGACCTTGTCAGAATGTGACCAAAATTGATGTCTAAACTTATACGAGTGTGGGCAATTCTGTGGGATCTGTAAATCGGGATTGCCCGCTACCAAAACTTGGCCCCTTGGACACCCAAAATTTTACCTCGTCAGAATGAGACCAAAATTGATGTCTAAACTAATTCGAGTATGGCCAATTCAGTGGGGATCTCTAAATCGGGATTGCTCACTTCCAAACCTTGGCCCCTTGGACACCCAAAATTTGACCTCGTCAGAATGTGACCAAAATTGATGTCTAAACTTATACGAGTATGGCCAATTCTGTGGGGATCTCTAAATCAGGATTGCCCACTACCAAAACTTGGCCCCTTGGACACCCAAAATTTGACCTCGTCAGAATGAGACAAAAATTGATGTCTAAACTAATTCGAGTATGGCCAATTCAGTGGGTATTTCTAAATCGGGATTGCTCACTATCAAAACTTGGCCCCTTGGACACCCAAAATTTGACCTCGTCAGAATGTGACCAAAATTGATGTCTAAACTTATACGAGTATGGCCAATTCTGTGGGGATCTCTAAATCAGGATTGCCCACTACCAAAACTTGGCCCCTTGGACACCCAAAATTTGACCTCGTCAGAATGAGACCAAAATTGATGTCTAAACTAATTCGAGTATGGCCAATTCAGTGGGGATCTCTAAATCGGGATTGCTCACTATCAAATCTTGGCCCCTTGGACACCAACAATTTGACCTCATCAAAATATGACCAAAATTGATCTCTAAACTAATTCGAGTATGGCCAATTCAGTGGGGATCTCTAAGTCGTGATTGCTCACTTCCAAACCTTGGCGCCTTGGACACACAAAATTTGACCTCGTCAGAATGTGACCAAAATTGATGTCTAAACTTATTCGAGTATGGCCAATTCTGTTGGGATCTCTAAATCGGGATTCCCACTACCCAAACTTGGCCCCTTGAACACCCAAAATTTAGCCTTGTCAGAAAGTGACAAAATTGATATCTAAACTAATTTGAGTATGGCCTATTGAGTGGGGATCTCTAAATCGGAATTGCTCACTATCAAAACTGTGCCCCTTGGACACCCAAAATTTGACCTCGTCAGAATGTGACCAAAATTGGAGGCCAAACTAATTCGATTATGGCCAATTCTGTGGGGATCTCCAAGTCGGTATTGCTCCTACCAAAACTTGGCCCCTTGTACACCCAAAATTTGACCTTGTCAGAAGGTAACCAAAATGGATGTCTAAACTAATTCGAGTATGGCCAATTCAGTAGGGATCTCTAAGTCAGGACTGCTCACTCCAAAAATTTGGCCCCTTGGACATCCAAAATTTGACCTCGTAAGAATGTGACCAAAATTGATGTCTAAACTAACTCGTGTATGGCCTATTCAGTGGGGATCTCCAAGTTGGGATTGCTCACTCCCAAAACTAGGCCCCTTGGACACCCAAAATTTGACTTCGTCAGAATGTGACCAAATTGGAGTCTAAACTAATTCGAGTATGGCATATTGAGTGGGAATCTCTAAGTCGGGATTGCTCGCTACCAAAACTTGGCTTCTTGGACACCCAAAAGTTGACCTAGTCAGATTGTGACCAAAATTGATGTCTAAACTAATTCGAGTTAGGCCAGGACTGCTCACTCCAAAATTTGGCATCTTGGACAACCAAAAGTTCACCTCGTCACAGTGTGACCAAAATTGATGTCTAAACTAATTCGAGTATGGCCTGTTCAGTGGGGATCTCTAAGTCGTGATTGCTCACTTCCAAACCTTGGCCCCTTGGACATCCAAAATTTGACCTCGTCAGAATGTGACCAAAATTGATGTCTAAACTTATACGAGCATGGCCAATTCTGTGGGGATCTCTAAATCGGGATTGCCCACTACCAAAACTTGGCCCCTTGGACACCAAAAATTTGACCTCATCAGAATGTGACCAAAATTGATCTCTAAACTAATTCGAGTATGGCCAATTCAGTGCGGATCTCTAAGTCGGGATTGCTCACTACCAAAACTTGGCTTCTTGGACACCCAAAAGTTGACCTCGTCAGAATGTGACCAAAATTGATGTCTAAACTTATTCGAGTATGGCCAATTAGTGGGGATCTCTAAGTCAGGACTGCTCACTCCAAAAATTTGGCATCTTGGATATCCAAAATTTCACCTCGTCAGAATGTGACCAAAATTGATGTCTAAACTAATTCGAGTATGGCCTGTTCAGTGGGGATCTCTAAGTCATGATTGCTCACTTCCAAACCTTGGCCCTTTGGACACCCAAAATTTGACCTCGTCAGAATGTGACCAAAATTGATGTCTAAACTTATACGAGTATGGCCAATTCTGTGGGGATCTCTAAATCAGGATTGCCCACTACCAAAACTTGGCCCCTTGGACACCCAAAATTTGACCTCGTCAGAATGAGACCAAAATTGATGTCTAAACTAATTCGAGTATGGCCAATTCAGTGGGGATCTCTAAGTCGTGATTGCTCACTTCCAAACCTTGGCGCCTTGGACACACAAAATTTGACCTCGTCAGAATGTGACCAAAATTGATGTCTAAACTTATTCGAGTATGGCCAACTCTGTTGGGATCTCTAAATCGGGATTCCCACTACCCAGACTTGGCCCCTTGGACACCCAAAATTTAACCTTGTCAGAATGTGACCAAAATTGATATCTAAACTAATTTGAGTATGACCTATTGAGTGGGGATCTCTAAATCGGAATTGCTCACTATCAAAACTGTGCCCCTTGGACACCCAAAATTTGACCTCGTCAGAATGTGACCAAAATTGGAGTCCAAACTAATTCGATTATGGCCAATTCTGTGGGGATCTCTAAGTCGGGATTGCTCCTACCAAAACTTGGCCCCTTGTACACCCAAAATTTGACCTTGTCAGAAGGTAACCAAAATGGATGTCTAAACTAATTCGAGATGGCCAAATCAGTGGGGATCTCTAAGTCAGGATTGCTCACTCCCAAAATTTCGCCCCTTGGACAACCAAAATTTGACCTCGTCAGAATGTGACCAAAATTGATGTCTAAACTAGTTCGATTATGGCGAATTCAGTGGTGATCTCTAAATCGGGTTGCCCACTACCAAAACTTGGCCCCTTGGACACCCAAAATTTGACCTCGTCAGAATGAGACCAAAATTGATGTCTAAACTAATTCGAGTATGGCCAATTCAGTGGGGATCTCTAAGTCGTGATTGCTCACTTCCAAACCTTGGCGCCTTGGATACACAAAATCTGACCTCGTCAGAATGTGACCAAAATTGATGTCTAAACTTATTCGAGTATGGCCAACTCTGTTGGGATCTCTAAACCGGGATTCCCACTACCCAGACTTGGCCCCTTGGACACCCAAAATTTAACCTTGTCAGAATGTGACCAAAATTGATATCTAAACTAATTTGAGTATGGCCTATTGAGTGGGGATCTCTAAATCGGAATTGCTCACTATCAAAACTGTGCCCCTTGGACACCCAAAATTTGACCTCGTCAAAATGTGACCAAAATTGGAGTCCAAACTAATTCGATTATGGCCAATTCTGTGGGGATCTCTAAGTCGGGATTGCTCCTACCAAAACATGGCCCCTTGGACACTCAAAATTTGACCTCATCATAATGTGACCAAAATTGATGACTAAACTAATTTGAGTATCGCCAATTCAGTGGGGATCTCTAAATCGGGATTGCTCACTACCAAAACTTGGCCCCTTGTACACCCAAAATTTGACCTCGTCAGAATGTGACCTAAATTGATGTCTAAACTTATACGAGCATGGTCAATTCTGTGGGGATCTCTAAATCGGGATTGCCCACTACCAAAACTTGGCCCCTTGGACACCAAAAATTTGACCTCATCAGAATGTGACCAAAATTGATCTCTAAACTAATTCGAGTATGGCCAATTCAGTGCGGAGCTCTAAGTCGGGATTGCTCACTACCAAAACTTGGCTTCTTGGACACCCAAAAGTTGACCTCGTCAGAATGTGACCAAAATTGATGTCTAAACTTATTCGAGTATGGCCAATTAGTGGGGATCTCTAAGTCAGGACTGCTCACTCCAAAAATTTGGCACCTTGGACATTCAAAATTTCACCTCGTCAGAATGTGACCAAAATTGATGTCTAAACTTATTCGAGTATGGCCAATTAGTGGGGATCTCTAAGTCAGGACTGCTCACTCCAAAAATTTGGCACCTTGGACATCCAAAATTTCACCTCGTCAGAATGTGACCAAAATTGATGTCTAAACTAATTCGAGTATGGCCTGTTCAGTGGGGATCTTTAAGTCATGATTGCTCACCTCCAAACCTTGGCCCCTTGGACACCCAAAATTTGACCTCGTCAGAATGTGACCAAAATTGATGTCTAAACTTATACGAGTATGGCCAATTCTGTGGGGATCTCTAAATCAAGATTGCCCACTACGAAAACTTGGCCCCTTGGACACCCAAAATTTGACCTCGTCAGAATGAGACCAAAATTGATGTCTAAACTAATTCGAGTATGGCCTATTGAGTGGGGATCTCTAAATCGGAATTGCTCACTATCAAAACTGTGCCCCTTGGACACCCAAAATTTGACCTCGTCAGAATGTGACCAAAATTGGAGTCCAAACTAATTCGATTATGGCCAATTCTGTGGGGATCTCTAAGTCGGGATTGCTCCTACCAAAACTTGGCCCCTTCTACACCCAAAATTTGACCTTGTCAGAAGGTAACCAAAATGGATGTCTAAACTAATTCGAGTATGGCCAATTCAGTAGGGATCTCTAAGTCAGGACTGCTCACTCCAAAAATTTGGCCCCTTGGATATCCAAAATTTGACCTCGTAAGAATGTGACCAAAATTGATGTCTAAACTAATTCGTGTATGGCCTATTCAGTGGGGATCTCTAAATCGGGATTGCTCACTACCAAAACTTGGCCCCTTGTACACCCAAAATTTGACCTCGTCAGAATGTGACCTAAATTGGAGTCTAAACTAATTCGATTATGGCCAATTAAGTGGGATCTCTAAGTCGGGATTGCTCACTCCCAAAATTTAGCCCCTTGGACACCCAAAATTTGACCTCGTCAGAATGTGACCAAAATTGATGTCTAAACTTATTCGAGTATGGCCAATTCTGTTGGGATCTCTAAATCGAGATTCCCACTACCCAAACTTGGCCCCTTGGACACCCAAAATTTAACCTTGTCAGAATGTGACAAAATTGATATCTAAACTAATTTGAGTATGGCCTATTGAGTGGGGATCTCTAAATCGGAATTGCTCACTATCAAAACTGTGCCCCTTGGACACCCAAAATTTGACCTCGTCGGAATGTGACCAAAATTGGAGTCCAAACTAATTCGATTATGGCCAATTCTGTGGGGATCTCTAAGTCGGGATTGCTCCTACCAAAACTTGGCCCCTTCTACACCCAAAATTTGATCTTGTCAGAAGGTAACCAAAATGGATGTCTAAACTAATTCGAGATGGCCAAATCAGTGGGGATCTCTAAGTCAGGATTGCTCACTACCAAAACTTGGCCCCTTGTACACCCAAAATTTGACCTCGTCAGAATGTGACCTAAGTTGATGTCTAAACTTATACGAGCATGGCCAATTCTGTGGGGATCTCTAAATCGGGATTACCCACTACCAAAACTTGGCCCCGTGGGCACCAAAAATTTGACCTCATCCGAATGTGACCAAAATTGATCTCTAAACTAATTCGAGTATGGCCAATTCAGTGCGGATCTCTAAGTCGGGATTGCTCACTACCAAAACTTGGCTTCTTGGACGCCCAAAAGTTGACCTCCTCAGAATGTGACCAAAATTGATGTCTAAACTTATTCGAGTATGGCCAATTAGTGGGGATCTCTAAGTCAGGACTGCTCACTCCAAAAATTTGGCACCTTGGACATCCAAAATTTCACCTCGTCAGAATGTGACCAAAATTGATGTCTAAACTAATTCGAGTATGGCCTGTTCAGTGGGGATCTCTAAGTCATGATTGCTCACTTCCAAACCTTGGCCCCTTGGACACCCAAAATTTGACCTCGTCAGAATGTGACCAAAATTGATGTCTAAACTTATACGAGTATGGCCAATTCTGTGGGGATCTCTGAATCAGGATTGCCCACTACCAAAACTTGGCCCCTTGGACACCCAAAATTTGACCTCGTCAGAATGAGACCAAAATTGATGTCTAAACTAATTCGAGTATGGCCAATTCAGTGGGGATCTCTAAATCGGGATTGCTCACTATCAAATCTTGGCCCCTTGGACACCAACAATTTGACCTCATCCAAATATGACCAAAATTGATCTCTAAACTAATTCGAGTATGGCCAATTCAGTGGGGATCTCTAAGTCGTGATTGCTCACTTCCAAACCTTGGCGCCTTGGACACAGAAAATTTGACCTCGTCAGAATGTGACCAAAATTGATGTCTAAACTTATTCGAGTATGGCCAATTCTGTTGGGATCTCTAAATCGGGATTCCCACTACCCAAACTTGGCCCCTTGGACACCCAAAATTTAACCTTGTCAGAATGTGACAAAATTGATATCTAAACTAATTTGAGTATGGCCTATTGAGTGGGGATCTCTAAATCGGAATTGCTCACTATCAAAACTGTGCCCCTTGGACACCCAAAATTTGACCTCGTCAGAATGTGACCAAAATTGGAGTCCAAACTAATTCGATTATGGCCAATTCTGTGGGGATCTCTAAGTCGGGATTGCTCCTACCAAAACTTGGCCCCTTCTACACCCAAAATTTGACCTTGTCAGAAGGTAACCAAAATTGATGTCTAAACTAATTCGAGTATGGCCTGTTCAGTGGGGATCTCTAAGTCGTGATTGCTCACTTCCAAACCTTGGCCCCTTGGACATCCAAAATTTGACCTCGTCAGAATGTGACCAAAATTGATGTCTAAACTAATTCGTGTATGGCCTATTCAGTGGGGATCTCCAAGTTGGGATTGATCACTCCCAAAACTAGGCCCCTTGGACACCCAAAATTTGACTTCGTCAGAATGTGACCAAATTGGAGTCTAAACTAATTCGAGTATGGCATATTGAGTGGGAATCTCTAAGTCGGGATTGCTCACTACCAAAACTTGGCTTCTTGGACACCCAAAAGTTGACCTAGTCAGATTGTGACCAAAATTGATGTCTAAACTATTTCGAGTTAGGTCAGGACTGCTCACTCCAAAAATTTGGCACCTTGGACAACCAAAAGTTCACCTCGTCACAATGTGACCAAATTTGATGTCTAAACTAATTCGAGTATGGCCTGTTCAGTGGGGATCTCTAAGTCATGATTGCTCACTTCCAAACCTTGGCCCCTTGGACACCCAAAATTTGACCTCATCAGAATGTGACCAAAATTGATGTCTAAACTTATACGAGTATGGCCAATTCTGTGGGGATCTCTAAATCAGGATTGCCCTCTACCAAAACTTGGCCCCTTGGACACCCAAAATTTGACCTCGTCAGAATGAGACCAAAATTGATGTCTAAACTAATTCGAGTATGGCCAATTCAGTGGGGATCTCTAAATCGGGATTGCTCACTATCAAATCTTGGCCCCTTGGACACCAACAATTTGACCTCATCAAAATATGACCAAAATTGATCTCTAAACTAATTCGAGTATGGCCAATTCAGTGGGGATCTCTAAGTCGTGATGCTCACTTCCAAATCTTGGCGCCTTGGACACACAAAATTTGACCTCGTCAGAATGTGACCAAAATTGATGTCTAAACTTATTCGAGTATGGCCAATTCTGTTGGGATCTCTAAATCGGGATTCCCACTACCCAAACTTGGCCCCTTGGACACCCAAAATTTAACCTTGTCAGAATGTGACAAAATTGATATCTAAACTAATTTGAGTATGGCCTATTGAGTGGGGATCTCTAAATCGGAATTGCTCACTATCAAAACTGTGCCCCTTGTACACCCAAAATTTGACCTTGTCAGAAGGTAACCAAAATGGATGTCTAAACTAATTCGAGTATGGCCAATTCAGTAGGGATCTCTAAGTCAGGACTGCTCACTCCAAAAATTTGGCCCCTTGGACATCCAAAATTTGACCTCGTAAGAATGTGACCAAAATTGATGTCTAAACTAATTCGTGTATGGCCTATTCAGTGGGGATCTCCAAGTTGGGATTGCTCACTCCCAAAACTAGGCCCCTTGGACACCCAAAATTTGACTTCGTCAGAATGTGACCAAATTGGAGTCTAAACTAATTCGAGTATGGCATATTGAGTGGGAATCTCTAAGTCGGGATTGCTCACTACCAAAACTTGGCTTCTTGGACACCCAAAAGTTGACCTAGTCAGATTGTGACCAAAATTGATGTCTAAACTAATTCGAGTTAGGTCAGGACTGCTCACTCCAAAAATTTGGCACCTTGGACAACCAAAAGTTCACCTCGTCACAATGTGACCAAAATTGATGTCTAAACTAATTCGAGTATGGCCTGTTCAGTGGGGATCTCTAAGTAGTGATTGCTCACTTCCAAACCTTGGCCCCTTGGACACCCAAAATTTGACCTCGTCAGAATGTGACCAAAATTGATGTCTAAACTTATACGAGCATGGCCAGTTCTGTGGGGATCTCTAAATCGGGATTGCCCACTACCAAAACTTGGCCCCTTGGACACCAAAAATTTGACCTCATCAGAATGTGACCAAAATTGATCTCTAAACTAATTCGAGTATGGCCAATTCAGTGCGGATCTCTAAGTCGGGATTGCTCACTACCAAAACTTGGCTTCTTGGACACCGAAAAGTTGACCTTTTCAGAATGTGACCAAAATTGATGTCTAAACTTATTCGAGTATGGCCAATTAGTGGGGATCTCTAAGTCAGGACTGCTCACTCCAAAAATTTGGCACCTTGGACATCCAAAATTTCACCTTGTCAGAATGTGACCAAAATTGATGTCTAAACTAATTCGAGTATGGCCTGTTCAGTGGGGATCTCTAAGTCATGATTGCTCACTTCCAAACCTTGGCCCCTTGGACACCCAAAATTTGACCTCGTCAGAATGTGACCAAAATTGATATCTAAACTAATTTGAGTATGGCCTATTGAGTGGGGATCTCTAAATCGGAATTGCTCACTATCAAAACTGTGCCCCTTGGACACCCAAAATTTGACCTCGTCAGAATGTGACCAAAATTGGAGTCCAAACTAATTCGTTTATGGCCAATTCTGTGGGGATCTCTAAGTCGGGATTGCTCCTACCAAAACTTGGCCCCTTGTACACCCAAAATTTGACCTTGTCAGAAGGTAACCAAAATGGATGTCTAAACTAATTCGAGATGGCCAAATCAGTGGGGATCTCTAAGTCAGGATTGCTCACTCCCAAAATTTCGCCCCTTGGACAACCAAAATTTGACCTCGTCAGAATGTGACCAAAATTGATGTCTAAACTAGTTCGATTATGGCCAATTCAGTGGTGATCTCTAAATCGGGATAGCTCACTACCAAAACATGGCCCCTTGGACACTCAAAATTTGACCTCATCATAATGTGACCAAAATTGATGACTAAACTAATTTGAGTATCGCCAATTCAGTGGGGATCTCTAAATCGGGATTGCTCACTACCAAAACTTGGCCCCTTGTACACTCAAAATTTGACCTCGTCAGAATGTGACCTAAATTGGAGTCTAAACTAATTCGAGTATGGCCAATTAAGTGGGGATCTGTAAGTCGGGATTGCTCACTCCCAAAATTTAGCCCCTTGGACACCCAAAATTTGCCGCGTCAGAAAGGGACCAAAATTGATATCTAAACTAATTTGAGTATGGCCTATTAAGTGGGGATCTCTAAATCGGAATTGCTCACTATCAAAACTGTGCCCCTTGGACACCCAAAATTTGACCTCGTCAGAATGTGACCTAAATTGTAGTCTAAACTAATTCGAGTATGGCAAATTAAGTGGGGATCTCTAAATCGGGATTGCTCACTTCCAAAACTTGGCCCCTTGTACACCCAAAATTTGACCTTGTCAGAAGGTGACCGAAATGGATGTCTAAACTAATTCGAGATGGCCAATTCAGTGATGATCTCAAAGTCAGGATTGCTCCCTCCCAAAATTTGGCCCCTTGGACAACCAAAATTTGACCTTGTCAGAATGTTACCAAAATTGTTGTCTAAACTAATTCATATATGGCCTATTCAGTGGGGATCTCTAAGTCAGGACTGCTCACTCCAAAAATTTGGCCCCTTGGACATCCAAAATTTCCCCTCATCAGAATGTGACCAAAATTGGTGTCAAAACTAATTCGAGTATGGCCTGTTCAGTGGGGATCTCTAAGTCGTGATTGCTCACTTCCAAACCTTGGCCGCTTGGACACCCAAAATTTGACCTCGTCAGAATGTGACCAAAATTGATGTCTAAACTTATACGAGTATGGCCAATTCTGTGGGGATCTCTAAATCGGGATTTTCCACTACCAAACCTTGGCCCCTTGGACTCCAAAAATTTGACCTCGTCCGAATGAGACAAAAATTGATGTCTAAACTAATTCGAGTATGGCCAATTCAGTGGGGATCTCTAAATCGGGATTGCTCACTATCAAAACTTGGCCCCTTGGACACCAAAAATTTGACCTCCTCAAAATGTGACCAAAATTGATCTCTAAACTAATTCGAGTATGGCCAATTCAGTGGGGATCTCTAAGTCGGGATTGCTCACTACCAAAACTTGGCTCCTTGGACACCCAAAAGTTGACCTCGTCAGAATGTGAGCAAAATTGATGTCTAATATAATTCGAGTATGGCCAATTCAGTGGGGATCTCAGTCAGGACTGCTCACTCCAAAAATTTGGCACCTTGGACATCCAAAATTTGACCTCGTCAGAATGTGACCAAAATTGATGTCTAAACTTATTCGAGTATGGCCAATTCTGTGGGGATCTCTAAATCGGGATTGCCCACTACCGAAACTTGGCTCCTTGGACACCCAAAAGTTGACCTCGTCAGAATGTGACGAAAATTGATGTCTAAACTAATTCGAGTATGGCCTATTCCGTGGGATCTCTAATGATTGCTCACTACCAAAACTTGGCCCCTTGGACACCAAAAATTTGACCTCGTCAGAATGTGACCAAAATTGGAGTCTAAACTAATTCGATTATGGCCAATTCAGTGGGGATCTCTAAATCGGGATTGCTCACTTCCAAAACTTGGCCCCTTGTACACCCAAAATTTGACCTTGTCAGAAGGTGACCGAAATGGATGTCTAAACTAATTCGAGATGGCCAATTCAGTGGGGATCTCTATGTCAGGATTGCTCACTCCCAAAATTTGGCCCCTTGGACAACCAAAATTTGACCTTGTCAGAATGTTACCAAAATTGATGTCTAAACTAATTCATATATGGCCTATTCAGTGGGGATCTCTAAGTCAGGACTGCTCACTCCAAAAATTTGGCCCCTTGGACATCCAAAATTTCACCTCATCAGAATGTGACCAAAATTGATGTCAAAACTAATCCGAGTATGGCCTGTTCAGTGGGGATCTCTAAGTCGTGATTGCTCACTACCAAACCTTGGCCCCTTGGACACCCAAAAGTTGACCTCTTAAGAATGTGACGAAAATTGATGTCTAAACTAATTTGAGTATGGCCAATTCAGTGGGGATCTCTAAGTCAGGACTGCTCACTCCAAAAATTTCGCCCCTTGGACATCCAAAATTTGACCTCGTAAGAATGTGACCAAAATTGATGTCTAAACTAATTCGTGTATGGCCTATTCAGTGGGGATCTCCAAGTTGGGATTGCTCACTCCCAAAACTAGGCCCCTTGGACACCCAAAATTCGACTTCGGCAGAATGTGACCAAATTGGAGTCTAAACTAATTCGAGTATGGCATATTGAGTGGGAATCTCTAAGTCGGGATTGCTCGCTACCAAAACTTGGCTTCTTGGACATCCAAAAGTTGACCTCGTCAGATTGTGACCAAAATTAATGTCTAAGCTAATTCGAGTATGGCCAATTCAGTGGGGATCTCTAAGTCAGGACTGCTCACGCCAAAAATTTGGCACCTTTGACAACTAAAATTTCACCTCGTCAGAATGTGACCAAAATTGACGTCTAAACTAATTCGAGTATGGCCAATTCTGTGGGGATCTCTAAATCGGGATTGCTCACTTCCAAAACTTGGCCCCTTGTACACCCAAAATTTGACCTTGTCAGAAGGTGACCGAAATGGATGTCTAAACTAATTCGAGATGGCCAATTCAGTGGTGATCTCTAAGTCAGGATAGCTCACTCCCAAAGTTTGGCCCCTTGAACAACCAAAATTTGACCTTGTCAGAATGTTACCAAAATTGATGTCTAAACTAATTCATATATGGCCTATTCAGTGAGGATCTCAAAGTCAGGACTGCTCACTCCAAAAATTTGGCACCTTGGACATCCAAAATTTCACCTAGTCAGAATGCGACCAACATTGATGTCTAAACTAATTCGAGTATGGCCTGTTCAGTCGGGATCTCTAAGTCTTGATTGCTCACTTCCAAACCTTGGCGCCTTGGACACACAAAATTTGACCTCGTCAGAATGTGACCAAAATTGATGTCTAAAATTATTCGAGTATGGCCAATTCTGTGGGGATCTCTAAATCATGATTGCCCACTACCAAAATTGGCCCCTTAGACACCCAAAATTTAACCTTGTCAGAATGTGACCAAAATTGATGTCTAAACTAATTTGAGTATGGCCTATTGAGTGGGCATCTCTAAATCGGAATTGCTCACTATCAAAACTGTGCCCCTTGGACACCAAAAATTTGACCTCGTCAGAATGTGGCCCAAATTGGAGTCTAAACTACTTCGATTAGGGCCAATTCTGTGGGGATCTCTAAGTCGGGATTGCTCCTACCAAAACTTGGCCCCTTGTACACCCAAAATTTGACCTTTTCAGAAGGTAACCAAAATGGATGTCTAAACTAATTAGAGATGGCCAAATCAGTGGGGATCTCTAAGTCAGGATTGCTCCCTCCCAAAATTTGGCCCCTTGGACACCAAAAATTTGACCTCATCAGAATGTGACCAAAATTGATCTCTAAACTAATTCGAGTATGGCCAATTCAGTGCGGAGCTCTAAGTCGGGATTGCTCACTACCAAAACTTGGCTTCTTGGACACCCAAAAGTTGACCTCGTCAGAATGTGACCAAAATTGATGTCTAAACTTATTCGAGTATGGCCAATTAGTGGGGATCTCTAAGTCAGGACTGCTCACTCCAAAAATTTGGCACCTTGGACATCCAAAATTTCACCTCGTCAGAATGTGACCAAAATTGATGTCTAAACTTATTCGAGTATGGCCAATTAGTGGGGATCTCTAAGTCAGGACTGCTCACTCCAAAAATTTGGCACCTTGGACATCCAAAATTTCACCTCGTCAGAATGTGACCAAAATTGATGTCTAAGCTAATTCGAGTATGGCCTGTTCAGTGGGGATCTTTAAGTCATGATTGCTCACCTCCAAACCTTGGCCCCTTGGACACCCAAAATTTGACCTCGTCAGAATGTGACCAAAATTGATGTCTAAACTTATACGAGTATGGCCAATTCTGTGGGGATCTCTAAATCAAGATTGCCCACTACGAAAACTTGGCCCCTTGGACACCCAAAATTTGACCTCGTCAGAATGAGACCAAAATTGATGTCTAAACTAATTCGAGTATGGCCTATTGAGTGGGGATCTCTAAATCGGAATTGCTCACTATCAAAACTGTGCCCCTTGGACACCCAAAATTTGACCTCGTCAGAATGTGACCAAAATTGGAGTCCAAACTAATTCGATTATGGCCAATTCTGTGGGGATCTCTAAGTCGGGATTGCTCCTACCAAAACTTGGCCCCTTCTACACCCAAAATTTGACCTTGTCAGAAGGTAACCAAAATGGATGTCTAAACTAATTCGAGTATGGCCAATTCAGTAGGGATCTCTAAGTCAGGACTGCTCACTCCAAAAATTTGGCCCCTTGGATATCCAAAATTTGACCTCGTAAGAATGTGACCAAAATTGATGTCTAAACTAATTCGTGTATGGCCTATTCAGTGGGGATCTCTAAATCGGGATTGCTCACTACCAAAACTTGGCCCCTTGTACACCCAAAATTTGACCTCGTCAGAATGTGACCTAAATTGGAGTCTAAACTAATTCGATTATGGCCAATTAAGTGGGATCTCTAAGTCGGGATTGCTCACTCCCAAAATTTAGCCCCTTGGACACCCAAAATTTGACCTCGTCAGAATGAGACCAAAATTGATGTCTAAACTGATTCGAGTATGGCCAATTCAGTGGGGATCTCTAAATCGGGATTGCTCACTATCAAATCTTGGCCCCTTGGACACCAACAATTTGACCTCATCAAAATATGACCAAAATTGATCTCTAAACTAATTCGAGTATGGCCAATTCAGTGGGGATCTCTAAGTCGTGATTGCTCACTTCCAAATCTTGGCGCCTTGGACACACAAAATTTGACCTCGTCAGAATGTGACCAAAATTGATGTCTAAACTTATTCGAGTATGGCCAATTCTGTTGGGATCTCTAAATCGAGATTCCCACTACCCAAACTTGGCCCCTTGGACACCCAAAATTTAACCTTGTCAGAATGTGACAAAATTGATATCTAAACTAATTTGAGTATGGCCTATTGAGTGGGGATCTCTAAATCGGAATTGCTCACTATCAAAACTGTGCCCCTTGGACACCCAAAATTTGACCTCGTCGGAATGTGACCAAAATTGGAGTCCAAACTAATTCGATTATGGCCAATTCTGTGGGGATCTCTAAGTCGGGATTGCTCCTACCAAAACTTGGCCCCTTCTACACCCAAAATTTGATCTTGTCAGAAGGTAACCAAAATGGATGTCTAAACTAATTCGAGATGGCCAAATCAGTGGGGATCTCTAAGTCAGGATTGCTCACTACCAAAACTTGGCCCCTTGTACACCCAAAATTTGACCTCGTCAGAATGTGACCTAAGTTGATGTCTAAACTTATACGAGCATGGCCAATTCTGTGGGGATCTCTAAATCGGGATTACCCACTACCAAAACTTGGCCCCGTGGGCACCAAAAATTTGACCTCATCCGAATGTGACCAAAATTGATCTCTAAACTAATTCGAGTATGGCCAATTCAGTGCGGATCTCTAAGTCGGGATTGCTCACTACCAAAACTTGGCTTCTTGGACGCCCAAAAGTTGACCTCCTCAGAATGTGACCAAAATTGATGTCTAAACTTATTCGAGTATGGCCAATTAGTGGGGATCTCTAAGTCAGGACTGCTCACTCCAAAAATTTGGCACCTTGGACATCCAAAATTTCACCTCGTCAGAATGTGACCAAAATTGATGTCTAAACTAATTCGAGTATGGCCTGTTCAGTGGGGATCTCTAAGTCATGATTGCTCACTTCCAAACCTTGGCCCCTTGGACACCCAAAATTTGACCTCGTCAGAATGTGACCAAAATTGATGTCTAAACTTATACGAGTATGGCCAATTCTGTGGGGATCTCTGAATCAGGATTGCCCACTACCAAAACTTGGCCCCTTGGACACCCAAAATTTGACCTCGTCAGAATGAGACCAAAATTGATGTCTAAACTAATTCGAGTATGGCCAATTCAGTGGGGATCTCTAAATCGGGATTGCTCACTATCAAATCTTGGCCCCTTGGACACCAACAATTTGACCTCATCCAAATATGACCAAAATTGATCTCTAAACTAATTCGAGTATGGCCAATTCAGTGGGGATCTCTAAGTCGTGATTGCTCACTTCCAAACCTTGGCGCCTTGGACACAGAAAATTTGACCTCGTCAGAATGTGACCAAAATTGATGTCTAAACTTATTCGAGTATGGCCAATTCTGTTGGGATCTCTAAATCGGGATTCCCACTACCCAAACTTGGCCCCTTGGACACCCAAAATTTAACCTTGTCAGAATGTGACAAAATTGATATCTAAACTAATTTGAGTATGGCCTATTGAGTGGGGATCTCTAAATCGGAATTGCTCACTATCAAAACTGTGCCCCTTGGACACCCAAAATTTGACCTCGTCAGAATGTGACCAAAATTGGAGTCCAAACTAATTCGATTATGGCCAATTCTGTGGGGATCTCTAAGTCGGGATTGCTCCTACCAAAACTTGGCCCCTTCTACACCCAAAATTTGACCTTGTCAGAAGGTAACCAAAATTGATGTCTAAACTAATTCGAGTATGGCCTGTTCAGTGGGGATCTCTAAGTCGTGATTGCTCACTTCCAAACCTTGGCCCCTTGGACATCCAAAATTTGACCTCGTCAGAATGTGACCAAAATTGATGTCTAAACTAATTCGTGTATGGCCTATTCAGTGGGGATCTCCAAGTTGGGATTGATCACTCCCAAAACTAGGCCCCTTGGACACCCAAAATTTGACTTCGTCAGAATGTGACCAAATTGGAGTCTAAACTAATTCGAGTATGGCATATTGAGTGGGAATCTCTAAGTCGGGATTGCTCACTACCAAAACTTGGCTTCTTGGACACCCAAAAGTTGACCTAGTCAGATTGTGACCAAAATTGATGTCTAAACTATTTCGAGTTAGGTCAGGACTGCTCACTCCAAAAATTTGGCACCTTGGACAACCAAAAGTTCACCTCGTCACAATGTGACCAAATTTGATGTCTAAACTAATTCGAGTATGGCCTGTTCAGTGGGGATCTCTAAGTCATGATTGCTCACTTCCAAACCTTGGCCCCTTGGACACCCAAAATTTGACCTCATCAGAATGTGACCAAAATTGATGTCTAAACTTATACGAGTATGGCCAATTCTGTGGGGATCTTTAAATCAGGATTGCCCTCTACCAAAACTTGGCCCCTTGGACACCCAAAATTTGACCTCGTCAGAATGAGACCAAAATTGATGTCTAAACTAATTCGAGTATGGCCAATTCAGTGGGGATCTCTAAATCGGGATTGCTCACTATCAAATCTTGGCCCCTTGGACACCAACAATTTGACCTCATCAAAATATGACCAAAATTGATCTCTAAACTAATTCGAGTATGGCCAATTCAGTGGGGATCTCTAAGTCGTGATGCTCACTTCCAAATCTTGGCGCCTTGGACACACAAAATTTGACCTCGTCAGAATGTGACCAAAATTGATGTCTAAACTTATTCGAGTATGGCCAATTCTGTTGGGATCTCTAAATCGGGATTCCCACTACCCAAACTTGGCCCCTTGGACACCCAAAATTTAACCTTGTCAGAATGTGACAAAATTGATATCTAAACTAATTTGAGTATGGCCTATTGAGTGGGGATCTCTAAATCGGAATTGCTCACTATCAAAACTGTGCCCCTTGTACACCCAAAATTTGACCTTGTCAGAAGGTAACCAAAATGGATGTCTAAACTAATTCGAGTATGGCCAATTCAGTAGGGATCTCTAAGTCAGGACTGCTCACTCCAAAAATTTGGCCCCTTGGACATCCAAAATTTGACCTCGTAAGAATGTGACCAAAATTGATGTCTAAACTAATTCGTGTATGGCCTATTCAGTGGGGATCTCCAAGTTGGGATTGCTCACTCCCAAAACTAGGCCCCTTGGACACCCAAAATTTGACTTCGTCAGAATGTGACCAAATTGGAGTCTAAACTAATTCGAGTATGGCATATTGAGTGGGAATCTCTAAGTCGGGATTGCTCACTACCAAAACTTGGCTTCTTGGACACCCAAAAGTTGACCTAGTCAGATTGTGACCAAAATTGATGTCTAAACTAATTCGAGTTAGGTCAGGACTGCTCACTCCAAAAATTTGGCACCTTGGACAACCAAAAGTTCACCTCGTCACAATGTGACCAAAATTGATGTCTAAACTAATTCGAGTATGGCCTGTTCAGTGGGGATCTCTAAGTAGTGATTGCTCACTTCCAAACCTTGGCCCCTTGGACACCCAAAATTTGACCTCGTCAGAATGTGACCAAAATTGATGTCTAAACTTATACGAGCATGGCCAGTTCTGTGGGGATCTCTAAATCGGGATTGCCCACTACCAAAACTTGGCCCCTTGGACACCAAAAATTTGACCTCATCAGAATGTGACCAAAATTGATCTCTAAACTAATTCGAGTATGGCCAATTCAGTGCGGATCTCTAAGTCGGGATTGCTCACTACCAAAACTTGGCTTCTTGGACACCGAAAAGTTGACCTTTTCAGAATGTGACCAAAATTGATGTCTAAACTTATTCGAGTATGGCCAATTAGTGGGGATCTCTAAGTCAGGACTGCTCACTCCAAAAATTTGGCACCTTGGACATCCAAAATTTCACCTTGTCAGAATGTGACCAAAATTGATGTCTAAACTAATTCGAGTATGGCCTGTTCAGTGGGGATCTCTAAGTCATGATTGCTCACTTCCAAACCTTGGCCCCTTGGACACCCAAAATTTGACCTCGTCAGAATGTGACCAAAATTGATATCTAAACTAATTTGAGTATGGCCTATTGAGTGGGGATCTCTAAATCGGAATTGCTCACTATCAAAACTGTGCCCCTTGGACACCCAAAATTTGACCTCGTCAGAATGTGACCAAAATTGGAGTCCAAACTAATTCGTTTATGGCCAATTCTGTGGGGATCTCTAAGTCGGGATTGCTCCTACCAAAACTTGGCCCCTTGTACACCCAAAATTTGACCTTGTCAGAAGGTAACCAAAATGGATGTCTAAACTAATTCGAGATGGCCAAATCAGTGGGGATCTCTAAGTCAGGATTGCTCACTCCCAAAATTTCGCCCCTTGGACAACCAAAATTTGACCTCGTCAGAATGTGACCAAAATTGATGTCTAAACTAGTTCGATTATGGCCAATTCAGTGGTGATCTCTAAATCGGGATAGCTCACTACCAAAACATGGCCCCTTGGACACTCAAAATTTGACCTCATCATAATGTGACCAAAATTGATGACTAAACTAATTTGAGTATCGCCAATTCAGTGGGGATCTCTAAATCGGGATTGCTCACTACCAAAACTTGGCCCCTTGTACACTCAAAATTTGACCTCGTCAGAATGTGACCTAAATTGGAGTCTAAACTAATTCGAGTATGGCCAATTAAGTGGGGATCTGTAAGTCGGGATTGCTCACTCCCAAAATTTAGCCCCTTGGACACCCAAAATTTGCCGCGTCAGAAAGGGACCAAAATTGATATCTAAACTAATTTGAGTATGGCCTATTAAGTGGGGATCTCTAAATCGGAATTGCTCACTATCAAAACTGTGCCCCTTGGACACCCAAAATTTGACCTCGTCAGAATGTGACCTAAATTGTAGTCTAAACTAATTCGAGTATGGCAAATTAAGTGGGGATCTCTAAATCGGGATTGCTCACTTCCAAAACTTGGCCCCTTGTACACCCAAAATTTGACCTTGTCAGAAGGTGACCGAAATGGATGTCTAAACTAATTCGAGATGGCCAATTCAGTGATGATCTCAAAGTCAGGATTGCTCCCTCCCAAAATTTGGCCCCTTGGACAACCAAAATTTGACCTTGTCAGAATGTTACCAAAATTGTTGTCTAAACTAATTCATATATGGCCTATTCAGTGGGGATCTCTAAGTCAGGACTGCTCACTCCAAAAATTTGGCCCCTTGGACATCCAAAATTTCCCCTCATCAGAATGTGACCAAAATTGGTGTCAAAACTAATTCGAGTATGGCCTGTTCAGTGGGGATCTCTAAGTCGTGATTGCTCACTTCCAAACCTTGGCCGCTTGGACACCCAAAATTTGACCTCGTCAGAATGTGACCAAAATTGATGTCTAAACTTATACGAGTATGGCCAATTCTGTGGGGATCTCTAAATCGGGATTTTCCACTACCAAACCTTGGCCCCTTGGACTCCAAAAATTTGACCTCGTCCGAATGAGACAAAAATTGATGTCTAAACTAATTCGAGTATGGCCAATTCAGTGGGGATCTCTAAATCGGGATTGCTCACTATCAAAACTTGGCCCCTTGGACACCAAAAATTTGACCTCCTCAAAATGTGACCAAAATTGATCTCTAAACTAATTCGAGTATGGCCAATTCAGTGGGGATCTCTAAGTCGGGATTGCTCACTACCAAAACTTGGCTCCTTGGACACCCAAAAGTTGACCTCGTCAGAATGTGAGCAAAATTGATGTCTAATATAATTCGAGTATGGCCAATTCAGTGGGGATCTCAGTCAGGACTGCTCACTCCAAAAATTTGGCACCTTGGACATCCAAAATTTGACCTCGTCAGAATGTGACCAAAATTGATGTCTAAACTTATTCGAGTATGGCCAATTCTGTGGGGATCTCTAAATCGGGATTGCCCACTACCGAAACTTGGCTCCTTGGACACCCAAAAGTTGACCTCGTCAGAATGTGACGAAAATTGATGTCTAAACTAATTCGAGTATGGCCTATTCCGTGGGATCTCTAATGATTGCTCACTACCAAAACTTGGCCCCTTGGACACCAAAAATTTGACCTCGTCAGAATGTGACCAAAATTGGAGTCTAAACTAATTCGATTATGGCCAATTCAGTGGGGATCTCTAAATCGGGATTGCTCACTTCCAAAACTTGGCCCCTTGTACACCCAAAATTTGACCTTGTCAGAAGGTGACCGAAATGGATGTCTAAACTAATTCGAGATGGCCAATTCAGTGGGGATCTCTATGTCAGGATTGCTCACTCCCAAAATTTGGCCCCTTGGACAACCAAAATTTGACCTTGTCAGAATGTTACCAAAATTGATGTCTAAACTAATTCATATATGGCCTATTCAGTGGGGATCTCTAAGTCAGGACTGCTCACTCCAAAAATTTGGCCCCTTGGACATCCAAAATTTCACCTCATCAGAATGTGACCAAAATTGATGTCAAAACTAATCCGAGTATGGCCTGTTCAGTGGGGATCTCTAAGTCGTGATTGCTCACTACCAAACCTTGGCCCCTTGGACACCCAAAAGTTGACCTCTTAAGAATGTGACGAAAATTGATGTCTAAACTAATTTGAGTATGGCCAATTCAGTGGGGATCTCTAAGTCAGGACTGCTCACTCCAAAAATTTCGCCCCTTGGACATCCAAAATTTGACCTCGTAAGAATGTGACCAAAATTGATGTCTAAACTAATTCGTGTATGGCCTATTCAGTGGGGATCTCCAAGTTGGGATTGCTCACTCCCAAAACTAGGCCCCTTGGACACCCAAAATTCGACTTCGGCAGAATGTGACCAAATTGGAGTCTAAACTAATTCGAGTATGGCATATTGAGTGGGAATCTCTAAGTCGGGATTGCTCGCTACCAAAACTTGGCTTCTTGGACATCCAAAAGTTGACCTCGTCAGATTGTGACCAAAATTAATGTCTAAGCTAATTCGAGTATGGCCAATTCAGTGGGGATCTCTAAGTCAGGACTGCTCACGCCAAAAATTTGGCACCTTTGACAACTAAAATTTCACCTCGTCAGAATGTGACCAAAATTGACGTCTAAACTAATTCGAGTATGGCCAATTCTGTGGGGATCTCTAAATCGGGATTGCTCACTTCCAAAACTTGGCCCCTTGTACACCCAAAATTTGACCTTGTCAGAAGGTGACCGAAATGGATGTCTAAACTAATTCGAGATGGCCAATTCAGTGGTGATCTCTAAGTCAGGATAGCTCACTCCCAAAGTTTGGCCCCTTGAACAACCAAAATTTGACCTTGTCAGAATGTTACCAAAATTGATGTCTAAACTAATTCATATATGGCCTATTCAGTGAGGATCTCAAAGTCAGGACTGCTCACTCCAAAAATTTGGCACCTTGGACATCCAAAATTTCACCTAGTCAGAATGCGACCAACATTGATGTCTAAACTAATTCGAGTATGGCCTGTTCAGTCGGGATCTCTAAGTCTTGATTGCTCACTTCCAAACCTTGGCGCCTTGGACACACAAAATTTGACCTCGTCAGAATGTGACCAAAATTGATGTCTAAAATTATTCGAGTATGGCCAATTCTGTGGGGATCTCTAAATCATGATTGCCCACTACCAAAATTGGCCCCTTAGACACCCAAAATTTAACCTTGTCAGAATGTGACCAAAATTGATGTCTAAACTAATTTGAGTATGGCCTATTGAGTGGGCATCTCTAAATCGGAATTGCTCACTATCAAAACTGTGCCCCTTGGACACCAAAAATTTGACCTCGTCAGAATGTGGCCCAAATTGGAGTCTAAACTACTTCGATTAGGGCCAATTCTGTGGGGATCTCTAAGTCGGGATTGCTCCTACCAAAACTTGGCCCCTTGTACACCCAAAATTTGACCTTTTCAGAAGGTAACCAAAATGGATGTCTAAACTAATTAGAGATGGCCAAATCAGTGGGGATCTCTAAGTCAGGATTGCTCCCTCCCAAAATTTGGCCCCTTGGACAACCAAAATTTGACCTTGTCAGAATGTTACCAAAATTGATGTCTAAACTAATTCATATATGGCCTATTCAGTGGGGATCTCTAAGTCATGACTGCTGACTCCAAAAATTTGGCCACCTTGGACACAGAAAATTTGACTTCATCAGAAAGTGGCCAAAACTGGAGTCTAAACTAATTCGAGTATTGCCAATTCAGTGGGGATCTCTAAGTCGCAATTGCTTACTCCCAAAATTTGGCCCCTTGGACATCCAAAATTTGCCTCGTCAGAAAGCGACCAAAATTGATGTCTAAACTAGTTCGATTATAGCCAATTCAGTGGTGATCTCTAAATCGGGATTGCTCACTACCAAAACATGGCCCCTTGGACACTCAAAATTTGACCTCATCATAATGTGACCAAAATTGATGTCTAAACTTATTTGAGTATCGCCAATTCAGTGGTGATCTCTAAATCGGGATTGCTCACTACCAAAACTTGGCCCCTTGTACACCCAAAATTTGACCTCGTCAGAATGTGACCTAAATTGGAGTCTAAACTAATTCAAGTATGGACAATTAAGTGGGGATCTCTAAGTCGGGATTGCTCACTCCCAAAATTTAGCCCCTTGGACACCCAAAATTTGCCGCGTCAGAAAGGACCAAAAATGATGTCTAAACTTTTATGAGTATGGCCAATTCTGTTGGGATCTATAAATCGCGATTGCCCACTATCAAACTTGGCCCCTTGGACACCAAAAATTTGACCTCATCAGAATGTGACCAAAATTGATCTCTAAACTAATTCGAGTATGGCCAATTCAGTGGGGATCTCTAAGTGAGGATTGCTCACTCCCAAAATTTGGCCCCTTGGACAACCAAAATTTGACCTTGTCAGAATGTTACCAAAATTGATGTCTAAACTAATTCATATATGGCCTATTCAGTGGGGATCTCAAAGTCATGACTGCTCACTCCAAAAATTTGGCACCTTGGACATCCAAAATTTCACCTCGTCAGAATGTGACCAACATTGATGTCTAAACTAACTCGAGTATGCCGAATTCAGTGGGGATTCTAAATCGGGAATGCTCACTACGAAAACTTGGCTACTTGGACACCCAAAAGTTGACCTCGTCAGAATGTGACCAAAATTGATGTCTAAACTAATTCGAGTATGGCCTATTCAGTGGGATCTCTAATGATTGCTCACTACCAAAACTTGGCCCCTTGGACACCAAAATTTGACCTCGTCAGAATGTGACCAAAATTGGAGTCTAAACTAATTCGATTATGGCCAATTCTGTGGGGATCTCTAAGTCAGGATTGCTCACTCCCAAAATTTGGCCCCTTGGACAACCAAAATTTGACCTTGTCACAATGTTACCAAAATTGATGTTAAACTAATTCATATATGGCCTATTCAGTGGGGATCTCTAAGTCATGACTGCTCACTCCAAAAATTTGGCCCCTTGGACACAGAAAATTTGACTTCATCAGAAAGTGACCAAAACTGGAGTCTAAACTAATTCGAGTATTGCCAATTCAGTGGGGATCTCTAAGTCGCAATTGCTCACTCCCAAAATTTGGCCCCTTGGACATCCAAAATTTGCCTCGTCAGAAAGCGACCAAAATTGATGTCTAAACTAGTTCGATTATGGCCAATTCAGTGGTGATCTCTAAATCGGGATTGCTCACTACCAAAACATGGCCCCTTGGACACTCAAAATTTGACCTCATCATAATGTGACCAAAATTTCATGTCTAAACAAATTTGAGTATCGCCAATTCAGTGGGGATCTCTAAATCGGGATTGCTCACTACCAAAACTTGGCCCCTTGTACACCCCAAATTTGACCTCATCAGAATGTGACCTAAATTGGAGTCTAAACTAATTCGAGTATGGCCAATTAAGTGGGATCTCTAAGTCGGGATTGCTCACTCCCAAAATTTAGCCCCTTGGACACCCAAAATTTGCCGCGTCAGAAAGGGACCAAAATTGATGCCTAGATTAATTCGATTATGGCTAATTCTGTGGGGATCTCTAAATCGGAATTGCTCACTTCCAAAACTTGGCCCCTTGTACACCCAAAATTTGACCTTGTCAGAAGGTGACCGAAATGGATGTCTAAACTAATTCGAGATGGCCAATTCAGTGGGGATCTCTATGTCAGGATTGCTCACTCCCAAAATTTGGCCCCTTGGACAACCAAAATTTGACCTTGTCAAATGTTACCAAAATTGATGTCTAAACTAATTCATATATGGCCTATTCAGCGGGGATCTCTAAGTCAGTACTGCTCACTCGAAAAATTTGGCGCCTTGGACATCCAAAATTTCACCTCATCAGAATGTGACCAAAATTGATGTCAAAACTTATTCGAGTGTGGCCTGTTCAGTGGGGATCTCTAAGTCGTGATTGCTCACTTCCAAACCTTGGCCCCTTGGACACCCAAAATTTGACCTCATGAGAATGTGACCAAAAATTGATCTCTAAACTAATTCCAGTATGGCCAATTCATTGGGGATCTCTAAGTCGGGATTGCTCACTACCAAATCTTGGCTCCTTGGACACCCAAAAGTTGACCTCGTAAGAATGTGACCAAAATTGATGTCTAAACTAATTTGAGTATGGCCTATTCAGTGGGGATCTCTAAATCGGGATTGCTCAGTATGAAAACTTGGCTCCTTGGACACCCAAAAGTTGACCTCATCAGGATGTGACCAAAATTGACGTCTAAACTAATTTGAGTATGGCCAATTGAGTGGGGATCTCTAAATCAGGATTGCTCATCCCGAAATTTGGCCCCTTGGACAACCAAAATTTGACCTTGTCAGAATGTTACCAAAATTGGTGTCTAAACTAATTCGAGTATTGACTATTCAGTGGGGATCTCAAAGTCGGGATTGCTCACTCTCAAAATTTGGCCCCTTGACTCCCGAAATTTGAACTCGTCAAAATGTGACCAAAATTGGTGTCTAAACTAATTTGTGTATGGCCAATCGAGTGGGGATCTCTAAATCGGGATTGCTCAGTACCACACTTGGCCCCTTGTACACCCAAAATTTGACCTTGTCAGAATGTGACCAAAATTGATGTCTAAACTAATTCGAGTATGGCCAATTCAGTAGGGATCTCTAAGTCAGGACTGCTCACTCCAAAAATTTGGCCCCTTGGACATCCAAAATTTGACCTCGTAAGAATGTGACCAAAATTGATGTCTCAACTAATTCGTGTATGGCCTATTCAGTGGGGATCTCCAAGTTGGAATTGCTCACTCCCAAAACTAGGCCCCTTGGACACCCAAAATTTGACTTCGTCAGAATGTGACCAAATTGGAGTCTAAACTAATTCGAGTATGGCATATTCAGTGGGAATCTCTAAGTCGGGATTGCTCACTACCAAAACGTGGCTTCTTGGACACCCAAAAGTTGACCTCGTCAGATTGTGACTAAAATTGATGTCTAAACTAATTCGAGTATGGCCAATTCAGTGGGGATCTCTAAGTCGTGATTGCTCACTCCCAAAATTTGGCCCCTTGGACATCCAAAATTTGCCTCGTCAGAAAGCGACCAAAATTGATGTCTAAACTAGTTCGATTATGGCCAATTCAGTGGTGATCTCTAAATCGGGATTGCTCACTACCAAAACATGGCCCCTTGGACACTCAAAATTTGACCTCATCATAATGTGACCAAAATTGATGTCTAAACTTATTTGAGTATCGCCAATTCAGTGGTGATCTCTAAATCGGGATTGCTCACTACCAAAACTTGGCCCCTTGTACACCCAAAATTTGACCTCGTCAGAATGTGACCTAAATTGGAGTCTAAACTAATTCAAGTATGGGCAATTAAGTGGGGATCTCTAAGTCGGGATTGCTCACTCCCAAAATTTAGCCCCTTGGACACCCAAAATTTGCCGCGTCAGAAAGGGACCAAAAATGATGTCTAAACTTTTACGAGTATGGCTAATTCTGTTGGGATCTATAAATCGGTATTGCCCACTATCAAACTTGGCCCCTTGGACACCAAAAATTTGACCTCATCAGAATGTGACCAAAATTGATCTCTAAACTAATTCGAGTATGGCCAATTCAGTGGGGATCTCTAAGTGAGGATTGCTCACTCCCAAAATTTGGCCCCTTGGAGAACCAAAATTTGACCTTGTCAGAATGTTACCAAAATTGATGTCTAAACTAATTCATATATGGCCTATTCAGTGGGGATCTCAAAGTCATGACTGCTCACTCCAAAAATTTGGCACCTTGGACATCCAAAATTTCACCTCGTCAGAATGTCACCAACATTGATGTCTAAACTAACTCGAGTATGCCGAATTCAGTGGGGATTCTAAATCGGGATTGCTCACTACGAAAACTTGGCTACTTGGACACCCAAAAGTTGACCTCGTCAGAATGTGACCAAAATTGATGTCTAAACTAATTCGAGTATGGCCTATTCAGTGGGATCTCTAATGATTGCTCACTACCAAAACTTGGCCCCTTGGACACCAAAAATTTGACCTCGTCAGAATGTGACCAAAATTGGAGTCTAAACTAATTCGATTATGGCCAATTCTGTGGGGATCTCTAAGTCTGGATTGCTCACTCCCAAAATTTGGACCCTTGGACAACCAAAATTTGACCTTGTCAGAATGTTACCAAAATTGATGTTAAAGTAATTCATATATGGCCTATTCAGTGGGGATCTCTAAGTCATGACTGCTCACTCCAAAAATTTGGCCCCTTGGACACAGAAAATTTGACTTCATCAGAAAGTGACCAAAACTGGAGTCTAAACTAATTCGAGTATTGCCAATTCAGTGGGGATCTCTAAGTCGCAATTGCTCACTCCCAAAATTTGGCCCCTTGGACATCCAAAATTTGCCTCGTCAGAAAGCGACCAAAATTGATGTCTAAACTAGTTCGATTATGGCCAATTCAGTGGTGATCTCTAAATCGGGATTGCTCACTACCAAAACATGGCCCCTTGGACACTCAAAATTTGACCTCATCATAATGTGACCAAAATTTCATGTCTAAACAAATTTGAGTATCGCCAATTCAGTGGGGATCTCTAAATCGGGATTGCTCACTACCAAAACTTGGCCCCTTGTACACCCCAAATTTGACCTCATCAGAATGTGACCTAAATTGGAGTCTAAACTAATTCGAGTATGGCCAATTAAGTGGGATCTCTAAGTCGGGATTGCTCACTCCCAAAATTTAGCCCCTTGGACACCCAAAATTTGCCGCGTCAGAAAGGGACCAAAATTGATGCCTAGATTAATTCGATTATGGGTAATTCTGTGGGGATCTCTAAATCGGAATTGCTCACTTCCAAAACTTGGCCCCTTGTACACCCAAAATTTGACCTTGTCAGAAGGTGACCGAAATGGATGTCTAAACTAATTCGAGATGGCCAATTCAGTGGGGATCTCTATGTCAGGATTGCTCACTCCCAAAATTTGGCCCCTTGGACAACCAAAATTTGACCTTGTCAAATGTTACCAAAATTGATGTCTAAACTAATTCATATATGGCCTATTCAGCGGGGATCTCTAAGTCAGTACTGCTCACTCGAAAAATTTGGCCCCTTGGACATCCAAAATTTCACCTCATCAGAATGTGACCAAAATTGATGTCAAAACTTATTCGAGTGTGGCCTGTTCAGTGGGGATCTCTAAGTCGTGATTGCTCACTTCCAAACCTTGGCCCCTTGGACACCCAAAATTTGACCTCATGAGAATGTGACCAAAAATTGATCTCTAAACTAATTCCAGTAAGGCCAATTCATTGGGGATCTCTAAGTCGGGATTGCTCACTACCAAATCTTGGCTCCTTGGACACCCAAAAGTTGACCTCGTAAGAATGTGACCAAAATTGATGTCTAAACTAATTTGAGTATGGCCTATTCAGTGGGGATCTCTAAATCGGGATTGCTCAGTATGAAAACTTGGCTCCTTGGACACCCAAAAGTTGACCTCATCAGGATGTGACCAAAATTGACGTCTAAACTAATTTGAGTATGGCCAATTGAGTGGGGATCTCTAAATCACTATTGCTCATCCCGAAATTTGGCCCCTTGGACAACCAAAATTTGACCTTGTCAGAATGTTACCAAAATTGGTGTCTAAACTAATTCGAGTATTGACTATTCAGTGGGGATCTCAAAGTCGGGATTGCTCACTCTCAAAATTTGGCCCCTTGACTCCCGAAATTTGAACTCGTCAAAATGTGACCAAAATTGGTGTCTAAACTAATTTGTGTATGGCCAATCGAGTGGGTATCTCTAAATCAAGATTGCTCAGTACCACACTTGGCCCCTTGTACACCCAAAATTTGACCTTGTCAGAATGTGACCAAAATTGATGTCTAAACTAATTCGAGTATGGCCAATTCAGTAGGGATCTCTAAGTCAGGACTGCTCACTCCAAAAATTTGGCCCCTTGGACATCCAAAATTTGACCTCGTAAGAATGTGACCAAAATTGATGTCTAAACTAATTCGTGTATGGCCTATTCAGTGGGGATCTCCAAGTTGGGATTGCTCACTCCCAAAACTAGGCCCCTTGGACGCCAAAAATTTGACTTCGTCAGAATGTGACCAAATTGGAGTCTAAACTAATTCGAGTATGGCATATTCAGTGGGAATCTCTAAGTCGGGATTGCTCACTACCAAAACGTGGCTTCTTGGACACCCAAAAGTTGACCTCGTCAGATTGTGACTAAAATTGATGTCTAAACTAATTCGAGTATGGCCAATTCAGTGGGGATCTCTAAGTCGTGATTGCTCACTTCCATACCTTGGCCCCTTGGACACCCAAAATTGGACCTCGTCAGAATGTGACCAAAATATGTCTAAACTTATACGAGCATGGCCAATTCTGTGGGGATCTCTAAATCGGGATTGCCCACTACCATAACTTGGCCCCTTGGACACCAAAAATTTGACCTCATCAGAATGTGACCAAAATTGATCTCTAAACTAATTCGAGTATGGCCAATTCAGTGCGGATTTCTAAGTCGGGATTGCTCACTACCAAAACTTGGCTTCTTGGACACCCAAAAGTTGACCTCGTCAGAATGTGACCAAAATTGATGTGTAAACTTATTCGAGTATGGCCAATTCAGTGGGGATCTCTAAGTCAGGCATGCTCACTCCAAAAATTTGGCACCTTGGACATCCAAAATTTCACCTCGTCAGAATGTGACCAAAATTGATGTCTAAACTAATTTGAGTATGGCCAATTCAGTGGGGATCTCTAAATCGGGATTGCTCACTATCAATACTTGGCCCCTTGGACACCAAAAATTTGACCTCATCAGAATATGACCAATAAAACCCCGGCCCTCAGTCACCAGCGGCTGCGGAACAACTGACCACGGCGGCGGTCAGACCTGTGACGCAGCAGGGGGTGCTAAGAAAGCCTGGCTCCGCTGGACAGGCCGCCATTGGAAACTGACCCTGGCAACGTTTAATGCTAGAACCCTAGCTAGTGAAGCTAGTTTAGCAGTGCTGTTAGAGGAACTAGAGGGCATGAAATGGGATGTCATAGGGCTTAGTGAGGTTAGGAGGCCGAATGAGGCATATACTGTACTGAAGGATGGGCATGTACTGTGTTATCGAGGTTTACCAGAGAGGCGACAACTAGGAGTAGGTTTCCTTGTCAATAAGTATATAGCGGGTAATATAGATGAATTCTATAGTATTAATGAGAGGGTTGCAGGCATCGTAATTAGGCTTAATAAGCGGTATAAACTGAAGGTTGTACAGGCCTATGCACCTACATGTAGTTATGATGACCAGGCAGTTGAAAGCTTCTATGAAGATGTAGAATCGGCAATGCGAAAAGTAAAGACGCAGTATACTGTACTAATGGGCGACTTCAATGCCAAGGTAGGGAAAAAACAGGCAGGAGGCAAGGCAGTAGGTGACTATGGCATTGGTTCTAGGAATAGCAGGGGGGAGTTACTAGTTGAGTTTGCAGAGCGCAATAACTTACGAATCATGAATACCTTCTTCAGCAAACGGAAGAACCGAAAATGGACATGGAAAAGCCCTAACGGAGAGACTAAAAATGAAATCGACTTCATAATGTGTTCAACCCCCGCCATTGTGCAGGATGTAGAGGTAATCGGGAAAGTTCGATGTAGTGACCACAGGATGGTGAGGTCCCGAATTAGCCTAAATCTGAAGAAGGAACGCAATAGATTAGTAAGAAAGAAACACATCAACGAATTGGCGGTGAGGGGGAGGGCAGAAGAGTTCAGGATCTCGCTACAGAATAGGTATTCAGCTCTAACTGAGGATGGCGACATTACCCTAGAGGCAAGGAACAATAATTTCAGAGATATCATTACTGAGTGCGCGGTAGAAGTAGGCGGTAGGATAGTTAGAAAGGATACCGGTAAGCTGTCTAAGGAGACGAAAGATTTGATTAAGAAATGGCAGAGTATGAAAGCTTCCAATCCAACAGACCAGATCGAATTGGCCGAGATATCAAAGCTAATCAATAAGCGCAAGGTGGCCGATATAAGGAAGTATAACATGGAGAAAATTGAGCATGCTGTAAAGAACGGGGGAAGCCTTAAAGCGGTAAAGAAGAAATTGGGCATAGGCAAAAACCAGATGTATGCGATAAGGGACAAGGCGGGCAACGTCATCACTAATATGGACAAGATAGTCAAAGTAGCCGAGGAGTTCTATACAGATCTCTACAGTAGCCAAAGTAGTCAGGACCGTAATGAGATTGGCGGTAGGGAAAAACAGTCAGACGTTCCACCAGTGACGAAGGACGAGGTCAAGAAAGCACTAGAAACTATGAAAAGGGGGAAATCAGCTGGAGAGGATCAGATAACTACAGATTTGCTGAAGGACGGGGGGGATATCGTGCTAGAAAAACTGGCCACCCTGTATACGCAGTGCCTGGTGTCATCGACGGTACCGGAAGCATGGAAGAATGCAAACATTATCCTCATTCACAAGAAAGGGGACTCTAAGGACCTTAAAAATTACAGACCAATCAGCTTACTGTCTGTTACGTATAAGGTATTTAGTAAGGTAATCGCTAATAGAATCAGGACAACCTTAGACTGCAATCAAGCAAAGGATCAAGCAGGGTTTCGGAAACGGTACTCTACTATCGATCATATCCATACCATCAATCAGGTGATAGAGAAATGCGCGGAATATAACCAGCCCTTATACATAGCATTCATTGATTACGAAAAAGCATTTGACTCAGTTGAAACCTCGGCGGTGATGCAGGCATTGCGAAATCAGGGGGTAGACGAGCCGTACGTGAAAGTGCTGGAAGATATATATAGTGGCTGCACAGCAACCATAGTTCTGCATAAAGAAAGTAACAAAATTCCCATAAAGAAAGGTGTTAGGCAAGGAGACACAATCTCCCCAGTACTATTCACAGCTTGTTTAGAGGAAGTATTCAGAGACTTGGAATGGGAGCAGTTAGGGATAAGGCTAGATGGAGAATACCTCAGTAATCTGCGATTTGCTGATGACATTGCCTTGCTAAGCAACTCGGGAGATGAACTGCAAATAATGATTGATGACCTAGACAGGAAAAGTAGAAAGGTAGGCTTGAAAATCAATATGCAGAAGACTGCGGTAATGTTCAACAGCCTCGGGAAGGAACAGGAGTTTACATTAGGTAGCGAAATACTGGAAGTAGTAGGCGAATATATCTACTTAGGACAGGTAGTAACCGCAGATCCGGACCATGAAAAGGAAATAACAAGAAGAATAAGATTGGGATGGAGCGCATTTGGCAAGCACTCGGAGATTATGACTAGCAGCTTACCGGTATCGCTCAAGAGGAAAGTATACAACAGTTGCATCTTGCCTGTACTCACCTATGGGGCTGAAACGTGGAGGCTAACCAAGAGAGTTCTACTTAAGTTGAGGACAACCCAGAGGGCTATGGAACGAAAAATGGTAGGGGTAACATTAAGAGATAGAAAGCGTGTAGAGTGGGTCAGAGAAATAACTCAAGTTAACGACATTCTAGTGGAAATTAAGAAGAAGAAATGGACATGGGCAGGACATGTAGTGCGAAGAGAGGATAACCGATGGTCGCTGAGGGTAACAAACTGGATTCCAAGGGAAGGAAAGCGTAGCAGGGGGCGGCAGAAAGTTAGGTGGGCGGATGAGATTAAGAAGTTCGCAGGGGTCAAGTGGATGCAGCTAGCACAGAACCGGGTTAAGTGGAGAGATATGGGAGAGGCCTTCGCCCTGCAGTGGGTATAATCAGGCTGATGATGATGATGATGAATATGACCAAAATTGATGTCTAAACTAATTCGAGTATGGCCGATTCAGTGGGGATCTCTAAGTTGGGATTGCTCACTACCAAAACTTGGCTCCTTGGACACCCAAAAGTTGACCTCGTCAGAATGTGAACAAAATTGATGTCTAAACTAATTCGAGTATGGCCAATTCAGTGGGGATCTCAAAGTCAGGACTGCTCACTCCAAAAATTTGGCACCTTGGACATCCAAAATTTCACCTCGTCAGAAAGTGACCAAAATTGATGTCTAAACTAATTCGAGTATGGCCTGTTCAGTCGGGATCTCTAAGTCGTGATTGCTCACTTCCAAACCTTGGCGCCTTGGATACACAAAAATTTGACCTCGAAGAATGTGACCAAAATTGATGTCGAAGCTTATTCGAGTATGGCCAATTCTGTGGAGATCTCTAATTCGGGATTGCCCACTACCAAAACTTGGCCACTTGGACACCCAAAATTTGACCTCGTCAGAATGAGACCAAAATTGATGTCTAAACTAATTTGAGTATGGCCCATTGAGTGGGGATCTCTAAATCGGAATTGCTCACTATCAAAACTGTGCCCCTTGGACACCCAAAATTTGACCTCGTCAGAATGTGACCAAAATTGATGTCTAAACTAACTCGAGTATGCCGAATTCAGTGGGGATTCTAAATCGGGATTGCTCACTACGAAAACTTGGCTCCTTGGACACCCAAAAGTTGACCTCGTCAGAATGTGACCAAAATTGATGTCTAAACTAATTCGAGTATGGCCTATTCAGTGGGATCTCTAATGATTGCTCACTACCAAAACTTGGCCCCTTGGACACCAAAAATTAGACCTCGTCAGAATGTGACCAAAATTGTAGTCTAAACTAATTCGATTATGGCCAATTCTGTGGGGATCTCTAAGTCAGGATTGCTCACTACCAAAACTTGGCCCCTTGTACACCCAAAATTAGACCTTGTCAGAAGGTAACCAAAATGGATGTCTAAACTAATTCGAGATGGCCAATTCAGTGGGGATCTCTAAGTCAGGATTGCTCACTCCCAAAATTTGGCCCCTTGGACAACCAAAATTTGACCTTGTCAGAATGTTACAAAAATTGATGTCTAAACTAATTCACATATGGCCTATTCAGTGGGGATCTCTAAGTCATGACTGCTCACTCCAATAATTTGGCCCCTTGGACACAGAAAATTTGACTTCATCAGAAAGTGACCAAAACTGGAGTCTAAACTAATTCGAGTATTGCCAATTCAGTGGGGATCTCTAAGTCGCAATTGCTCACTCCCAAAATTTGGCCCCTTGGACATCCAAAATTTGCCTCGTCAGAAAGCGACCAAAATTGATGTCTAAACTAGTTCGAATATGGCCAATTCAGTGGAGATCTCTAAATCGGGATTGCTCACTACCAAAACTTGGCCCCTTGTACACCCAAAATTTGACCTCGTCAGAATGTGACCTAAATTGGAGTCTAAACTAATTCGAGTATGGCCAATTAAGTGGGATCTCTAAGTCGGGATTGCTCACTCCCAAAATTTAGCCCCTTGGACACCCAAAATTTGCCGCGTCAGAAAGGGAGCAAAATTGATGCCTAGACTAATTCGATTATGGCCAATTCTGTGGGGATCTCTAAATCGGGATTGCTCACTTCCAAAACTTGGCCCCTTGTACGCCCAAAATTTGACCTTGTCAGAAGGTGACCGAAATGGATGTCTAAACTAATTCGAGATGGCCAATTCAGTGGGGATCTCTATGTCAGGATTGCTCACTCCCAAAATTTGGCCCCTTGGACATCCAAAATTTCACCTCATCAAATGTGACCAAAATTGATGTCAAAACTAATTTGTGTATGGCCAATCGAGTGGGGATCTCTAAATCGGGATTGCTCAGTACCAAACTTGGCCCCTTGTACACCCAAAATTTGACCTCGTCAGAATGTGACCAAAATTGATGTCTAAACTAATTCGAGTATGGCCAATTCAGTAGGGATCTCTAAGTCAGGACTGCTCACTCCAAAAATTTGGCCCCTTGGACTTCCAAAATTTGACCTCGTAAGAATGTGACCAAAATTGATGTCTAAACTAATTCGTGTATGGCCTATTCAGTGGGGATCTCCAAGTTGGGATTGCTCACTCCCAAAACTAGGCCCCTTGGACACCCAAAATTTGACTTCGTCAGAATGTGACCAAATTGGAGTCTAAACTAATTCGAGTATGGCATATTGAGTGGGAATCTCTATGTCGGGATTGCTCACTACCAAAACTTGGCTTCTTGGACACCCAAAAGTTGACCTCATCAGATTGTGACTAAAACTGATGTCTAAACTAATTCGAGTATGGCCAATTCAGTGGGGATCTCTAAGTCAGGACTGCTCACTCCAAGAATTTGGCACCTTGGACAACCAAAATTTCACCTCGTCAGAATGTGACCAAAATTGATGTCTAATCTAATTCGAGTATGGCCTGTTCAGTGGGGATCTCTAAGTCGTGATTGCTCACTTCCAAACCTTGGCCCCTTGGACACCCAAAATTTGACCTCGTCAGAATGTGACCAAAATTGATGTCTAAACTTATACGAGCATGGTCAATTCTGTGGGGATCTCTAAATCGGGATTGCCCACTACCAAAACTTGGCCCCTTGGACACCAAAAATTTGATCTCATCAGAATGTGACCAAAATTGATCTCTAAACTAATTCGACTATGGCCAATTCGGTGCGGATCTCTAAGTCGGGATTTCTCACTACCAAAACTTGGCTTCTTGGACACCCAAAAGTTGACCTCGTCAGAATGTGACCAAAATTGATGTGTAAACTTATTCGAGTATGGCCAATTCAGTGGGGATCTCTAAGTCAGGCATGCTCACTCCAAAAATTTGGCACCTTGGACATCCAAAATTTCACCTCGTCAGAATGTGACCAAAATTGATGTCTAAACTAATTCGAGTATGGCCTGTTCAGTGGGGATCTCTAAGTCGTGATTGCTCACTTCCAAACCGTGGCCCCTTGGACACCCAAAATTTGACCTCGTCAGAATGTGACCAAAATTGATGTCCAAACTTATACGAGTATGGCCAGTTCTGTGGGGATCTCTAAATCAGGATTGCCCACTACCAAAACTTGGCCCCTTGGACACCCAAAATTTGACCTCATCAGAATGAGACCAAAATTGATGTCTAAATTAATTTGAGTATGGCCAATTCAGTGGGGATCTCGAAATCGGGATTGCTCACTATCAAAACTTGGCCCCTTGGACACCAAAAATTTGACCTCAACAGAATATGACCAAAATTGATCTCTAAACTAATTCGAGTATGGCCGATTCAGTGGGGATCTCTAAGTCGGGATTGCTCACTACCAAAACTTGGCTCCTTGGACGCCCAAAAGTTGACCTCGTCAGAATGTGAACAAAATTGATGTCTAAACTAATTCGAGTATGGCCAATTCAGTGGGGATCTCAAAGTCAGGACTGCTCACTCCAAAAATTTGGCGCCTTGGACATCCAAAATTTCACCTCGTCAGAATGTGACCAAAATTGATGTCTAAACTAATTCGAGTATGGCCTGTTCAGTCGGGATCTCTAAGTCGTGATTGCTCACTTCCAAACCTTGGTGCCTTGGATACACAAAAATTTGACCTCGAAGAATGTGACCAAAATTGATGTCGAAGCTTATTCGAGTATGGCCAATTCTGTGGAGATCTCTAATTCGGGATTGCCCACTACCAAAACTTGGCCACTTGGACACCCAAAATTTGACCTCGTCAGAATGAGACCAAAATTGATGTCTAAACTATTTTGAGTATGGCCCATTGAGTGGGGATCTCTAAATCGGAATTGCTCACTATCAAAACTGTGCCCCTTGGACACCCAAAATTTGACCTCGTCAGAATGTGACCAAAAATTGATGTCTAAACTAACTCGAGCAGGCCGAATTCAGTGGGGATTCTAAATCGGGATTGCTCACTACAAAAACTTGGCTCCTTGGACACCCAAAAGTTGACCTCGTCAGAATGTGACCAAAATTGATGTCTAAACTAATTCGAGTATGGCCTATTCAGTGGGATCTCTAATGATTGCTCACTACCAAAACTTGGCCCCTTGGACACCAAAAATTTGACCTCGTCAGAATGTGACCAAAATTGAAGTCTAAACTAATTCGATTATGGCCAATTCTGTGGGGATCTCTTAGTCAGGATTGCTCACTACCAAAACTTGGCCCCTGTACACCCAAATATTGACCTTGTCAGAAGGTAACCAAAATGGATGTCTAAACTAATTCGAGATGGCCAATTCAGTGGGGATCTCTAAGTCAGGATTGCTCAATCCCAAAATTTGGCCCCTTGGACAACCAAAATTTGACCTTGTCAGAATGTTACCAAAATTGATGTCTAAACTAATTCATATATGGCCTATTCAGTGGGGATCTCTAAGTCATTACTGCTCACTCCAAAAATTTGGCCCCTTGGACACAGAAAATTTGACTTCATCAGAAAGTGACCAAAACTGGAGTCTAAACTAATTCGAGTATTGCCAATTCAGTGGGGATCTCTAAGTCGCAATTGCTCACTCCCAAAATTTGGCCCCTTGGACATCCAAAGTTTGCCTCGTCAGAAAGCGACCAAAATTGATGTCTAAACTAGTTCGATTATGGCCAATTCAGTGGTGATCTCTAAATCGGGATTGCTCACTACCAAAACATGGCCCCTTGGACACTCAAAATTTGACCTCATCATAATGTGACCAAAATTGATGTCTAAACTAATTTGAGTATCGCCAATTCAGTGGGGATCTCTAAATCGGGATTGCTCACTACCAAAACTTGGCCCCTTGTACACCCAAAATTTGACCTCGTCAGAATGTTACCTAAATTGGAGTCTAAACTAATTCGAGTATGGCCAATTAAGTGGGATCTCTAAGTCGGGATTGCTCACTCCCAAAATTTAGCCCCTTGGACACCCAAAATTTGCCGCGTCAGAAAGGGAGCAAAATTGATGCCTAGACATTCGATTATGGCCAATTCTGTGGGGATCTCTAAATCGGGATTGCTCACTTCCAGAACTTGGCCCCTTGTACACCCAAAATTTGACCTTGTCAGAAGGTGACCGAAATGGATGTCTAAACTAATTCGAGATGGCCAATTCAGTGGGGATCTCTAAGTCAGGATTGCTCACTCCCAAAATTTGGCCCCTTGGACAACCAAAATTTGACCTTGTCAGAATGTTACCAAAATTGATGTCTAAACTAATTCATATATGGCCTATTCAGCGGGGATCTCTAAGTCAGTACTGCTCACTCCAAAAATTTGGCCCCTTGGACATCCAAAATTTCACCTCATCAGAATGTGACCAAAATTGATGTCAAAACTAATTCGAGTATGGCCTGTTCAGTGGGGATCTCTAAGTCGTGATTGCTCACTTCCAAACCTTGGCCCCTTGGACACCCAAAATTTGACCTCATGAGAATGTGACCAAAAATTGATCTCTAAACTAATTCGAGTATGGCCAATTCATTGGGGATCTCTAAGTCGGGATTGCTCACTACCAAATCTTGGCTCCTTGGACACCCAAAAGTTGACCTCGTAAGAATGTGACCAAAATTGATGTCTAAACTAATTTGAGTATGGCCTATTCAGTGGGGATCTCAAAATCGGGATTGCTCACTACGAAAACTTGGCTCCTTGGACACCCAAAAGTTGACCTCATCAGGATGTGACCAAAATTGATGTCTAAACTAATTTGAGTATGGCCAATTGAGTGGGGATCTCTAAATCAGGATTGCTCATCCCGAAATTTGGCCCCTTGGACAACCAAAATTTGACCTTGTCAGAATGTTACCAAAATTGATGTCTAAACTAATTCGAGTATCGACTATTCAGTGGGGATCTCAAATTCGGGATTGCTCACTCTCAAAATTTGGCCCCTTGACTCCCGAAATTTGAACTCGTCAAAATGTGACCAAAATTGGTATCTGAACTAATTTGTGTATGGCCAATCGAGTGGGGATCTCTAAATCGGGACTGCTCAGTACCAAACTTGGCCCCTTGTACACCCAAAATTTGACCTCGTCAGAATGTGACCAAAATTGATGTCTAAACTAATTCGAGTATGGCCAATTCAGTAGGGATCTCTAAGTCAGGACTGCTCACTCCAAAAATTTGGCCCCTTGGACATCCAAAATTTGACCTCGTAAGAATGTGACCAAAATTGATGTCTAAACTAATTCGTGTATGGCCTATTCAGTGGGGATCTCCAAGTTGGGATTGCTCACTCCCAAAACTAGGCCCCTTGGACACCCAAAATTTGACTTCGTCAGAATGTGACCAAATTGGTAGTCTAAACTAATTCGAGTATGGCATATTGAGTGGGAATCTCTAAGTCGGGATTGCTCACTACCAAAACTTGGCTTCTTGGACACCCAAAAGTTGACCTCGTCAGATTGTGACTAAAATTGATGTCTAAACTAATTCGAGTATGGCCAATTCAGTGGGGATCTCTAAGTCAGGACTGCTCACTCCAAAAATTTGGCACCTTGGACAACCAAAATTTCACCTCGTCAGAATGTGACCAAAATTGATGTCTAAACTAATTCGAGTATGGCCTGTTCAGTGGGGATCTCTAAGTCGTGATTGCTCACTTCCAAACTTTGGCCCCTTGGACACCCAAAATTTGACCTCGTCAGAATGTGACCAAAATTGATGTCTAAACTTATACGAGCATGGCTAATTCTGTGGGGATCTCTAATCGGGATTGCCCACTACCAAAACGTGGCCCCTTGGACACCAAAAATTTGACCTCATCAGAATGTGACCAAAATTGATCTCTAAACTAATTCGAGTATGGCCAATTCAGTGCGGATCTCCAAGTCGGGATTGCTCACTACCAAAACTTGGCTTCTTGGACACCCAAAAGTTGACCTCGTCAGAATGTGACCAAAATTGATGTGTAAACTTATTCGAGTATGGCCAATTCAGTGGGGATCTCTAAGTCAGGCATGCTCACTCCAAAAATTTGGCACCTTGGACATCCAAAATTTCACCTCGTCAGAATGTGACCAAAATTGATGTCTAAACTAATTCGAGTATGGCCTGTTCAGTGGGGATCTCTAAGTCGTGATTGCTCACTTCCAAACATTGGCCCCTTGGACACCCAAAATTTGACCTCGTCAGAATGTGACCAAAATTGATGTCTAAACTTATACGAGTATGGCCAGTTCTGTGGGGATCTCTAAATCAGGATTGCCCACTACCAAAACTTGGCCCCTTGGACACCCAAAATATGACCTCGTCAGAATGAGACCAAAATTGATGTCTAAACTAATTCGAGTATGGCCAATTCAGTGGGGATCTCTAAATCGGGATTGCTCACTATCAAAACTTGGCCCTTTGGACACCAAAAATTTGACCTCATCAGAATATGACCAAAATTGATCTCTAAACTAATTCGAGTATGGCCGATTCAGTGGGGATCTCTAAGTCGGGATTGCTCACTACCAAAACTTCGCTCCTTGGACACCCAAAAGTTGACCTCGTCAGAATGTGAACAAAATTGATGTCTAAACTAATTCGAGTATGGCCAATTCAGTGGGGATCTCAAAGTCAGGACTGCTCACTCCAAAAATTTGGCACCTTGGACATCCAAAATTTCACCTCGCCAGAATGTGACCAAAATTGATGTCTAAACTAATTCGAGTATGGCCTGTTCAGTGGGGATCTCTAAGTCGTGATTGCTCACTTCCAAACCTTGGCCCCTTGGACACCCAAAATTTGACCTCGTCAGAATGTGACCAAAATTGATGTCTAAACTTATACGAGCATGGCCAATTCTGTGGGGATCTCTAAATCGGGATTGCCCACTACCAAAACTTGGCCCCTTGGACACCAAAAATTTGACCTCATCAGAATGTGACCAAAATTCATCTCTAAACTAATTCGACTATGGCCAATTCGGTGCGGATCTCTAAGTCGGGATTGCTCACTACCAAAACTTGGCTTCTTGGACACCCAAAAGTTGACCTCGTCAGAATGTGACCAAAATTGATGTGTAAACTTATTCGAGTATGGCCAATTCAGTGGGGATCTCTAATTCAGGCATGCTCACTCCAAAAATTTGGCACCTTGGACATCCAAAATTTCACCTCGTCAGAATGTGACCAAAAATGATGTCTAAACTAATTCGAGTATGGCCTGTTCATTGGGGATCTCTAAGTCGTGATTGCTCACTTCCAAACATTGGCCCCTTGGACACCCAAAATTTGACCTCGTCAGAATGTGACCAAAATTGATGTCTAAACTTATACGAGTATGGCCAGTTCTGTGGGGATCTCTAAACCAGGATTGCCCACTACCAAAACTTGGCCCCTTGGACACCCAAAATTTGACCTCGTCAGAATGAGACCAAAATTGATGTCTAAATTAATTCGAGTATGGCCAATTCAGTGGGGATCTCGAAATTCGGATTGCTCACTATCAAAACTTGGCCCCTTGTACACCAAAAATTTGACCTCATGAGAATATGACCAAAATTGATCTCTAAACTAATTCGAGTATGGCCGATTCAGTGGGGATCTCTAAAGGCTGAACCACATGGCAGCGTTTCTTCGGCGCCGCGTCGGCGTCGCGGATATCGGCGTCGCCGGAGGTGCAATTTTGGCCCTTGAAGCGAGACGACGCTGAAAGACGCAGGTATCTGGAGGGGCCAGATCTCAGCGTCGACGCCGAAAATTATTCGCAGGTGGGGACCAACGACAAAGCCACGCATGGGCTGCTGCGGCACCAACCGCCACAGGCTCAACTCGTTTCCGCGGAAGCAACAGCTCCTCTTTTTGTCCGCGTGCATGCCTGCGCCTTTTGATGCCCTTGCCTCCCCCACCCTCCCCAGTAAGTTCCCGCCGTCGCTGAATAGGACGATTTTAGCTACGGACGGGGGACAATTGTTCGAACGTCCAGGATTCTCCCACGCCATGCCTTGCAGACGCCAGTTCGTACGCCGTCATGTGTTTGGTCGCCCTTTCCGGCGCGCGCCGAGCGACGACGCTCATAGACGAGACACTGACGAGACGCCGAAGAAGCGCTGCCATGTGGTCGGGCCTTTAGTCGGGATTGCTCACTACCAAAACTTGGCTCCTTGGACACCCAAAAGTTGACCTCATGAGAATATGACCAAAATTGATCTCTAAACTAATTCGAGTATGGCCGATTCAGTGGGGATCTCTAAGTCGGGATTGCTCACTCCAAAAATTTGGCGCCTTGGACATCCAAAATTTCACCTCGTCAGAGTGTGACCAAAATTGATGTCTAAACTAATTCGAGTATGGCCTGTTCAGTCGGGATCTCTAAGTCGTGATTGCTCACTTCCAAACCTTGGCGCCTTGGATACACAAAAATTTGACCTCAAAGAATGTGACCAAAATTGATGTCGAAGCTTATTCGAGTATGGCCAATTCTGTGGAGGTCTCTAATTCGGGATTGCCCACTACCAAAACTTGGCCACTTGGACACCCAAAATTTGACCTCGTCAGAATGAGACCAAATTTATGTCTAAACTAATTTGAGTATGGCCCATTGAGTGGGGATCTCTAAATCGGAATTGCTCACTATCAAAACTGTGCCCCTTGGACACCCAAAATTTGACCTCGTCAGAATGTGACCAAAATTGATGTCTAAACTAACTCGAGTATGCCGAATTCAGTGGGGATTCTAAATCGGGATTGCCCACTACGAAAACTTGGCTCCTTGGACACCCAAAAGTTGACCTCGTCAGAATGTGACCAAAATTGATGTCTAAACTAATTCGAGTATGGCCTATTCAGTGGGATCTCTAATGATTGCTCACTACCAAAACTTGGCCCCTTGGACAACAAAAATTTGACCTTGTCAGAATGTGACCAAAATTGGAGTCTAAACTAATTCGATTATGGCCAATTCTGTGGGGAGCTCTTAGTCAGGATTGCTCACTACCAAAACTTGGCCCCTTGTACACCCAAAATTTGACCTTGTCAGAAGGTAACCAAAATGGATGTCTAAACTAATTCGAGATGGCCAATTCAGTGGGGATCTCTAAGTCAGGATTGCTCACTCCCAAAATTTGGCCCCTTGGTCAACCAAAATTTGACCTTGTCAGAATGTTACCAAAATTGATGTCTAAACTAATTCGAGTATTGCCAATTCAGTGGGGATCTCTAAGTCGCAATTGCTCACTCCCAAAATTTGGCCCCTTGGACATCCAAAATTTGCCTCGTCAGAAAGCGACCAAAATTGATGTCTAAACTAGTTCGATTATGGCCAATTCAGTGGTGATCTCTAAATCGGGATTGCTCACTACCAAAACATGGCCCCTTGGACACTCAAAATTTGACCTCATCATAATGTGACCAAAATTGATGTCTAAACTAATTTGAGTATCGCCAATTCAGTGGGGATCTCTAAATCGGGATTGCTCACTACCAAAACTTGGCCCCTTGTACACCCAAAATTTGACCTCGTCAGAATGTGACCTAAATTGGAGTCTAAACTAATTCGAGTATGGCCAATTAAGTGGGATCTCTAAGTCGGGATTGCTCACTCCCAAAATTTAGCCCCTTGGACACCCAAAATTTGCCGCGTCAGAAAGGGAGCAAAAATTGATGCCTAGACATTCGATTATGGCCAATTCTGTGGGGATCTCTAAATCGGGATTGCTCACTTCCAAAACTTGGCCCCTTGTACACCCAAAATTTGACCTTGTCAGAAGGTGACCGAAATGGATGTCTAAACTAATTCGAGATGGCCAATTCAGTGGGGATCTCTATGTCAGGATTGCTCACTCCCAAAATTTGGCCCCTTGGACAACCAAAATTTGACCTTGTCAGAATGTTACCAAAATTGATGTCTAAACTAATTCATATATGGCATATTCAGCGGGGATCTCTAAGTCAGTACTGCTCACTCCAAAAATTTGGCCCCTTGGACATCCAAAATTTCACCTCATCAGAATGTGACCAAAATTGATGTCAAAACTAATTCGAGTATGGCCTGTTCAGTGGGGATCTCTAAGTCGTGATTGCTCACTTCCAAACCTTGGCCCCTTGGACACCCAAAATTTGACCTCATGAGAATGTGACCAAAAATTGATCTCTAAACTAATTCGAGTATGGCCAATTCATTGGGGATCTCTAAGTCGGGATTGCTCACTACCAAATCTTGGCTCCTTGGACACCCAAAAGTTGACCTCGTAAGAATGTGACCAAAATTGATGTCTAAACTAATTTGAGTATGGCCTATTCAGTGGGGATCTCAAAATCGGGATTGCTCACTACGAAAACTTGGCTCCTTGGACACCCAAAAGTTGACCTCATCAGGATGTGACCAAAATTGATGTCTAAACTAATTTGAGTATGGCCAATTGAGTGGGGATCTCTAAATCAGGATTGCTCATCCCGAAATTTGGCCCCTTGGACAACCAAAATTTGACCTTGTCAGAATGTTACCAAAATTGATGTCTAAACTAATTCGAGTATCGACTATTCAGTGGGGATCTCAAATTCGGGATTGCTCACTCTCAAAATTTGGCCCCTTGACTCCCGAAATTTGAACTCGTCAAAATGTGACCAAAATTGGTATCTGAACTAATTTGTGTATGGCCAATCGAGTGGGGATCTCTAAATCGGGACTGCTCAGTACCAAACTTGGCCCCTTGTACACCCAAAATTTGACCTCGTCAGAATGTGACCAAAATTGATGTCTAAACTAATTCGAGTATGGCCAATTCAGTAGGGATCTCTAAGTCAGGACTGCTCACTCCAAAAATTTGGCCCCTTGGACATCCAAAATTTGACCTCGTAAGAATGTGACCAAAATTGATGTCTAAACTAATTCGTGTATGGCCTATTCAGTGGGGATCTCCAAGTTGGGATTGCTCACTCCCAAAACTAGGCCCCTTGGACACCCAAAATTTGACTTCGTCAGAATGTGACCAAATTGGTAGTCTAAACTAATTCGAGTATGGCATATTGAGTGGGAATCTCTAAGTCGGGATTGCTCACTACCAAAACTTGGCTTCTTGGACACCCAAAAGTTGACCTCGTCAGATTGTGACTAAAATTGATGTCTAAACTAATTCGAGTATGGCCAATTCAGTGGGGATCTCTAAGTCAGGACTGCTCACTCCAAAAATTTGGCACCTTGGACAACCAAAATTTCACCTCGTCAGAATGTGACCAAAATTGATGTCTAAACTAATTCGAGTATGGCCTGTTCAGTGGGGATCTCTAAGTCGTGATTGCTCACTTCCAAACTTTGGCCCCTTGGACACCCAAAATTTGACCTCGTCAGAATGTGACCAAAATTGATGTCTAAACTTATACGAGCATGGCTAATTCTGTGGGGATCTCTAATCGGGATTGCCCACTACCAAAACGTGGCCCCTTGGACACCAAAAATTTGACCTCATCAGAATGTGACCAAAATTGACCTCTAAACTAATTCGAGTATGGCCAATTCAGTGCGGATCTCCAAGTCGGGATTGCTCACTACCAAAACTTGGCTTCTTGGACACCCAAAAGTTGACCTCGTCAGAATGTGACCAAAATTGATGTGTAAACTTATTCGAGTATGGCCAATTCAGTGGGGATCTCTAAGTCAGGCATGCTCACTCCAAAAATTTGGCACCTTGGACATCCAAAATTTCACCTCGTCAGAATGTGACCAAAATTGATGTCTAAACTAATTCGAGTATGGCCTGTTCAGTGGGGATCTCTAAGTCGTGATTGCTCACTTCCAAACATTGGCCCCTTGGACACCCAAAATTTGACCTCGTCAGAATGTGACCAAAATTGATGTCTAAACTTATACGAGTATGGCCAGTTCTGTGGGGATCTCTAAATCAGGATTGCCCACTACCAAAACTTGGCCCCTTGGACACCCAAAATATGACCTCGTCAGAATGAGACCAAAATTGATGTCTAAACTAATTCGAGTATGGCCAATTCAGTGGGGATCTCTAAATCGGGATTGCTCACTATCAAAACTTGGCCCTTTGGACACCAAAAATTTGACCTCATCAGAATATGACCAAAATTGATCTCTAAACTAATTCGAGTATGGCCGATTCAGTGGGGATCTCTAAGTCGGGATTGCTCACTACCAAAACTTCGCTCCTTGGACACCCAAAAGTTGACCTCGTCAGAATGTGAACAAAATTGATGTCTAAACTAATTCGAGTATGGCCAATTCAGTGGGGATCTCAAAGTCAGGACTGCTCACTCGAAAAATTTGGCACCTTGGACATCCAAAATTTCACCTCGCCAGAATGTGACCAAAATTGATGTCTAAACTAATTCGAGTATGGCCTGTTCAGTGGGGATCTCTAAGTCGTGATTGCTCACTTCCAAACCTTGGCCCCTTGGACACCCAAAATTTGACCTCGTCAGAATGTGACCAAAATTGATGTCTAAACTTATACGAGCATGGCCAATTCTGTAGGGATCTCTAAATCGGGATTGCCCACTACCAAAACTTGGCCCCTTGGACACCAAAAATTTGACCTCATCAGAATGTGACCAAAATTCATCTCTAAACTAATTCGACTATGGCCAATTCGGTGCGGATCTCTAAGTCGGGATTGCTCACTACCAAAACTTGGCTTCTTGGACACCCAAAAGTTGACCTCGTCAGAATGTGACCAAAATTGATGTGTAAACTTATTCGAGTATGGCCAATTCAGTGTGGATCTCTAATTCAGGCATGCTCACTCCAAAAATTTGGCACCTTGGACATCCAAAATTTCACCTCGTCAGAATGTGACCAAAAATGATGTCTAAACTAATTCGAGTATGGCCTGTTCATTGGGGATCTCTAAGTCGTGATTGCTCACTTCCAAACATTGGCCCCTTGGACACCCAAAATTTGACCTCGTCAGAATGTGACCAAAATTGATGTCTAAACTTATACGAGTATGGCCAGTTCTGTGGGGATCTCTAAATCAGGATTGCCCACTACCAAAACTTGGCCCCTTGGACACCCAAAATTTGACCTCGTCAGAATGAGACCAAAATTGATGTCTAAATTAATTCGAGTATGGCCAATTCAGTGGGGATCTCGAAATTCGGATTGCTCACTATCAAAACTTGGCCCCTTGTACACCAAAAATTTGACCTCATGAGAATATGACCAAAATTGATCTCTAAACTAATTCGAGTATGGCCGATTCAGTGGGGATCTCTAAAGGCTGAACCACATGGCAGCGTTTCTTCGGCGCCGCGTCGGCGTCGCGGATATCGGCGTCGCCGGAGGTGCAATTTTGGCCCTTGAAGCGAGACGACGCTGAAAGACGCAGGTATCTGGAGGGGCCAGATCTCAGCGTCGACGCCGAAAATTATTCGCAGGTGGGGACCAACGACAAAGCCACGCATGGGCTGCTGCGGCACCAACCGCCACAGGCTCAACTCGTTTCCGCGGAAGCAACAGCTCCTCTTTTTGTCCGCGTGCATGCCTGCGCCTTTTGATGCCCTTGCCTCCCCCACCCTCCCCAGTAAGTTCCCGCCGTCGCTGAATAGGACGATTTTAGCTACGGACGGGGGACAATTGTTCGAACGTCCAGGATTCTCCCACGCCTTGCCTTGCAGACGCCAGTTCGTACGCCGTCATGTGTTTGGTCGCCCTTTCCGGCGCGCGCCGAGCGACGACGCTCATAGACGAGACGCTGACGAGACGCCGAAGAAGCGCTGCCATGTGGTCGGGCCTTTAGTCGGGATTGCTCACTACCAAAACTTGACCTCATGAGAATACCCAAAAGTTGACCTCATGAGAATATGACCAAAATTGATCTCTAAACTAATTCGAGTATGGCCGATTCAGTGGGGATCTCTAAGTCGGGATTGCTCACTCCAAAAATTTGGCGCCTTGGACATCCAAAATTTCACCTCGTCAGAGTGTGACCAAAATTGATGTCTAAACTAATTCGAGTATGGCCTGTTCAGTCGGGATCTCTAAGTCGTGATTGCTCACTTCCAAACCTTGGCGCCTTGGATACACAAAAATTTGACCTCAAAGAATGTGACCAAAATTGATGTCGAAGCTTATTCGAGTATGGCCAATTCTGTGGAGGTCTCTAATTCGGGATTGCCCACTACCAAAACTTGGCCACTTGGACACCCAAAATTTGACCTCGTCAGAATGAGACCAAATTTATGTCTAAACTAATTTGAGTATGGCCCATTGAGTGGGGATCTCTAAATCGGAATTGCTCACTATCAAAACTGTGCCCCTTGGACACCCAAAATTTGACCTCGTCAGAATGTGACCAAAATTGATGTCTAAACTAACTCGAGTATGCCGAATTCAGTGGGGATTCTAAATCGGGATTGCTCACTACGAAAACTTGGCTCCTTGGACACCCAAAAGTTGACCTCGTCAGAATGTGACCAAAATTGATGTCTAAACTAATTCGAGTATGGCCTATTCAGTGGGATCTCTAATGATTGCTCACTACCAAAACTTGGCCCCTTGGACAACAAAAATTTGACCTTGTCAGAATGTGACCAAAATTGGAGTCTAAACTAATTCGATTATGGCCAATTCTGTGGGGAGCTCTTAGTCAGGATTGCTCACTACCAAAACTTGGCCCCTTGTACACCCAAAATTTGACCTTGTCAGAAGGTAACCAAAATGGATGTCTAAACTAATTCGAGATGGCCAATTCAGTGGGGATCTCTAAGTCAGGATTGCTCACTCCCAAAATTTGGCCCCTTGGTCAACCAAAATTTGACCTTGTCAGAATGTTACCAAAATTGATGTCTAAACTAATTCGAGTATTGCCAATTCAGTGGGGATCTCTAAGTCGCAATTGCTCACTCCCAAAATTTGGCCCCTTGGACATCCAAAATTTGCCTCGTCAGAAAGCGACCAAAATTGATGTCTAAACTAGTTCGATTATGGCCAATTCAGTGGTGATCTCTAAATCGGGATTGCTCACTACCAAAACATGGCCCCTTGGACACTCAAAATTTGACCTCATCATAATGTGACCAAAATTGATGTCTAAACTAATTTGAGTATCGCCAATTCAGTGGGGATCTCTAAATCGGGATTGCTCACTACCAAAACTTGGCCCCTTGTACACCCAAAATTTGACCTCGTCAGAATGTGACCTAAATTGGAGTCTAAACTAATTCGAGTATGGCCAATTAAGTGGGATCTCTAAGTCGGGATTGCTCACTCCCAAAATTTAGCCCCTTGGACACCCAAAATTTGCCGCGTCAGAAAGGGAGCAAAAATTGATGCCTAGACATTCGATTATGGCCAATTCTGTGGGGATCTCTAAATCGGGATTGCTCACTTCCAAAACTTGGCCCCTTGTACACCCAAAATTTGACCTTGTCAGAAGGTGACCGAAATGGATGTCTAAACTAATTCGAGATGGCCAATTCAGTGGGGATCTCTATGTCAGGATTGCTCACTCCCAAAATTTGGCCCCTTGGACAACCAAAATTTGACCTTGTCAGAATGTTACCAAAATTGATGTCTAAACTAATTCATATATGGCATATTCAGCGGGGATCTCTAAGTCAGTACTGCTCACTCCAAAAATTTGGCCCCTTGGACATCCAAAATTTCACCTCATCAGAATGTGACCAAAATTGATGTCAAAACTAATTCGAGTATGGCCTGTTCAGTGGGGATCTCTAAGTCGTGATTGCTCACTTCCAAACCTTGGCCCCTTGGACACCCAAAATTTGACCTCATGAGAATGTGACCAAAAATTGATCTCTAAACTAATTCGAGTATGGCCAATTCATTGGGGATCTCTAAGTCGGGATTGCTCACTACCAAATCTTGGCTCCTTGGACACCCAAAAGTTGACCTCGTAAGAATGTGACCAAAATTGATGTCTAAACTAATTTGAGTATGGCCTATTCAGTGGGGATATCAAAATCGGGATTGCTCACAACGAAAACTTGGCTCCTTGGACACCCAAAAGTTGACCTCATCAGGATGTGACCAAAATTGATGTCTAAACTAATTTGAGTATGGCCAATTGAGTGGGGATCTCTAAATCAGGATTGCTCATCCCGAAATTTGGCCCCTTGGACAACCAAAATTTGACCTTGTCAGAATGTTACCAAAATTGATGTCTAAACTAATTCGAGTATCGACTATTCAGTGGGGATCTCAAATTCGGGATTGCTCACTCTCAAAATTTGGCCCCTTGACTCCCGAAATTTGAACTCGTCAAAATGTGACCAAAATTGGTATCTGAACTAATTTGTGTATGGCCAATCGAGTGGGGATCTCTAAGTCAGGACTGCTCACTCCAAAAATTTGTCCCCTTGGACATCCAAAATTTGACCTCGTAAGAATGTGACCAAAATTGATGTCTAAACTAATTCGTGTATGGCCTATTCAGTGGGATCTCCAAGTTGGGATTGCTCACTCCCAAAACTAGGCCCCTTGGACACCCAAAATTAGACTTCGTCAGAATGTGACCAAATTGGAGTCTAAACTAATTCGAGTATGGCATATTGAGTAGGAATCTCTAAGTCGGGATTGCTCACTACCAAAACTTGGCTTCTTGGACACCCAAAAGTTGACCTCGTCAGATTGTGACTAAAATTGATGTCTAAACTAATTCGAGTATGGCCAATTCAGTGGGGATCTCTAAGTCAGGACTGCTCACTTCAAAAATTTGGCACCTTGGATAACCAAAATTTCACCTCGTCAGAATGTGACCAAAATTGATGTCTAAACTAATTCGAGTATGGCCTGTTCAGTGGGGATCTCTAAGTCGTGATTGCTCACTTCCAAACCTTGGCCCCTTGGACACCCAAAATTTGACCTCGTCAGAATGTGACCAAAATTGATGTCTAAACTTATACGAGCATGGCCAATTCTGTGGGGATCTCTAAATCGGGATTGCCCACTACCAAAACTTGGCCCCTTGGACACCAAAAATTTGACCTCATCAGAATGTGACCAAAAATGATCTCTAAACTAATTCGAGTATGGCCAATTCAGTGCGGATCTCTAAGTCGCGATTGCTCATTACCAAAACTTGGCTTCTTGGACACCCAAAAGTTGACCTCGTCAGAATGTGACCAAAATTGATGTGTAAACTTATTCGAGTATGGCCAATTCAGTGGGGATCTCTAAGTCAGGCATGCTCACTCCAAAAATTTGGCACCTTGGACATCCAAAATTTCACCTCGTCAGAATGTGACCAAAATTGATGTCTAAACTAATTCGAGTATGGCCTGTTCAGTGGGGATCTCTAAGTCGTGATTGCTCACTTCCAAACATTGGCCCCTTGGACACCCAAAATTTGACCTCGTCAGAATGTGACCAAAATTGATGTCTAAACTTATACGAGTATGGCCAGTTCTGTGGGGATCTCTAAATCAGGATTGCCCACTACCAAAACTTGGCCCCTTGGACACCCAAAATTTGACCTCGTCAGAATGAGACCAAAATTGATGTCTAAACTAATTCGAGTATGGCCAATTCAGTGGGGATCTCTAAATCGGGATTGCTCACTATCAAAACTTGGCCCCTTGGACACCAAAAATTTGACCTCATCAGAATATGACCAAAATTGATGTCTAAACTAACTCGAGTATGCTGAATTCAGTGGGGATTCTAAATCGGGATTGCTCACTACGAAAACTTGGCTCCTTGGACACCCAAAAGTTGACCTCGTCAGAATGTGACCAAAATAATGTCTAAACTAATTCGAGTATGGCCTATTCAGTGGGATCTCTAATGATTGCTCACTACCAAAACTTGGCCCCTTGGACACCAAAAATTTGACCTCGTCAGAATGTGACCAAAATTGGAGTCTAAACTAATTCGATTATGGCCAATTCTGTGGGGATCTCTAAGTCAGGATTGCTCACTACCAAAACTTGGCCCCTTGTACACCCAAAATTTGACCTTGTCAGAAGGTAACCAAAATGGATGTCTAAACTAATTCGAGATGGCCAATTCAGTGGGGATCTCTAAAACAGGATTGCTCACTCCCAAAATTTGGCCCCTTGGACAACCAAAATTTGACCTTGTCAGAATGTTACCAAAATTGATGTCTAAACTGATTCATATATGGCCTATTCAGTGGGGATCTCTAAGTCGTGACTGCTCACTCCAAAAATTTGGCCCCTTGGACACAGAAAATTTGACTTCATCAGAAAGTGACCAAAACTGGAGTCTAAACTAATTCGAGTATTGCCAATTCAGTGGGGATCTCTAAGTCGCAATTGCTCACTCCCAAAATTTGGCCCCTTGGACATCCAAATTTTGCCTCGTCAGAAAGCGACCGAAATTGATGTCTAAACTAGTTCGATTATGGCCAATTCAGTGGTGATCTCTAAATCGGGATTGCTCACTACCAAAACATGGCCCCTTGGACACTCAAAATTTGACCTCATCATAATGTGACCAAAATTGATGTCTAAACTAATTTGAGTATCGCCAATTCAGTGGGGATCTCTAAATCGGGATTGCTCACTACCAAAACTTGGCCCCTTGTACACCCAAAATTTGACCTCGTCAGAATGTGACCTAAATTGGAGTCTAAACTAATTCGATTATGGCCAATTCTGTGGGGATCTCTAAATCGGGATTGCTCACTTCCAAAACTTGGCCCCTTGTACACCCAAAATTTGACCTTGTCAGAAGGTGACCGAAATGAATGTCTAAACTAATTCGAGATGGCCAATTCAGTGGGGATCTCTATGTCAGGATTGCGCACTCCCAAAACTTGGCTCCTTGGACACCCAAAAGTTGACCTCGTAAGAATGTGACCAAAATTGATGTCTAAACTAATTTGAGTATGGCCTATTCTGTGGGGGTCTCTAAATCGGGATTGCTCACTACAAAAACTTGGCTCCTTGGACACCCAAAAGTTGACCTCATCAGAATGTGACCAAAATTGATGTCTAAACTAATTTGAGTATGGCCAATTGAGTGGGTATCTCTATATCAGGATTGCTCATCCCGAAATTTGGCCCCTTGGACAACCAAAATTTGACCTTGTCAGAATGTTACCAAAATTGATGTCTAAACAAATTCGAGTATCGACTATTCAGTGTGGATCTCAAAGTCGGGATTGCTCACTCTCAAAATTTGGCCCCTTGACTCCCGAAATTTGAACTCGTCAAAATGTGACCAAAATTGGTATCTGAACTAATTTGTGTATGGCCAATCGAGTGGGGATCTCTAAATCGGGATTGCTCAGTAACAAACTTGGCCCCTTGTACACCCAAAATTTGACCTCGTCAGAATGTGACCAAAATTGATGTCTAAACTAATTCGAGTATGGCCAATTCAGTAGGGATCTCTAAGTCAGGACTGCTCACTCCAAAAATTTGGCCCCTTGGACATCCAAAATTTGACCTCGTAAGAATATGACCAAAATTGATGTCTAAACTAATTCGAGTATGGCCTGTTCAGTGGGGATCTCTAAGTCGTGATTGCTCACTTCCAAACCTTGGCCCCTTGGACACCCAAAATTTGACCTCGTCAGAATGTGACCAAAATTGATGTCTAAACTTATACGAGCATGGCCAATTCTGTTTGGATCTCTAAATCGGGATTTCCCACTACCAAAACTTGGCCCCTTGGACACCAAAAATTTGACCTCATCAGAATGTGACCAAAATTGATCTCTAAACTAATTCGAGTATGGCCAATTCAGTGCGGATCTCTAAGTCGGGATTGCTCACTACCAAAACTTGGCTTCTTGGACGCCCAAAATTTGACCTCGTCAGAATGTGACCAAAATTGATGTCTAAACTTATACGAGTATGGCCAGTTCTGTGGGGATCTCTAAATCAGGATTGCCCACTACCAAAACTTGGCCCCTTGGACACCCAAAATTTGACCTCGTCAGAATGAGACCAAAATTGATGTCTAAACTAATTCGAGTATGGCCAATTCAGTGGGGATCTCTAAATCGGGATTGCTCACTATCAAAACTTGGCCCCTTGGACACCAAAAATTTGACCTCATCAGAATATGACCAAAATTGATCTCTAAACTAATTCGAGTATGGCCGATTCAGTGGGGAACTATAAGTCGGGATTGCTCACTACCAAAACTTGGCTCCTTGGACACCCAAAAGTTGACCTCATCAGAATGTGAACAAAATTGATGTCTAAACTAATTCGAGTATGGCCAATTCAGTGGGGATCTCAAAGTCAGGACTGCACACTCCAAAAATTTGGCACCTTGGACATCCAAAATTTCACCTCGTCAGAATGTGACCAAAATTGATGTCTAAACTAATTCGAGTATGGCCTGTACAGTCGGGATCTCTAAGTCGTGATTGCTCACTTCCAAACCTTGGCGCCTTGGATACACAAAAATTTGACCTCAAAGAATGTGACCAAAATTGATGTTGAAGCTTACTCGAGTATGGCCAATTCTGTGGAGATCTCTAATTCGGGATTGCCCACTACCAAAACTTGGCCACTTGGACACCCAAAATTTCACCTCGTCAGAATGTGACCAAAATTGATGTCTAAACTAATTCGAGTATGGCCTATTCAGTGGGATCTCTAATGATTGCTCACTACCAAAACTTGGCCCCTTGGACACCAAAAATTTGACCTCGTCAGAATGTGACCAAAATTGGAGTCTAAACTAATTCGATTATGGCCAATTCTGTGGGGATCTCTAAGTCAGGATTGCTCACTACCATAACTTGGCCCCTTGTACACCCAAAATTTGACATTGTCAGAAGGCAACCAAAATGGATGTCCAAAACTAATTCGAGATGGCCAATTCAGTGGGGATCTCTAAGTCAGGATTGCTCACTCCCAAAATTTGGCCCCTTGGACAACCAAAATTTGACCTTGTCAGAATGTTACCAAAATTGATGTCTAAACTAATTCATATATGGCCTATTCAGTGGGGATCTCTAAGTTGTGACATCTCACTCCAAAAATTTGGCCCCTTGGACACAGAAAATTTGACTTCATCAGAAAGTGACCAAAACTGCAGTCTAAACTAATTCGAGTATTGCCAATTCAGTGGGGATCTCTAAGTCGCAATTGCTCACTCCCAAAATTTGGCCCCTTGGACATCCAAATTTTGCCTCGTCAGAAAGCGACCAAAATTGATGTCTAAACTAGTTCGATTATGGCCATTCAGTGGTGATCTCTAAAGCGGGATTGCTCACTACCAAAACATGGCCCCTTGGACAACCAAAATTTGACCGCATAAGAATGTGACCAAAAATTGATCTCTAAACTAATTCGAGTATGGCCAATTCATTGGGGATCTCTAAGTCGGGATTGCTCACTACCAAATCTTGGCTCCTTGGACACCCAAAAGTTGACCTCGTCAGAATGTGACCAAAATTGATGTCTAAACTAATTCGAGTATGGCCTGTTCAGTCGGGATCTCTAAGTCGTGATTGCTCACTTCCAAACCTTGGCGCCTTGGATACACAAAAATTTGACCTCGAAGAATGTGACCAAAATTGATGTCGAAGCTTATTCGAGTATGGCCAATTCTGTGGAGATCTCTAATTCGGGATTGCCCACTACCAAAACTTGGCCACTTGGACACCCAAAATTTGACCTCGTCAGAATGAGACCAAAATTGATGTCTAAACTAATTCGAGTATGGCCAATTCAGTGGGGATCTCTAAATCGGGATTGCTCACTATCAAAACTTGGCCCCTTGGACACCCAAAAGTTGACCTCGTCAGAATGTGACCAAAATTGATGTCTAAACTAATTCGAGTATGGCCAATTCAGTGGGGATCTCAAAGTCAGGACTGCTCACTCCAAAAATTTGCACCTTGGACATCCAAAATTTCACCTCATCAGAATGTGACCAAAATTGATGTCTAAACTAATTTGAGTATGGCCTGTTCAGTCGGGATCTCTAAGTCGTGATTGCTCACTTCCAAACCTTGGCGCCTTGGATACACAAAATTTGACCTCATCAGAATGTGACCAAAATTGATGTCTAAACTTATTCGAGTATGGCCAATTCTGTGGGGATCTCTAAATCGGGATTGCTCACTACCAAATCTTGGCTCCTTGGACACCCAAAAGTTGACCTCGTCAGAATGTGACCAAAATTGATGTCTAAACTAATTCGAGTATGGCCTGTTCAGTCGGGATCTCTAAGTCGTGATTGCTCACTTCCAAACCTTGGCGCCTTGGATACACAAAAATTTGACCTCGAAGAATGTGACCAAAATTGATGTCGAAGCTTATTCGAGTATGGCCAATTCTGTGGAGATCTCTAATTCGGGATTGCCCACTACCAAAACTTGGCCACTTGGACACCCAAAATTTGACCTCGTCAGAATGAGACCAAAATTGATGTCTAAACTAATTTGAGTATGGCCCATTGAGTGGGGATCTCTAAATCGGAATTGCTCACTATCAAAACTGTGCCCCTTTTACACCCAAAATTTGACCTTGTCAGAATGTGACCAAAATTGATGTCTAAACTAACTCGAGTATGCCGAATTCAGTGGGGATTCTAAATCCGGATTGCTCACTACGAAAACTTGGCTCCTTGGACACCCAAAAGTTGACCTCGTCAGAATGTGACCAAAATTTCACCTCGTCAGAATGTGACCAAAATTGATGTCTAAACTAATTCGAGTATGGCCTGTTCAGTCGGGATCTCTAAGTCGTGATTGCTCACTTCCATACCTTGGCGCATTGGATACACAAAAATTTGACTTCGTAGAATGTGACCAAAATTGATGTCGAAGCTTATTCGAGTATGGCCAATTCTGTGGAGATCTCTAATTCGGGATTGCCCACTACCAAAACTTGGCCACTTGGACACCCAAAATTTGACCTCGTCAGAATGAGACCAAAATTGATGTCTAAACTAATTCGAGTATGGCCAATTCAGTGGGGATCTCTAAATCGGGATTGCTCACTATCAAAACTTGGCCCCTTGGACACCCAAAAGTTGACCTCGTCAGAATGTGACCAAAATTGATGTCTAAACTAATTCGAGTATGGCCAATTCAGTGGGGATCTCAAAGTCAGGACTGCTCACTCCAAAAATTTGCACCTTGGACATCCAAAATTTCACCTCATCAGAATGTGACCAAAATTGATGTCTAAACTAATTCGAGTATGGCCTGTTCAGTTGGGATCTCTAAGTCGTGATTGCTCACTTCCAAACCTTGGCGCCTTGGATACACAAAATTTGACCTCATCAGAATGTGACCAAAATTGATGTCTAAACTTATTCGAGTATGGCCAATTCTGTGGGGATCTCTAAATCGGGATTGCCCACTACCAAAACTTGGCCCCTTGGACACCCAAAATTTGACCTCGTCAGAATGAGACCAAAATTGATGTCTAAACTAATTCGAGTATGGCCAATTCAGTGGGGATCTCTAAATCGGGATTGCTCACTATCAAAACTTGGCCCCTTGGACACCAAAAATTTGACCTCATCAGAATGTGACCAAAATTGATCTCTAAACTAATTCGAGTATGGCCAATTCAGTGGGGACCTCTAAGTCAGGACTGCTCACTCCAAAAATTTGGCACCTTGGACATCCAAAATTTCACCTCGTCAGAATGTGACCAAAATTGATGTCTAAACTAATTAGAGTATGGCCTGTTCAGTCGGGATCTCTAAGTCGTGATTGCTCACTTCCAAACCTTGGCGCCTTGGATACACAAAAATTTGACCTCGAAGAATGTGACCAAAATTGATGTCGAAGCTTATTCGAGTATGGCCAATTCTGTGGAGATCTCTAATTCGGGATTGCCCACTACCAAAACTTGGCCACTTGGACACCCAAAATTTCACCTCGTCAGAATGTGACCAAAATTGATGTCTAAATTAATTCGAGTATGGCCAATTCAGTGGGGATCTCTAAATCGGGATTGCTCACTATCAAAACTTGGCCCCTTGGACACCAAAAATTTGACCTCATCAGAATGTGACCAAAATTGATCTCTAAACTAATTCGAGTATGGCCGATTCAGTGGGGAACTATAAGTCGGGACTGCTCACTACCAAAACTTGGCTCCTTGGACACCCAAAAGTTGACCTCGTCAGAATGTGAACAAAATTGATGTCTAAACTTATACGAGTATGGCCAGTTCTGTGGGGATCTCTAAATCAGGATTGCCACTACCAAAACTTGGCCCCTTGGACACCCAAAATTTGACCTCGTCAGAATGAGACCAAAATTGATGTCTAAACTAATTCGAGTATGGCCAATTCAGTGGGGATCTCTAAATCGGGATTGCTCACTATCAAAACTTGGCCCCTTGGACACCAAAAATTTGACCTCATCAGAATATGACCAAAATTGATCTCTAAACTAATTCGAGTATGGCCGATTCAGTGGGGATCTCAAAGTCAGGACTGCACACTCCAAAAATTTGGCACCTTGGACATCCAAAATTTCACCTCGTCAGAATGTGACCAAAATTGATGTCTAAACTAATTCGAGTATGGCCTGTTCAGTCGGGATCTCTAAGTCGTGATTGCTCACTTCCAAACCTTGGCGCCTTGGATACACAAAAATTTGACCTCGAAGAATGTGACCAAAATTGATGTCGAAGCTTATTCGAGTATGGCCAATTCTGTGGAGATCTCTAATTCGGGATTGCCCACTACCAAAACTTGGCCACTTGGACACCCAAAATTTCACCTCGTCAGAATGTGACCAAAATTGATGTCTAAACTAATTCGAGTATGGCCTATTCAGTGGGATCTCTAATGATTGCTCACTACCAAAACTTGGCCCCTTGGACACCAAAAATTTGACCTCGTCAGAATGTGACCAAAATTGGAGTCTAAACTAATTCGATTATGGCCAATTCTGTGGGGATCTCTAAGTCAGGATTGCTCACTACGATAACTTGGCCCCTTGTACACCCAAAATTTGACATTGTCAGAAGGCAACCAAAATGGATGTCCAAAACTAATTCGAGATGGCCAATTCAGTGGGGATCTCTAAGTCAGGATTGCTCACTCCCAAAATTTGGCCCCTTGGACAACCAAAATTTGACCTTGTCAGAATGTTACCAAAATTGATGTCTAAACTAATTCATATATGGCCTATTCAGTGGGATCTCTAAGTCGTGACATCTCACTCCAAAAATTTGGCCCCTTGGACACAGAAAATTTGACTTCATCAGAAAGTGACCAAAACTGGAGTCTAAACTAATTCGAGTATTGCCAATTCAGTGGGGATCTCTAAGTCGCAATTGCTCACTCCCAAAATTTGGCCCCTTGGACATCCAAATTTTGCCTCGTCAGAAAGCGACCAAAATTGATGTCTAAACTAGTTCGATTATGGCCAATTCAGTGGTGATCTCTAAAGCGGGATTGCTCACTACCAAAACATGGCCCCTTGGACAACCAAAATTTGACCTCATAAGAATGTGACCAAAAATTGATCTCTAAACTAATTCGAGTATGGCCAATTCATTGGGGATCTCTAAGTCGGGATTGCTCACTACCAAATCTTGGCTCCTTGGACACCCAAAAGTTGACCTCATCAGAATGTGACCAAAATTGATGTCTAAACTAATTCGAGTATGGCCTGTTCAGTCGGGATCTCTAAGTCGTGATTGCTCACTTCCAAACCTTGGCGCCTTGGATACACAAAAATTTGACCTCGAAGAATGTGACCAAAATTGATGTCGAAGCTTATTCGAGTATGGCCAATTCTGTGGAGATCTCTAATTCGGGATTGCCCACTACCAAAACTTGGCCACTTGGACACCCAAAATTTGACCTCGTCAGAATGAGACCAAAATTGATGTCTAAACTAATTTGAGTATGGCCCATTGAGTGGGGATCTCTAAATCGGAATTGCTCACTATCAAAACTGTGCCCCTTTTACACCCAAAATTTGACCTTGTCAGAATGTGACCAAAATTGATGTCTAAACTAACTCGAGTATGCCGAATTCAGTGGGGATTCTAAATCCGGATTGCTCACTACGAAAACTTGGCTCCTTGGACACCCAAAAGTTGGCCTCGTCAGAATGTGACCAAAATTTCACCTCGTCAGAATGTGACCAAAATTGATGTCTAAACTAATTCGAGTATGGCCTGTTCAGTCGGGATCTCTAAGTCGTGATTGCTCACTTCCATACCTTGGCGCATTGGATACACAAAAATTTGACCTCGTAGAATGTGACCAAAATTGATGTCGAATGGCCAATTCTGTGGAGATCTCTAATTCGGGATTGCCCACTACCAAAACTTGGCCACTTGGACACCCAAAATTTGACCTCGTCAGAATGAGACCAAAATTGATGTCTAAACTAATTCGAGTATGGCCAATTCAGTGGGGATCTCTAAATCGGGATTGCTCACTATCAAAACTTGGCCCCTTGGACACCCAAAAGTTGACCTCGTCAGAATGTGACCAAAATTGATGTCTAAACTAATTCGAGTATGGCCAATTCAGTGGGGATCTCAAAGTCAGGACTGCTCGCTCCAAAAATTTGCACCTTGGACATCCAAAATTTCACCTCATCAGAATGTGACCAAAATTGATGTCTAAACTAATTCGAGTATGGCCTGTTCAGTCGGGATCTCTAAGTCGTGATTGCTCACTTCCAAACCTTGGCGCCTTGGATACACAAAATTTGACCTCATCAGAATGTGACCAAAATTGATGTCTAAACTTATTCGAGTATGGCCAATTCTGTGGGGATCTCTAAATCGGGATTGCCCACTACCAAAACTTGGCCCCTTGGACACCCAAAATTTGACCTCGTCAGAATGAGACCAAAATTGATGTCTAAACTAATTCGAGTATGGCCAATTCAGTGGGGATCTCTAAATCGGGATTGCTCACTATCAAAACTTGGCCCCTTGGACACCAAAAATTTGACCTCATCAGAATGTGACCAAAATTGATCTCTAAACTAATTCGAGTATGGCCAATTCAGTGGGGACCTCTAAGTCAGGACTGCTCACTCCAAAAATTTGGCACCTTGGACATCCAAAATTTCACCTCGTCAGAATGTGACCAAAATTGATGTCTAAACTAATTAGAGTATGGCCTGTTCATGGGGATCTCTAAGTCGTGATTGCTCACTTCCAAACCTTGGCCTCTTGGACACCCAAAATTTGACCTCGAAGAATGTGACCAAAATTGATGTCGAAGCTTATTCGAGTATGGCCAATTCTGTGGAGATCTCTAATTCGGGATTGCCCACTACCAAAACTTGGCCACTTGGACACCCAAAATTTGACCTCGTCAGAATGAGACCAAAATTGATGTCTAAACTAATTCGAGTATGGCCAATTCAGTGGGGATCTCTAAATCGGGATTGCTCACTATCAAAACTTGGCCCCTTGGACACCCAAAAGTTGACCTCGTCAGAATGTGACCAAAATTGATGTCTAAACTAATTCGAGTATGGCCAATTCAGTGGGGATCTCAAAGTCAGGACTGCACACTCCAAAAATTTGGCACCTTGGACATCCAAAATTTCACCTCGTCAGAATGTGACCAAAATTGATGTCTAAACTAATTCGAGTATGGCCTGTTCAGTCGGGATCTCTAAGTCGTGATTGCTCACTTCCAAACCTTGGCGCCTTGGATACACAAAAATTTGACCTCGAAGAATGTGACCAAAATTGATGTCGAATCTTATTCGAGTATGGCCAATTCTGTGGAGATCTCTAATTCGGGATTGCCCACTACCAAAACTTGGCCACTTGGACACCCAAAATTTGACCTCGTCAGAATGAGACCAGAATTGATGTCTAAACTAATTTGAGTATGGCCCATTGAGTGGGGATCTCTAAATCGGAATTGCTCACTATCAAAACTGTGCCCCTTGGACACCCAAAATCTGACCTTGTCAGAATGTGACCAAAATTGATGTCTAAACTAACTCGAGTATGCCGAATTCAGTGGGGATTTAAATCGGGATTGCTCACTACGAAAACTTGGCTCCTTGGACACCCAAAAGTTGATCTCGTCAGAATGTGACCAAAATTGATGTCTAAACTAATTCGAGTATGGCCTATTCAGTGGGATCTCTAATGATTGCTCACTACCATAACTTGGCCCCTTGTACACCCAAAATTTGACATTGTCAGAAGGCAACCAAAATGGATGTCTAAACTAATTCGAGATGGCCAATTCAGTGGGGATCTCTAAGTCAGGATTGCTCACTCCCAAAATTTGGCCCCTTGGACAACAAAAATTTGACCTTGTCAGAATGTTACCAAAATTCATGTCTAAACTAATTCATATATGGCCCATTCAGTGGGGATCTCTAAGTCGTGACATCTCACTCCAAAAATTTGGCCCCTTGGACACAGAAAATTTGACTTCATCAGAAAGTGACCAAAACTGGAGTCTAAACTAATTCGAGTATTGCCGATTCAGTGGGGATCTCTAAGTCGCAATTGCTCACTCCCAAAATTTGCATCTTGGACATCCAAAATTTGCCTCATCAGAAAGCGACCAAAATTGATGTCTAAACTAGTTCGATTATGGCCAATTCAGTGGTGATCTCTAAATCGGGATTGCTCACTACCAAAACATGGCCCCTTGGACAACCAAAATTTGACCTCATAAGAATGTGACCAAAAATTGATCTCTAAACTAATTCGAGTATGGCCAATTCATTGGGGATCTCTAAGTCGGGATTGCTCACTACCAAATCTTGGCTCCTTGGACACCCAAAAGTTGACCTCGTAAGAATGTGACCAAAATTGATGTCTAAACTAATTCGAGTATGGCCAATTCAGTGGGGATCTCAAAGTCAGGACTGCTCACTCCAATAATTTGGCACCTTGGACATCCAAAATTTCACCTCGTCAGAATGTGACCAAAATTGATGTCTAAAGTAATTCGAGTATGGCCTGTTCAGTCGGGATCTCTAAGTCGTGATTGCTCACTTCCAAACCTTGGCGCCTTGGATACACAAAAATTTGACCTCGAAGAATGTGACCAAAATTGATGTCGAAGCTTATTCGAGTATGGCCAATTCTGTGGAGATCTCTAATTCGGGATTGCCCACTACCAAAACTTGGCCACTTGGACACCCAAAATTTGACCTCGTCAGAATGAGACCAAAATTGATGTCTAAACTAATTTGAGTATGGCCCATTGAGTGGGGATCTCTAAATCGGAATTGCTCACTATCAAAACTGTGCCCCTTGGACACCCAAAATTTGACCTTGTCAGAATGTGACCAAAATTGATGTCTAAACTAACTCGAGTATGCCGAATTCAGTGGGGATTCTAAATCCGGATTGCTCACTACGAAAACTTGGCTCCTTGGACACCCAAAAGTTGACCTCGTCAGAATGTGACCAAAATTTCACCTCGTCAGAATGTGACCAAAATTGATGTCTAAACTAATTCGAGTATGGCCTGTTCAGTCGGGATCTCTAAGTCGTGATTGCTCACTTCCATACCTTGGCGCATTGGATACACAAAAATTTGACCTCGTAGAATGTGACCAAAATTGATGTCGAAGCTTATTCGAGTATGGCCAATTCTGTGGAGATCTCTAATTCGGGATTGCCCACTACCAAAACTTGGCCACTTGGACACCCAAAATTTGACCTCGTCAGAACGAGACCAAAATTGATGTCTAAACTAATTCGAGTATGGCCAATTCAGTGGAGATCTCTAAGTCGGGATTGCTCACTACCAAATCTTGGCTCCTTGGACACCCAAAAGTTGACCTCGTAAGAATGTGACCAAAATTGATGTCTAAACTAATTCGAGTATGGCCAATTCAGTGGGGATCTCAAAGTCAGGACTGCTCACTCCAATAATTTGGCACCTTGGACATCCAAAATTTCACCTCGTCAGAATGTGACCAAAATTGATGTCTAAAGTAATTCGAGTATGGCCTGTTCAGTCGGGATCTCTAAGTCGTGATTGCTCACTTCCAAACCTTGGCGCCTTGGATACACAAAAATTTGACCTCGAAGAATGTGACCAAAATTGATGTCGAAGCTTATTCGAGTATGGCCAATTCTGTGGAGATCTCTAATTCGGGATTGCCCACTACCAAAACTTGGCCACTTGGACACCCAAAATTTGACCTCGTCAGAATGAGACCAAAATTGATGTCTAAACTAATTTGAGTATGGCCCATTGAGTGGGGATCTCTAAATCGGAATTGCTCACTATCAAAACTGTGCCCCTTGGACACCCAAAATTTGACCTTGTCAGAATGTGACCAAAATTGATGTCTAAACTAACTCGAGTATGCCGAATTCAGTGGGGATTCTAAATCCGGATTGCTCACTACGAAAACTTGGCTCCTTGGACACCCAAAAGTTGACCTCGTCAGAATGTGACCAAAATTTCACCTCGTCAGAATGTGACCAAAATTGATGTCTAAACTAATTCGAGTATGGCCTGTTCAGTCGGGATCTCTAAGTCATGATTGCTCACTTCCATACCTTGGCGCATTGGATACACAAAAATTTGACCTCGTAGAATGTGACCAAAATTGATGTCGAAGCTTATTCGAGTATGGCCAATTCTGTGGAGATCTCTAATTCGGGATTGCCCACTACCAAAACTTGGCCACTTGGACACCCAAAATTTGACCTCGTCAGAACGAGACCAAAATTGATGTCTAAACTAATTCGAGTATGGCCAATTCAGTGGAGATCTCTAAATCGGGATTGCTCACTATCAAAACTTGGCCCCTTGGACACCCAAAAGTTGACCTCGTCAGAATGTGACCAAAATTGATGTCTAAACTAATTCGAGTATGGCCAATTCAGCGGGGATCTCAAAGTCAGGACTGCTCACTCCAAAAATTTGCACCTTGGACATCCAAAATTTCACCTCGTCAGAATGTGACCAAAATTGATGTCTAAACTAATTCGAGTATGGCCTGTTCAGTCGGGATCTCTAAGTCGTGATTGCTCACTTCCAAACCTTGGCGCCTTGGATACACAAAATTTGACCTCATCAGAATGTGACCAAAATTGATGTCTAAACTTATTCGAGTATGGCCAATTCTGTGGGGATCTCTAAATCGGGATTGCCCACTACCAAAACTTGGCCCCTTGGACACCCAAAATTTGACCTCGTCAGAATGAGACCAAAATTGATGTCTAAACTAATTCGCGTATGGCCAATTCAGTGGGGATCTCTAAATCGGGATTGCTCACTATCAAAACTTGGCCCCTTGGACACCAAAAATTTGACCTCATCAGAATGTGACCAAAATTGATCTCTAAACTAATTCGAGTATGGCCAATTCAGTGGGGATCTCTAAGTCAGGACTGCTCACTCCAAAAATTTGGCACCTTGGACACCCAAAAATTGACCTCGTCAGAATGTGACCAAAATTGATGTCTAAACTTATACGAGTATGGCCAATTCTGTGTTGATCTCTAAATCTGGATTGCCCACTACCAAAACTTGGCCCCTTGGACACCAAAAATTTGACCTCGTCAGAATGAGACCAAAATTGATGTCAAAACTAATTCGAGTATGGCCAATTCAGTGGGGATCTCTAAATCGGGATTGCTCACTATCAAAACTTGGCCCCTTGGACACCAAAAATTTGACCTCATCAGAATATGACCAAAATTGATCTCTAAACTAATTCTGGTATGGCCAATTCAGTGGGGATCTCTAATTCGGGATTGCTCACTACCAAAACTTGGCTCCTTGTACACCCAAAATTTGACCTCGTCAGAATGTGACCAAAATTGATGTCTAAACTAATTCGAGTATGGCCAATTCAGTAGGGATCTCTAAGTCAGGACTGCTCACTCCAAAAATTTGGCACCTTGGACATCCAAAATTTCACCTCGTCAGAATGTGACCAAAATTGATGTCTAAACTAATTCGAGTATGGCCTGTTCAGTCGGGATCTCTAAGTCGTGATTGCTCACTTCCAAACCTTGGCGCCTTGGATACACAAAAATTTGACCTCGAAGAATGTGACCAAAATTGATGTCGAAGCTTATTCGAGTATGGCCAATTCTGTGGAGATCTCTAATTCGGGATTGCCCACTACCAAAACTTGGCCACTTGGACACCCAAAATTTGACCTCGTCAGAATGAGACCAAAATTGATGTCTAAACTAATTTGAGTATGGCCCATTGAGTGGGGATCTCTAAATCGGAATTGCTCACTATCAAAACTGTGCCCCTTGGACACCCAAAATTTGACCTCGTCAGAATGTGACCAAAATTGATGTCTAAACTAACTCGAGTATGCCGAATTCAGTGGCGATTCTAAATCGGGATTGCTCACTACGAAAACTTGGCTCCTTGGACACCCAAAAGTTGACCTCGTCAGAATGTGACCAAAATTGATGTCTAAAATAATTCGAGTATGGCCTATTCAGTGGGATCTCTAATGATTGCTCACTACCAAAACTTGGCCCCTTGGACACCAAAAATTTGACCTCGTCAGAATGTGACCAAAATTGGAGTCTAAACTAATTCGATTATGGCCAATTCTGTGGGGATCTTTAAGTCAGGATTGCTCACTACCAAAACTTGCCCCCTTGTACACCCAAAATTTGACCTTGTCAGAAGGTAACCAAAATGGACGTCTAAACTAATTCGAGATGGCCAATTCAGTGGGGATCTCTAAGTCAGGATTGCTCACTCCCAAAATTTGGCCCCTTGGACAACCAAAATTTGACCTTGTCAGAATGTTACCAAAATTGATGTCTAAACTAATTCATATATGGCCTATTCAGTGGGGATCTCATATCATGACTGCTCACTCCAAGAATTTGGCCCCTTGGACACAGAAAATTTGACTTCATAAGAAAGTGACCAAAACTGGAGTCTAAACTAATTCGAGTATTGCCAATTCAGTGGGGATCTCTAAGTCGCAATTGCTCACTCCCAAAATTTGGCCCCTTGGACATCCAAAATTTGCCTCGTCAGAAAGCGACCAAAATTGATGTCTAAACTAGTTCGATTATGGCCAATTCAGTGGTGATCTCTAATCGGGATTGCTCACTACCAAAACATGGCCCCTTGGACACTCAAAATTTCACCTCATCATAATGTGACCAAAATTGATGTCTAAACTAATTTGAGTTTTGCCAATTCTGTGGGGATCTCTGAATCGGGATTGCTCACTACCAAAACTTGGCCCCTTGTACACCCAAAATTTGACCTCGTCAGAATGTGATCTAAATTGGAGTCTAAACTGATTCGAGTATGGCCAATTAGGTGGGATCTCTAAGTCGGGATTGCTCACTCCCAAAATTTAGCCCCTTGGACACCCAAAATTTGCCGCGTCAGAAAGGGAGCAAAATTGATGCCTAGACTAATTCGATTATGGCCAATTCTGTGGGGATCTCTAAATCGGGATTGCTCACTTCCAAACCTTGGCCCCTTGTACACCCAAAATTTGACCTTGTCAGAAGGTGACCGAAATGGATGTCGACACTAATTCGAGATGGCCAATTCAGTGGGGATCTCTATGTCAGGATTGCTCACTCCCAAAATTTGGCCCCTTGGACAACCAAAATTTGACCTTGTCAGAATGTTACCAAAATTGATGTCTAAACTAATTCATATATGGCCTATTCAGTGGGGATCTCTAAGTTGTGACATCTCACTCCAAAAATTTGGCCCCTTGGACACAGAAAATTTGACTTCATCAGAAAGTGACCAAAACTGCAGTCTAAACTAATTCGAGTATTGCCAATTCAGTGGGGATCTCTAAGTCGCAATTGCTCACTCCCAAAATTTGGCCCCTTGGACATCCAAATTTTGCCTCGTCAGAAAGCGACCAAAATTGATGTCTAAACTAGTTCGATTATGGCCATTCAGTGGTGATCTCTAAAGCGGGATTGCTCACTACCAAAACATGGCCCCTTGGACAACCAAAATTTGACCGCATAAGAATGTGACCAAAAATTGATCTCTAAACTAATTCGAGTATGGCCAATTCATTGGGGATCTCTAAGTCGGGATTGCTCACTACCAAATCTTGGCTCCTTGGACACCCAAAAGTTGACCTCGTCAGAATGTGACCAAAATTGATGTCTAAACTAATTCGAGTATGGCCTGTTCAGTCGGGATCTCTAAGTCGTGATTGCTCACTTCCAAACCTTGGCGCCTTGGATACACAAAAATTTGACCTCGAAGAATGTGACCAAAATTGATGTCGAAGCTTATTCGAGTATGGCCAATTCTGTGGAGATCTCTAATTCGGGATTGCCCACTACCAAAACTTGGCCACTTGGACACCCAAAATTTGACCTCGTCAGAATGAGACCAAAATTGATGTCTAAACTAATTCGAGTATGGCCAATTCAGTGGGGATCTCTAAATCGGGATTGCTCACTATCAAAACTTGGCCCCTTGGACACCCAAAAGTTGACCTCGTCAGAATGTGACCAAAATTGATGTCTAAACTAATTCGAGTATGGCCAATTCAGTGGGGATCTCAAAGTCAGGACTGCTCACTCCAAAAATTTGCACTTTGGACATCCAAAATTTCACCTCATCAGAATGTGACCAAAATTGATGTCTAAACTAATTTGAGTATGGCCTGTTCTGTCGGGATCTCTAAGTCGTGATTGCTCACTTCCAAACCTTGGCGCCTTGGATACACAAAATTTGACCTCATCAGAATGTGACCAAAATTGATGTCTAAACTTATTCGAGTATGGCCAATTCTGTGGGGATCTCTAAATCGGGATTGCTCACTACCAAATCTTGGCTCCTTGGACACCCAAAAGTTGACCTCGTCAGAATGTGACCAAAATTGATGTCTAAACTAATTCGAGTATGGCCTGTTCAGTCGGGATCTCTAAGTCGTGATTGCTCACTTCCAAACCTTGGCGCCTTGGATACACAAAAATTTGACCTCGAAGAATGTGACCAAAATTGATGTCGAAGCTTATTCGAGTATGGCCAATTCTGTGGAGATCTCTAATTCGGGATTGCCCACTACCAAAACTTGGCCACTTGGACACCCAAAATTTGACCTCGTCAGAATGAGACCAAAATTGATGTCTAAACTAATTTGAGTATGGCCCATTGAGTGGGGATCTCTAAATCGGAATTGCTCACTATCAAAACTGTGCCCCTTTTACACCCAAAATTTGACCTTGTCAGAATGTGACCAAAATTGATGTCTAAACTAACTCGAGTATGCCGAATTCAGTGGGGATTCTAAATCCGGATTGCTCACTACGAAAACTTGGCTCCTTGGACACCCAAAAGTTGACCTCGTCAGAATGTGACCAAAATTTCACCTCGTCAGAATGTGACCAAAATTGATGTCTAAACTAATTCGAGTATGGCCTGTTCAGTCGGGATCTCTAAGTCGTGATTGCTCACTTCCATACCTTGGCGCATTGGATACACAAAAATTTGACTTCGTAGAATGTGACCAAAATTGATGTCGAAGCTTATTCGAGTATGGCCAATTCTGTGGAGATCTCTAATTCGGGATTGCCCACTACCAAAACTTGGCCACTTGGACACCCAAAATTTGACCTCGTCAGAATGAGACCAAAATTGATGTCTAAACTAATTCGAGTATGGCCAATTCAGTGGGGATCTCTAAATCGGGATTGCTCACTATCAAAACTTGGCCCCTTGGACACCCAAAAGTTGACCTCGTCAGAATGTGACCAAAATTGATGTCTAAACTAATTCGAGTATGGCCAATTCAGTGGGGATCTCAAAGTCAGGACTGCTCACTCCAAAAATTTGCACCTTGGACATCCAAAATTTCACCTCATCAGAATGTGACCAAAATTGATGTCTAAACTAATTCGAGTATGGCCTGTTCAGTTGGGATCTCTAAGTCGTGATTGCTCACTTCCAAACCTTGGCGCCTTGGATACACAAAATTTGACCTCATCAGAATGTGACCAAAATTGATGTCTAAACTTATTCGAGTATGGCCAATTCTGTGGGGATCTCTAAATCGGGATTGCCCACTACCAAAACTTGGCCCCTTGGACACCCAAAATTTGACCTCGTCAGAATGAGACCAAAATTGATGTCTAAACTAATTCGAGTATGGCCAATTCAGTGGGGATCTCTAAATCGGGATTGCTCACTATCAAAACTTGGCCCCTTGGACACCAAAAATTTGACCTCATCAGAATATGACCAAAATTGATCTCTAAACTAATTCGAGTATGGCCGATTCAGTGGGGATCTCAAAGTCAGGACTGCACACTCCAAAAATTTGGCACCTTGGACATCCAAAATTTCACCTCGTCAGAATGTGACCAAAATTGATGTCTAAACTAATTCGAGTATGGCCTGTTCAGTCGGGATCTCTAAGTCGTGATTGCTCACTTCCAAACCTTGGCGCCTTGGATACACAAAAATTTGACCTCGAAGAATGTGACCAAAATTGATGTCGAAGCTTATTCGAGTATGGCCAATTCTGTGGAGATCTCTAATTCGGGATTGCCCACTACCAAAACTTGGCCACTTGGACACCCAAAATTTCACCTCGTCAGAATGTGACCAAAATTGATGTCTAAACTAATTCGAGTATGGCCTATTCAGTGGGATCTCTAATGATTGCTCACTACCAAAACTTGGCCCCTTGGACACCAAAAATTTGACCTCGTCAGAATGTGACCAAAATTGGAGTCTAAACTAATTCGATTATGGCCAATTCTGTGGGGATCTCTAAGTCAGGATTGCTCACTACGATAACTTGGCCCCTTGTACACCCAAAATTTGACATTGTCAGAAGGCAACCAAAATGGATGTCCAAAACTAATTCGAGATGGCCAATTCAGTGGGGATCTCTAAGTCAGGATTGCTCACTCCCAAAATTTGGCCCCTTGGACAACCAAAATTTGACCTTGTCAGAATGTTACCAAAATTGATGTCTAAACTAATTCATATATGGCCTATTCAGTGGGATCTCTAAGTCGTGACATCTCACTCCAAAAATTTGGCCCCTTGGACACAGAAAATTTGACTTCATCAGAAAGTGACCAAAACTGGAGTCTAAACTAATTCGAGTATTGCCAATTCAGTGGGGATCTCTAAGTCGCAATTGCTCACTCCCAAAATTTGGCCCCTTGGACATCCAAATTTTGCCTCGTCAGAAAGCGACCAAAATTGATGTCTAAACTAGTTCGATTATGGCCAATTCAGTGGTGATCTCTAAAGCGGGATTGCTCACTACCAAAACATGGCCCCTTGGACAACCAAAATTTGACCTCATAAGAATGTGACCAAAAATTGATCTCTAAACTAATTCGAGTATGGCCAATTCATTGGGGATCTCTAAGTCGGGATTGCTCACTACCAAATCTTGGCTCCTTGGACACCCAAAAGTTGACCTCATCAGAATGTGACCAAAATTGATGTCTAAACTAATTCGAGTATGGCCTGTTCAGTCGGGATCTCTAAGTCGTGATTGCTCACTTCCAAACCTTGGCGCCTTGGATACACAAAAATTTGACCTCGAAGAATGTGACCAAAATTGATGTCGAAGCTTATTCGAGTATGGCCAATTCTGTGGAGATCTCTAATTCGGGATTGCCCACTACCAAAACTTGGCCACTTGGACACCCAAAATTTGACCTCGTCAGAATGAGACCAAAATTGATGTCTAAACTAATTTGAGTATGGCCCATTGAGTGGGGATCTCTAAATCGGAATTGCTCACTATCAAAACTGTGCCCCTTTTACACCCAAAATTTGACCTTGTCAGAATGTGACCAAAATTGATGTCTAAACTAACTCGAGTATGCCGAATTCAGTGGGGATTCTAAATCCGGATTGCTCACTACGAAAACTTGGCTCCTTGGACACCCAAAAGTTGGCCTCGTCAGAATGTGACCAAAATTTCACCTCGTCAGAATGTGACCAAAATTGATGTCTAAACTAATTCGAGTATGGCCTGTTCAGTCGGGATCTCTAAGTCGTGATTGCTCACTTCCATACCTTGGCGCATTGGATACACAAAAATTTGACCTCGTAGAATGTGACCAAAATTGATGTCGAATGGCCAATTCTGTGGAGATCTCTAATTCGGGATTGCCCACTACCAAAACTTGGCCACTTGGACACCCAAAATTTGACCTCGTCAGAATGAGACCAAAATTGATGTCTAAACTAATTCGAGTATGGCCAATTCAGTGGGGATCTCTAAATCGGGATTGCTCACTATCAAAACTTGGCCCCTTGGACACCCAAAAGTTGACCTCGTCAGAATGTGACCAAAATTGATGTCTAAACTAATTCGAGTATGGCCAATTCAGTGGGGATCTCAAAGTCAGGACTGCTCGCTCCAAAAATTTGCACCTTGGACATCCAAAATTTCACCTCATCAGAATGTGACCAAAATTGATGTCTAAACTAATTCGAGTATGGCCTGTTCAGTCGGGATCTCTAAGTCGTGATTGCTCACTTCCAAACCTTGGCGCCTTGGATACACAAAATTTGACCTCATCAGAATGTGACCAAAATTGATGTCTAAACTTATTCGAGTATGGCCAATTCTGTGGGGATCTCTAAATCGGGATTGCCCACTACCAAAACTTGGCCCCTTGGACACCCAAAATTTGACCTCGTCAGAATGAGACCAAAATTGATGTCTAAACTAATTCGAGTATGGCCAATTCAGTGGGGATCTCTAAATCGGGATTGCTCACTATCAAAACTTGGCCCCTTGGACACCAAAAATTTGACCTCATCAGAATGTGACCAAAATTGATCTCTAAACTAATTCGAGTATGGCCAATTCAGTGGGGACCTCTAAGTCAGGACTGCTCACTCCAAAAATTTGGCACCTTGGACATCCAAAATTTCACCTCGTCAGAATGTGACCAAAATTGATGTCTAAACTAATTAGAGTATGGCCTGTTCATGGGGATCTCTAAGTCGTGATTGCTCACTTCCAAACCTTGGCCTCTTGGACACCCAAAATTTGACCTCGAAGAATGTGACCAAAATTGATGTCGAAGCTTATTCGAGTATGGCCAATTCTGTGGAGATCTCTAATTCGGGATTGCCCACTACCAAAACTTGGCCACTTGGACACCCAAAATTTGACCTCGTCAGAATGAGACCAAAATTGATGTCTAAACTAATTCGAGTATGGCCAATTCAGTGGGGATCTCTAAATCGGGATTGCTCACTATCAAAACTTGGCCCCTTGGACACCCAAAAGTTGACCTCGTCAGAATGTGACCAAAATTGATGTCTAAACTAATTCGAGTATGGCCAATTCAGTGGGGATCTCAAAGTCAGGACTGCACACTCCAAAAATTTGGCACCTTGGACATCCAAAATTTCACCTCGTCAGAATGTGACCAAAATTGATGTCTAAACTAATTCGAGTATGGCCTGTTCAGTCGGGATCTCTAAGTCGTGATTGCTCACTTCCAAACCTTGGCGCCTTGGATACACAAAAATTTGACCTCGAAGAATGTGACCAAAATTGATGTCGAATCTTATTCGAGTATGGCCAATTCTGTGGAGATCTCTAATTCGGGATTGCCCACTACCAAAACTTGGCCACTTGGACACCCAAAATTTGACCTCGTCAGAATGAGACCAGAATTGATGTCTAAACTAATTTGAGTATGGCCCATTGAGTGGGGATCTCTAAATCGGAATTGCTCACTATCAAAACTGTGCCCCTTGGACACCCAAAATCTGACCTTGTCAGAATGTGACCAAAATTGATGTCTAAACTAACTCGAGTATGCCGAATTCAGTGGGGATTTAAATCGGGATTGCTCACTACGAAAACTTGGCTCCTTGGACACCCAAAAGTTGATCTCGTCAGAATGTGACCAAAATTGATGTCTAAACTAATTCGAGTATGGCCTATTCAGTGGGATCTCTAATGATTGCTCACTACCATAACTTGGCCCCTTGTACACCCAAAATTTGACATTGTCAGAAGGCAACCAAAATGGATGTCTAAACTAATTCGAGATGGCCAATTCAGTGGGGATCTCTAAGTCAGGATTGCTCACTCCCAAAATTTGGCCCCTTGGACAACAAAAATTTGACCTTGTCAGAATGTTACCAAAATTCATGTCTAAACTAATTCATATATGGCCCATTCAGTGGGGATCTCTAAGTCGTGACATCTCACTCCAAAAATTTGGCCCCTTGGACACAGAAAATTTGACTTCATCAGAAAGTGACCAAAACTGGAGTCTAAACTAATTCGAGTATTGCCGATTCAGTGGGGATCTCTAAGTCGCAATTGCTCACTCCCAAAATTTGCATCTTGGACATCCAAAATTTGCCTCATCAGAAAGCGACCAAAATTGATGTCTAAACTAGTTCGATTATGGCCAATTCAGTGGTGATCTCTAAATCGGGATTGCTCACTACCAAAACATGGCCCCTTGGACAACCAAAATTTGACCTCATAAGAATGTGACCAAAAATTGATCTCTAAACTAATTCGAGTATGGCCAATTCATTGGGGATCTCTAAGTCGGGATTGCTCACTACCAAATCTTGGCTCCTTGGACACCCAAAAGTTGACCTCGTAAGAATGTGACCAAAATTGATGTCTAAACTAATTCGAGTATGGCCAATTCAGTGGGGATCTCAAAGTCAGGACTGCTCACTCCAATAATTTGGCACCTTGGACATCCAAAATTTCACCTCGTCAGAATGTGACCAAAATTGATGTCTAAAGTAATTCGAGTATGGCCTGTTCAGTCGGGATCTCTAAGTCGTGATTGCTCACTTCCAAACCTTGGCGCCTTGGATACACAAAAATTTGACCTCGAAGAATGTGACCAAAATTGATGTCGAAGCTTATTCGAGTATGGCCAATTCTGTGGAGATCTCTAATTCGGGATTGCCCACTACCAAAACTTGGCCACTTGGACACCCAAAATTTGACCTCGTCAGAATGAGACCAAAATTGATGTCTAAACTAATTTGAGTATGGCCCATTGAGTGGGGATCTCTAAATCGGAATTGCTCACTATCAAAACTGTGCCCCTTGGACACCCAAAATTTGACCTTGTCAGAATGTGACCAAAATTGATGTCTAAACTAACTCGAGTATGCCGAATTCAGTGGGGATTCTAAATCCGGATTGCTCACTACGAAAACTTGGCTCCTTGGACACCCAAAAGTTGACCTCGTCAGAATGTGACCAAAATTTCACCTCGTCAGAATGTGACCAAAATTGATGTCTAAACTAATTCGAGTATGGCCTGTTCAGTCGGGATCTCTAAGTCGTGATTGCTCACTTCCATACCTTGGCGCATTGGATACACAAAAATTTGACCTCGTAGAATGTGACCAAAATTGATGTCGAAGCTTATTCGAGTATGGCCAATTCTGTGGAGATCTCTAATTCGGGATTGCCCACTACCAAAACTTGGCCACTTGGACACCCAAAATTTGACCTCGTCAGAACGAGACCAAAATTGATGTCTAAACTAATTCGAGTATGGCCAATTCAGTGGAGATCTCTAAGTCGGGATTGCTCACTACCAAATCTTGGCTCCTTGGACACCCAAAAGTTGACCTCGTAAGAATGTGACCAAAATTGATGTCTAAACTAATTCGAGTATGGCCAATTCAGTGGGGATCTCAAAGTCAGGACTGCTCACTCCAATAATTTGGCACCTTGGACATCCAAAATTTCACCTCGTCAGAATGTGACCAAAATTGATGTCTAAAGTAATTCGAGTATGGCCTGTTCAGTCGGGATCTCTAAGTCGTGATTGCTCACTTCCAAACCTTGGCGCCTTGGATACACAAAAATTTGACCTCGAAGAATGTGACCAAAATTGATGTCGAAGCTTATTCGAGTATGGCCAATTCTGTGGAGATCTCTAATTCGGGATTGCCCACTACCAAAACTTGGCCACTTGGACACCCAAAATTTGACCTCGTCAGAATGAGACCAAAATTGATGTCTAAACTAATTTGAGTATGGCCCATTGAGTGGGGATCTCTAAATCGGAATTGCTCACTATCAAAACTGTGCCCCTTGGACACCCAAAATTTGACCTTGTCAGAATGTGACCAAAATTGATGTCTAAACTAACTCGAGTATGCCGAATTCAGTGGGGATTCTAAATCCGGATTGCTCACTACGAAAACTTGGCTCCTTGGACACCCAAAAGTTGACCTCGTCAGAATGTGACCAAAATTTCACCTCGTCAGAATGTGACCAAAATTGATGTCTAAACTAATTCGAGTATGGCCTGTTCAGTCGGGATCTCTAAGTCATGATTGCTCACTTCCATACCTTGGCGCATTGGATACACAAAAATTTGACCTCGTAGAATGTGACCAAAATTGATGTCGAAGCTTATTCGAGTATGGCCAATTCTGTGGAGATCTCTAATTCGGGATTGCCCACTACCAAAACTTGGCCACTTGGACACCCAAAATTTGACCTCGTCAGAACGAGACCAAAATTGATGTCTAAACTAATTCGAGTATGGCCAATTCAGTGGAGATCTCTAAATCGGGATTGCTCACTATCAAAACTTGGCCCCTTGGACACCCAAAAGTTGACCTCGTCAGAATGTGACCAAAATTGATGTCTAAACTAATTCGAGTATGGCCAATTCAGCGGGGATCTCAAAGTCAGGACTGCTCACTCCAAAAATTTGCACCTTGGACATCCAAAATTTCACCTCGTCAGAATGTGACCAAAATTGATGTCTAAACTAATTCGAGTATGGCCTGTTCAGTCGGGATCTCTAAGTCGTGATTGCTCACTTCCAAACCTTGGCGCCTTGGATACACAAAATTTGACCTCATCAGAATGTGACCAAAATTGATGTCTAAACTTATTCGAGTATGGCCAATTCTGTGGGGATCTCTAAATCGGGATTGCCCACTACCAAAACTTGGCCCCTTGGACACCCAAAATTTGACCTCGTCAGAATGAGACCAAAATTGATGTCTAAACTAATTCGCGTATGGCCAATTCAGTGGGGATCTCTAAATCGGGATTGCTCACTATCAAAACTTGGCCCCTTGGACACCAAAAATTTGACCTCATCAGAATGTGACCAAAATTGATCTCTAAACTAATTCGAGTATGGCCAATTCAGTGGGGATCTCTAAGTCAGGACTGCTCACTCCAAAAATTTGGCACCTTGGACACCCAAAAATTGACCTCGTCAGAATGTGACCAAAATTGATGTCTAAACTTATACGAGTATGGCCAATTCTGTGTTGATCTCTAAATCTGGATTGCCCACTACCAAAACTTGGCCCCTTGGACACCAAAAATTTGACCTCGTCAGAATGAGACCAAAATTGATGTCAAAACTAATTCGAGTATGGCCAATTCAGTGGGGATCTCTAAATCGGGATTGCTCACTATCAAAACTTGGCCCCTTGGACACCAAAAATTTGACCTCATCAGAATATGACCAAAATTGATCTCTAAACTAATTCTGGTATGGCCAATTCAGTGGGGATCTCTAATTCGGGATTGCTCACTACCAAAACTTGGCTCCTTGTACACCCAAAATTTGACCTCGTCAGAATGTGACCAAAATTGATGTCTAAACTAATTCGAGTATGGCCAATTCAGTAGGGATCTCTAAGTCAGGACTGCTCACTCCAAAAATTTGGCACCTTGGACATCCAAAATTTCACCTCGTCAGAATGTGACCAAAATTGATGTCTAAACTAATTCGAGTATGGCCTGTTCAGTCGGGATCTCTAAGTCGTGATTGCTCACTTCCAAACCTTGGCGCCTTGGATACACAAAAATTTGACCTCGAAGAATGTGACCAAAATTGATGTCGAAGCTTATTCGAGTATGGCCAATTCTGTGGAGATCTCTAATTCGGGATTGCCCACTACCAAAACTTGGCCACTTGGACACCCAAAATTTGACCTCGTCAGAATGAGACCAAAATTGATGTCTAAACTAATTTGAGTATGGCCCATTGAGTGGGGATCTCTAAATCGGAATTGCTCACTATCAAAACTGTGCCCCTTGGACACCCAAAATTTGACCTCGTCAGAATGTGACCAAAATTGATGTCTAAACTAACTCGAGTATGCCGAATTCAGTGGCGATTCTAAATCGGGATTGCTCACTACGAAAACTTGGCTCCTTGGACACCCAAAAGTTGACCTCGTCAGAATGTGACCAAAATTGATGTCTAAAATAATTCGAGTATGGCCTATTCAGTGGGATCTCTAATGATTGCTCACTACCAAAACTTGGCCCCTTGGACACCAAAAATTTGACCTCGTCAGAATGTGACCAAAATTGGAGTCTAAACTAATTCGATTATGGCCAATTCTGTGGGGATCTCTAAGTCAGGATTGCTCACTACCAAAACTTGCCCCCTTGTACACCCAAAATTTGACCTTGTCAGAAGGTAACCAAAATGGACGTCTAAACTAATTCGAGATGGCCAATTCAGTGGGGATCTCTAAGTCAGGATTGCTCACTCCCAAAATTTGGCCCCTTGGACAACCAAAATTTGACCTTGTCAGAATGTTACCAAAATTGATGTCTAAACTAATTCATATATGGCCTATTCAGTGGGGATCTCATATCATGACTGCTCACTCCAAGAATTTGGCCCCTTGGACACAGAAAATTTGACTTCATAAGAAAGTGACCAAAACTGGAGTCTAAACTAATTCGAGTATTGCCAATTCAGTGGGGATCTCTAAGTCGCAATTGCTCACTCCCAAAATTTGGCCCCTTGGACATCCAAAATTTGCCTCGTCAGAAAGCGACCAAAATTGATGTCTAAACTAGTTCGATTATGGCCAATTCAGTGGTGATCTCTAATCGGGATTGCTCACTACCAAAACATGGCCCCTTGGACACTCAAAATTTCACCTCATCATAATGTGACCAAAATTGATGTCTAAACTAATTTGAGTTTTGCCAATTCTGTGGGGATCTCTGAATCGGGATTGCTCACTACCAAAACTTGGCCCCTTGTACACCCAAAATTTGACCTCGTCAGAATGTGATCTAAATTGGAGTCTAAACTGATTCGAGTATGGCCAATTAGGTGGGATCTCTAAGTCGGGATTGCTCACTCCCAAAATTTAGCCCCTTGGACACCCAAAATTTGCCGCGTCAGAAAGGGAGCAAAATTGATGCCTAGACTAATTCGATTATGGCCAATTCTGTGGGGATCTCTAAATCGGGATTGCTCACTTCCAAACCTTGGCCCCTTGTACACCCAAAATTTGACCTTGTCAGAAGGTGACCGAAATGGATGTCGACACTAATTCGAGATGGCCAATTCAGTGGGGATCTCTATGTCAGGATTGCTCACTCCCAAAATTTGGCCCCTTGGACAACCAAAATTTGACCTTGTCAGAATGTTACCAAAATTGATGTCTAAACTAATTCATATATGGCCTATTCAGTGGGGATCTCTAAGTCGTGACATCTCACTCCAAAAATTTGGCCCCTTGGACACAGAAAATTTGACTTCATCAGAAAGTGACCAAAACTGGAGTCTAAACTAATTCGAGTATTGCCAATTCAGTGGGGATCTCTAAGTCGCAATTGCTCACTCCCAAAATTTGGCCCCTTGGACATCCAAATTTTGCCTCGTCAGAAAGCGACCAAAATTGATGTCTAAACTAGTTCGATTATGGCCAATTCAGTGGTGATCTCTAAAGCGGGATTGCTCACTACCAAAACATGGCCCCTTGGACAACCAAAATTTGACCTCATAAGAATGTGACCAAAAATTGATCTCTAAACTAATTCGAGTATGGCCAATTCATTGGGGATCTCTAAGTCGGGATTGCTCACTACCAAATCTTGGCTCCTTGGACACCCAAAAGTTGACCTCGTCAGAATGTGACCAAAATTGATGTCTAAACTAATTCGAGTATGGCCTGTTCAGTCGGGATCTCTAAGTCGTGATTGCTCACTTCCAAACCTTGGCGCCTTGGATACACAAAAATTTGACCTCGAAGAATGTGACCAAAATTGATGTCGAAGCTTATTCGAGTATGGCCAATTCTGTGGAGATCTCTAATTCGGGATTGCCCACTACCAAAACTTGGCCACTTGGACACCCAAAATTTGACCTCGTCAGAATGAGACCAAAATTGATGTCTAAACTAATTTGAGTATGGCCCATTGAGTGGGGATCTCTAAATCGGAATTGATCACTATCAAAACTGTGCCCCTTTTACACCCAAAATTTGACCTTGTCAGAATGTGACCAAAATTGATGTCTAAACTAACTCGAGTATGCCGAATTCAGTGGGGATTCTAAATCCGGATTGCTCACTACGAAAACTTGGCTCCTTGGACACCCAAAAGTTGGCCTCGTCAGAATGTGACCAAAATTTCACCTCGTCAGAATGTGACCAAAATTGATGTCTAAACTAATTCGAGTATGGCCTGTTCAGTCGGGATCTCTAAGTCGTGATTGCTCACTTCCATACCTTGGCGCATTGGATACACAAAAATTTGACCTCGTAGAATGTGACCAAAATTGATGTCGAAGCTTATTCGAGTATGGCCAATTCTGTGGAGATCTCTAATTCGGGATTGCCCACTACCAAAACTTGGCCACTTGGACACCCAAAATTTGACCTCGTCAGAATGAGACCAAAATTGATGTCTAAACTAATTCGAGTATGGCCAATTCAGTGGGGATCTCTAAATCGGGATTGCTCACTATCAAAACTTGGCCCCTTGGACACCCAAAAGTTGACCTCGTCAGAATGTGACCAAAATTGATGTCTAAACTAATTCGAGTATGGCCAATTCAGTGGGGATCTCAAAGTCAGGACTGCTCACTCCAAAAATTTGCACCTTGGACATCCAAAATTTCACCTCATCAGAATGTGACCAAAATTGATGTCTAAACTAATTCGAGTATGGCCTGTTCAGTCGGGATCTCTAAGTCGTGATTGCTCACTTCCATACCTTGGCGCATTGGATACACAAAAATTTGACCTCGTAGAATGTGACCAAAATTGATGTCGAAGCTTATTCGAGTATGGCCAATTCTGTGGAGATCTCTAATTCGGGATTGCCCACTACCAAAACTTGGCCACTTGGACACCCAAAATTTGACCTCGTCAGAACGAGACCAAAATTGATGTCTAAACTAATTCGAGTATGGCCAATTCAGTGGAGATCTCTAAATCGGGATTGCTCACTATCAAAACTTGGCCCCTTGGACACCCAAAAGTTGACCTCGTCAGAATGTGACCAAAATTGATGTCTAAACTAATTCGAGTATGGCCAATTCAGCGGGGATCTCAAAGTCAGGACTGCTCACTCCAAAAATTTGCACCTTGGACATCCAAAATTTCACCTCGTCAGAATGTGACCAAAATTGATGTCTAAACTAATTCGAGTATGGCCTGTTCAGTCGGGATCTCTAAGTCGTGATTGCTCACTTCCAAACCTTGGCGCCTTGGATACACAAAATTTGACCTCATCAGAATGTGACCAAAATTGATGTCTAAACTTATTCGAGTATGGCCAATTCTGTGGGGATCTCTAAATCGGGATTGCCCACTACCAAAACTTGGCCCCTTGGACACCCAAAATTTGACCTCGTCAGAATGAGACCAAAATTGATGTCTAAACTAATTCGCGTATGGCCAATTCAGTGGGGATCTCTAAATCGGGATTGCTCACTATCAAAACTTGGCCCCTTGGACACCAAAAATTTGACCTCATCAGAATGTGACCAAAATTGATCTCTAAACTAATTCGAGTATGGCCAATTCAGTGGGGATCTCTAAGTCAGGACTGCTCACTCCAAAAATTTGGCACCTTGGACACCCAAAAATTGACCTCGTCAGAATGTGACCAAAATTGATGTCTAAACTTATACGAGTATGGCCAATTCTGTGTTGATCTCTAAATCTGGATTGCCCACTACCAAAACTTGGCCCCTTGGACACCAAAAATTTGACCTCGTCAGAATGAGACCAAAATTGATGTCAAAACTAATTCGAGTATGGCCAATTCAGTGGGGATCTCTAAATCGGGATTGCTCACTATCAAAACTTGGCCCCTTGGACACCAAAAATTTGACCTCATCAGAATATGACCAAAATTGATCTCTAAACTAATTCTGGTATGGCCAATTCAGTGGGGATCTCTAATTCGGGATTGCTCACTACCAAAACTTGGCTCCTTGTACACCCAAAATTTGACCTCGTCAGAATGTGACCAAAATTGATGTCTAAACTAATTCGAGTATGGCCTGTTCAGTCGGGATCTCTAAGTCGTGATTGCTCACTTCCAAACCTTGGCGCCTTGGATACACAAAAATTTGACCTCGAAGAATGTGACCAAAATTGATGTCGAAGCTTATTCGAGTATGGCCAATTCTGTGGAGATCTCTAATTCGGGATTGCCCACTACCAAAACTTGGCCACTTGGACACCCAAAATTTGACCTCGTCAGAATGAGACCAAAATTGATGTCTAAACTAATTTGAGTATGGCCCATTGAGTGGGGATCTCTAAATCGGAATTGCTCACTATCAAAACTGTGCCCCTTGGACACCCAAAATTTGACCTCGTCAGAATGTGACCAAAATTGATGTCTAAACTAACTCGAGTATGCCGAATTCAGTGGCGATTCTAAATCGGGATTGCTCACTACGAAAACTTGGCTCCTTGTACACCCAAAATTTGACCTCGTCAGAATGTGACCAAAATTGATGTCTAAACTAATTCGAGTATGGCCTGTTCAGTCGGGATCTCTAAGTCGTGATTGCTCACTTCCATACCTTGGCGCATTGGATACACAAAAATTTGACCTCGTAGAATGTGACCAAAATTGATGTCGAAGCTTATTCGAGTATGGCCAATTCTGTGGAGATCTCTAATTCGGGATTGCCCACTACCAAAACTTGGCCACTTGGACACCCAAAATTTGACCTCGTCAGAACGAGACCAAAATTGATGTCTAAACTAATTCGAGTATGGCCAATTCAGTGGAGATCTCTAAATCGGGATTGCTCACTATCAAAACTTGGCCCCTTGGACACCCAAAAGTTGACCTCGTCAGAATGTGACCAAAATTGATGTCTAAACTAATTCGAGTATGGCCAATTCAGCGGGGATCTCAAAGTCAGGACTGCTCACTCCAAAAATTTGCACCTTGGACATCCAAAATTTCACCTCGTCAGAATGTGACCAAAATTGATGTCTAAACTAATTCGAGTATGGCCTGTTCAGTCGGGATCTCTAAGTCGTGATTGCTCACTTCCAAACCTTGGCGCCTTGGATACACAAAATTTGACCTCATCAGAATGTGACCAAAATTGATGTCTAAACTTATTCGAGTATGGCCAATTCTGTGGGGATCTCTAAATCGGGATTGCCCACTACCAAAACTTGGCCCCTTGGACACCCAAAATTTGACCTCGTCAGAATGAGACCAAAATTGATGTCTAAACTAATTCGCGTATGGCCAATTCAGTGGGGATCTCTAAATCGGGATTGCTCACTATCAAAACTTGGCCCCTTGGACACCAAAAATTTGACCTCATCAGAATGTGACCAAAATTGATCTCTAAACTAATTCGAGTATGGCCAATTCAGTGGGGATCTCTAAGTCAGGACTGCTCACTCCAAAAATTTGGCACCTTGGACACCCAAAAATTGACCTCGTCAGAATGTGACCAAAATTGATGTCTAAACTTATACGAGTATGGCCAATTCTGTGTTGATCTCTAAATCTGGATTGCCCACTACCAAAACTTGGCCCCTTGGACACCAAAAATTTGACCTCGTCAGAATGAGACCAAAATTGATGTCAAAACTAATTCGAGTATGGCCAATTCAGTGGGGATCTCTAAATCGGGATTGCTCACTATCAAAACTTGGCCCCTTGGACACCAAAAATTTGACCTCATCAGAATATGACCAAAATTGATCTCTAAACTAATTCTGGTATGGCCAATTCAGTGGGGATCTCTAATTCGGGATTGCTCACTACCAAAACTTGGCTCCTTGTACACCCAAAATTTGACCTCGTCAGAATGTGACCAAAATTGATGTCTAAACTAATTCGAGTATGGCCTGTTCAGTCGGGATCTCTAAGTCGTGATTGCTCACTTCCAAACCTTGGCGCCTTGGATACACAAAAATTTGACCTCGAAGAATGTGACCAAAATTGATGTCGAAGCTTATTCGAGTATGGCCAATTCTGTGGAGATCTCTAATTCGGGATTGCCCACTACCAAAACTTGGCCACTTGGACACCCAAAATTTGACCTCGTCAGAATGAGACCAAAATTGATGTCTAAACTAATTTGAGTATGGCCCATTGAGTGGGGATCTCTAAATCGGAATTGCTCACTATCAAAACTGTGCCCCTTGGACACCCAAAATTTGACCTCGTCAGAATGTGACCAAAATTGATGTCTAAACTAACTCGAGTATGCCGAATTCAGTGGCGATTCTAAATCGGGATTGCTCACTACGAAAACTTGGCTCCTTGGACACCCAAAAGTTGACCTCGTCAGAATGTGACCAAAATTGATGTCTAAAATAATTCGAGTATGGCCTATTCAGTGGGATCTCTAATGATTGCTCACTACCAAAACTTGGCCCCTTGGACACCAAAAATTTGACCTCGTCAGAATGTGACCAAAATTGGAGTCTAAACTAATTCGATTATGGCCAATTCTGTGGGGATCTCTAAGTCAGGATTGCTCACTACCAAAACTTGCCCCCTTGTACACCCAAAATTTGACCTTGTCAGAAGGTAACCAAAATGGACGTCTAAACTAATTCGAGATGGCCAATTCAGTGGGGATCTCTAAGTCAGGATTGCTCACTCCCAAAATTTGGCCCCTTGGACAACCAAAATTTGACCTTGTCAGAATGTTACCAAAATTGATGTCTAAACTAATTCATATATGGCCTATTCAGTGGGGATCTCATATCATGACTGCTCACTCCAAGAATTTGGCCCCTTGGACACAGAAAATTTGACTTCATAAGAAAGTGACCAAAACTGGAGTCTAAACTAATTCGAGTATTGCCAATTCAGTGGGGATCTCTAAGTCGCAATTGCTCACTCCCAAAATTTGGCCCCTTGGACATCCAAAATTTGCCTCGTCAGAAAGCGACCAAAATTGATGTCTAAACTAGTTCGATTATGGCCAATTCAGTGGTGATCTCTAATCGGGATTGCTCACTACCAAAACATGGCCCCTTGGACACTCAAAATTTCACCTCATCATAATGTGACCAAAATTGATGTCTAAACTAATTTGAGTTTTGCCAATTCTGTGGGGATCTCTGAATCGGGATTGCTCACTACCAAAACTTGGCCCCTTGTACACCCAAAATTTGACCTCGTCAGAATGTGATCTAAATTGGAGTCTAAACTGATTCGAGTATGGCCAATTAGGTGGGATCTCTAAGTCGGGATTGCTCACTCCCAAAATTTAGCCCCTTGGACACCCAAAATTTGCCGCGTCAGAAAGGGAGCAAAATTGATGCCTAGACTAATTCGATTATGGCCAATTCTGTGGGGATCTCTAAATCGGGATTGCTCACTTCCAAACCTTGGCCCCTTGTACACCCAAAATTTGACCTTGTCAGAAGGTGACCGAAATGGATGTCGACACTAATTCGAGATGGCCAATTCAGTGGGGATCTCTATGTCAGGATTGCTCACTCCCAAAATTTGGCCCCTTGGACAACCAAAATTTGACCTTGTCAGAATGTTACCAAAATTGATGTCTAAACTAATTCATATATGGCCTATTCAGTGGGGATCTCTAAGTCGTGACATCTCACTCCAAAAATTTGGCCCCTTGGACACAGAAAATTTGACTTCATCAGAAAGTGACCAAAACTGGAGTCTAAACTAATTCGAGTATTGCCAATTCAGTGGGGATCTCTAAGTCGCAATTGCTCACTCCCAAAATTTGGCCCCTTGGACATCCAAATTTTGCCTCGTCAGAAAGCGACCAAAATTGATGTCTAAACTAGTTCGATTATGGCCAATTCAGTGGTGATCTCTAAAGCGGGATTGCTCACTACCAAAACATGGCCCCTTGGACAACCAAAATTTGACCTCATAAGAATGTGACCAAAAATTGATCTCTAAACTAATTCGAGTATGGCCAATTCATTGGGGATCTCTAAGTCGGGATTGCTCACTACCAAATCTTGGCTCCTTGGACACCCAAAAGTTGACCTCGTCAGAATGTGACCAAAATTGATGTCTAAACTAATTCGAGTATGGCCTGTTCAGTCGGGATCTCTAAGTCGTGATTGCTCACTTCCAAACCTTGGCGCCTTGGATACACAAAAATTTGACCTCGAAGAATGTGACCAAAATTGATGTCGAAGCTTATTCGAGTATGGCCAATTCTGTGGAGATCTCTAATTCGGGATTGCCCACTACCCAAACTTGGCCACTTGGACACCCAAAATTTGACCTCGTCAGAATGAGACCAAAATTGATGTCTAAACTAATTTGAGTATGGCCCATTGAGTGGGGATCTCTAAATCGGAATTGCTCACTATCAAAACTGTGCCCCTTTTACACCCAAAATTTGACCTTGTCAGAATGTGACCAAAATTGATGTCTAAACTAACTCGAGTATGCCGAATTCAGTGGGGATTCTAAATCCGGATTGCTCACTACGAAAACTTGGCTCCTTGGACACCCAAAAGTTGGCCTCATCAGAATGTGACCAAAATTTCACCTCGTCAGAATGTGACCAAAATTGATGTCTAAACTAATTCGAGTATGGCCTGTTCAGTCGGGATCTCTAAGTCGTGATTGCTCACTTCCATACCTTGGCGCATTGGATACACAAAAATTTGACCTCGTAGAATGTGACCAAAATTGATGTCGAAGCTTATTCGAGTATGGCCAATTCTGTGGAGATCTCTAATTCGGGATTGCCCACTACCAAAACTTGGCCACTTGGACACCCAAAATTTGACCTCGTCAGAATGAGACCAAAATTGATGTCTAAACTAATTCGAGTATGGCCAATTCAGTGGGGATCTCTAAATCGGGATTGCTCACTATCAAAACTTGGCCCCTTGGACACCCAAAAGTTGACCTCGTCAGAATGTGACCAAAATTGATGTCTAAACTAATTCGAGTATGGCCAATTCAGTGGGGATCTCAAAGTCAGGACTGCTCACTCCAAAAATTTGCACCTTGGACATCCAAAATTTCACCTCATCAGAATGTGACCAAAATTGATGTCTAAACTAATTCGAGTATGGCCTGTTCAGTCGGGATCTCTAAGTCGTGATTGCTCACTTCCAAACCTTGGCGCCTTGGATACACAAAATTTGACCTCATCAGAATGTGACCAAAATTGATGTCTAAACTTATTCGAGTATGGCCAATTCTGTGGGGATCTCTAAATCGGGATTGCCCACTACCAAAACTTGGCCCCTTGGACACCCAAAATTTGACCTCGTCAGAATGAGACCAAAATTGATGTCTAAACTAATTCGAGTATGGCCAATTCAGTGGGGATCTCTAAATCGGGATTGCTCACTATCAAAACTTGGCCCCTTGGACACCAAAAATTTGACCTCATCAGAATGTGACCAAAATTGATCTCTAAACTAATTCGAGTATGGCCAATTCAGTGGGGACCTCTAAGTCAGGACTGCTCACTCCAAAAATTTGGCACCTTGGACATCCAAAATTTCACCTCGTCAGAATGTGACCAAAATTGATGTCTAAACTAATTAGAGTATGGCCTGTTCATGGGGATCTCTAAGTCGTGATTGCTCACTTCCAAACCTTGGCCTCTTGGACACCCAAAATTTGACCTCGAAGAATGTGACCAATATTGATGTCGAAGCTTATTCGAGTATGGCCAATTCTGTGGAGATCTCTAATTCGGGATTGCCCACTACCAAAACTTGGCCACTTGGACACCCAAAATTTGACCTCGTCAGAATGAGACCAAAATTGATGTCTAAACTAATTCGAGTATGGCCAATTCAGTGGGGATCTCTAAATCGGGATTGCTCACTATCAAAACTTGGCCCCTTGGACACCCAAAAGTTGACCTCGTCAGAATGTGACCAAAATTGATGTCTAAACTAATTCGAGTATGGCCAATTCAGTGGGGATCTCAAAGTCAAGACTGCACACTCCAAAAATTTGGCACCTTGGACATCCAAAATTTCACCTCGTCAGAATGTGACCAAAATTGATGTCTAAACTAATTCGAGTATGGCCTGTTCAGTCGGGATCTCTAAGTCGTGATTGCTCACTTCCAAACCTTGGCGCCTTGGATACACAAAAATTTGACCTCGAAGAATGTGACCAAAATTGATGTCGAATCTTATTCGAGTATGGCCAATTCTGTGGAGATCTCTAATTCGGGATTGCCCACTACCAAAACTTGGCCACTTGGACACCCAAAATTTGACCTCGTCAGAATGAGACCAAAATTGATGTCTAAACTAATTTGAGTATGGCCCATTGAGTGGGGATCTCTAAATCGGAATTGCTCACTATCAAAACTGTGCCCCTTGGACACCCAAAATCTGACCTTGTCAGAATGTGACCAAAATTGATGTCTAAACTAACTCGAGTATGCCGAATTCAGTGGGGATTCTAAATCGGGATTGCTCACTACGAAAACTTGGCTCCTTGGACACCCAAAAGTTGATCTCGTCAGAATGTGACCAAAATTGATGTCTAAACTAATTCGAGTATGGCCTATTCAGTGGGATCTCTAATGATTGCTCACTACCATAACTTGGCCCCTTGTACACCCAAAATTTGACATTGTCAGAAGGCAACCAAAATGGATGTCTAAACTAATTCGAGATGGCCAATTCAGTGGGGATCTCTAAGTCAGGATTGCTCACTCCCAAAATTTGGCCCCTTGGACAACAAAAATTTGACCTTGTCAGAATGTTACCAAAATTCATGTCTAAACTAATTCATATATGGCCCATTCAGTGGGGATCTCTAAGTCGTGACATCTCACTCCAAAAATTTGGCCCCTTGGACACAGAAAATTTGACTTCATCAGAAAGTGACCAAAACTGGAGTCTAAACTAATTCGAGTATTGCCGATTCAGTGGGGATCTCTAAGTCGCAATTGCTCACTCCCAAAATTTGCATCTTGGACATCCAAAATTTGCCTCATCAGAAAGCGACCAAAATTGATGTCTAAACTAGTTCGATTATGGCCAATTCAGTGGTGATCTCTAAATCGGGATTGCTCACTACCAAAACATGGCCCCTTGGACAACCAAAATTTGACCTCATAAGAATGTGACCAAAAATTGATCTCTAAACTAATTCGAGTATGGCCAATTCATTGGGGATCTCTAAGTCGGGATTGCTCACTACCAAATCTTGGCTCCTTGGACACCCAAAAGTTGACCTCGTAAGAATGTGACCAAAATTGATGTCTAAACTAATTCGAGTATGGCCAATTCAGTGGGGATCTCAAAGTCAGGACTGCTTACTCCAATAATTTGGCACCTTGGACATCCAAAATTTCACCTCGTCAGAATGTGACCAAAATTGATGTCTAAAGTAATTCGAGTATGGCCTGTTCAGTCGGGATCTCTAAGTCGTGATTGCTCACTTCCAAACCTTGGCGCCTTGGATACACAAAAATTTGACCTCGAAGAATGTGACCAAAATTGATGTCGAAGCTTATTCGAGTATGGCCAATTCTGTGGAGATCTCTAATTCGGGATTGCCCACTACCAAAACTTGGCCACTTGGACACCCAAAATTTGACCTCGTCAGAATGAGACCAAAATTGATGTCTAAACTAATTTGAGTATGGCCAATTGAGTGGGGATCTCTAAATCGGAATTGCTCACTATCAAAACTGTGCCCCTTGGACACCCAAAATTTGACCTTGTCAGAATGTGACCAAAATTGATGTCTAAACTAACTCGAGTATGCCGAATTCAGTGGGGATTCTAAATCCGGATTGCTCACTACGAAAACTTGGCTCCTTGGACACCCAAAAGTTGACCTCGTCAGAATGTGACCAAAATTTCACCTCGTCAGAATGTGACCAAAATTGATGTCTAAACTAATTCGAGTATGGCCTGTTCAGTCGGGATCTCTAAGTCGTGATTGCTCACTTCCATACCTTGGCGCATTGGATACACAAAAATTTGACCTCGTAGAATGTGACCAAAATTGATGTCGAAGCTTATTCGAGTATTGCCAATTCTGTGGAGATCTCTAATTCGGGATTGCCCACTACCAAAACTTGGCCACTTGGACACCCAAAATTTGACCTCGTCAGAACGAGACCAAAATTGATGTCTAAACTAATTCGAGTATGGCCAATTCAGTGGAGATCTCTAAATCGGGATTGCTCACTATCAAAACTTGGCCCCTTGGACACCCAAAAGTTGACCTCGTCAGAATGTGACCAAAATTGATGTCTAAACTAATTCGAGTATGGCCAATTCAGCGGGGATCTCAAAGTCAGGACTGCTCACTCCAAAAATTTGCACCTTGGACATCCAAAATTTCACCTCGTCAGAATGTGACCAAAATTGATGTCTAAACTAATTCGAGTATGGCCTGTTCAGTCGGGATCTCTAAGTCGTGATTGCTCACTTCCAAACCTTGGCGCCTTGGATACACAAAATTTGACCTCATCAGAATGTGACCAAAATTGATGTCTAAACTTATTCGAGTATGGCCAATTCTGTGGGGATCTCTAAATCGGGATTGCCCACTACCAAAACTTGGCCCCTTGGACACCCAAAATTTGACCTCGTCAGAATGAGACCAAAATTGATGTCTAAACTAATTCGCGTATGGCCAATTCAGTGGGGATCTCTAAATCGGGATTGCTCACTATCAAAACTTGGCCCCTTGGACACCAAAAATTTGACCTCATCAGAATGTGACCAAAATTGATCTCTAAACTAATTCGAGTATGGCCAATTCAGTGGGGATCTCTAAGTCAGGACTGCTCACTCCAAAAATTTGGCACCTTGGACACCCAAAAATTGACCTCGTCAGAATGTGACCAAAATTGATGTCTAAACTTATACGAGTATGGCCAATTCTGTGTTGATCTCTAAATCTGGATTGCCCACTACCAAAACTTGGCCCCTTGGACACCAAAAATTTGACCTCGTCAGAATGAGACCAAAATTGATGTCAAAACTAATTCGAGTATGGCCAATTCAGTGGGGATCTCTAAATCGGGATTGCTCACTATCAAAACTTGGCCCCTTGGACACCAAAAATTTGACCTCATCAGAATATGACCAAAATTGATCTCTAAACTAATTCTGGTATGGCCAATTCAGTGGGGATCTCTAATTCGGGATTGCTCACTACCAAAACTTGGCTCCTTGTACACCCAAAATTTGACCTCGTCAGAATGTGACCAAAATTGATGTCTAAACTAATTCGAGTATGGCCAATTCAGTAGGGATCTCTAAGTCAGGACTGCTCACTCCAAAAATTTGGCACCTTGGACATCCAAAATTTCACCTCGTCAGAATGTGACCAAAATTGATGTCTAAACTAATTCGAGTATGGCCTGTTCAGTCGGGATCTCTAAGTCGTGATTGCTCACTTCCAAACCTTGGCGCCTTGGATACACAAAAATTTGACCTCGAAGAATGTGACCAAAATTGATGTCGAAGCTTATTCGAGTATGGCCAATTCTGTGGAGATCTCTAATTCGGGATTGCCCACTACCAAAACTTGGCCACTTGGACACCCAAAATTTGACCTCGTCAGAATGAGACCAAAATTGATGTCTAAACTAATTTGAGTATGGCCCATTGAGTGGGGATCTCTAAATCGGAATTGCTCACTATCAAAACTGTGCCCCTTGGACACCCAAAATTTGACCTCGTCAGAATGTGACCAAAATTGATGTCTAAACTAACTCGAGTATGCCGAATTCAGTGGCGATTCTAAATCGGGATTGCTCACTACGAAAACTTGGCTCCTTGGACACCCAAAAGTTGACCTCGTCAGAATGTGACCAAAATTGATGTCTAAAATAATTCGAGTATGGCCTATTCAGTGGGATCTCTAATGATTGCTCACTACCAAAACTTGGCCCCTTGGACACCAAAAATTTGACCTCGTCAGAATGTGACCAAAATTGGAGTCTAAACTAATTCGATTATGGCCAATTCTGTGGGGATCTCTAAGTCAGGATTGCTCACTACCAAAACTTGCCCCCTTGTACACCCAAAATTTGACCTTGTCAGAAGGTAACCAAAATGGACGTCTAAACTAATTCGAGATGGCCAATTCAGTGGGGATCTCTAAGTCAGGATTGCTCACTCCCAAAATTTGGCCCCTTGGACAACCAAAATTTGACCTTGTCAGAATGTTACCAAAATTGATGTCTAAACTAATTCATATATGGCCTATTGAGTGGGGATCTCATATCATGACTGCTCACTCCAAGAATTTGGCCCCTTGGACACAGAAAATTTGACTTCATAAGAAAGTGACCAAAACTGGAGTCTAAACTAATTCGAGTATTGCCAATTCAGTGGGGATCTCTAAGTCGCAATTGCTCACTCCCAAAATTTGGCCCCTTGGACATCCAAAATTTGCCTCGTCAGAAAGCGACCAAAATTGATGTCTAAACTAGTTCAATTATGGCCAATTCAGTGGTGATCTCTAATCGGGATTGCTCACTACCAAAACATGGCCCCTTGGACACTCAAAATTTCACCTCATCATAATGTGACCAAAATTGATGTCTAAACTAATTTGAGTTTTGCCAATTCTGTGGGGATCTCTGAATCGGGATTGCTCACTACCAAAACTTGGCCCCTTGTACACCCAAAATTTGACCTCGTCAGAATGTGATCTAAATTGGAGTCTAAACTAATTCGAGTATGGCCAATTAGGTGGGATCTCTAAGTCGGGATTGCTCACTCCCAAAATTTAGCCCCTTGGACACCCAAAATTTGCCGTGTCAGAAAGGGAGCAAAATTGATGCCTAGACTAATTCGATTATGGCCAATTCTGTGGGGATCTCTAAATCGGGATTGCTCACTTCCAAACCTTGGCCCCTTGTACACCCAAAATTTGACCTTGTCAGAAGGTGACCGAAATGAATGTCTACACTAATTCGAGATGGCCAATTCAGTGGGGATCTCTATGTCAGGATTGCTCACTCCCAAAATTTGGCCCCTTGGACAACCAAAATTTGACCTCATGAGAATGTGACCAAAAATTGATCTCTAAACTAATTCGAGTATGGCCAATTCATTGGGGATCTCTAAGTCGGGATTGCTCACTACCAAATCTTGGCTCCTTGGACACCCTAAAGTTGACCTCGTAAGAATGTGACCAAAATTGATGTCTAAACTAATTTGGGTATGGCCTATTCAGTGGGGATCTCTAAATCGGGATTGCTCACTACGAAAACTTGGCTCCTTGGACACCCAAAAGTTGACCTCATCAGAATGTGACCAAAATTGATGTCTAAACTAATTTGAGTATGGCCAATTGAGTGGGGATCTCTAAATCAGGATTGCTCATCCCGAAATTTGGCCCCTTGGACAACCAAAATTTGACCTTGTCAGAATGTTACCAAAATTGATGTCTAAACTAATTCATATATGGCCTATTCAGTGGGGATCTCATATCATGACTGCTCACTCCAAAAATTTGGCCCCTTGGACACAGAAAATTTGACTTCATCAGAAAGTGACCAAAACTGGAGTCTAAACTAATTCGAGTATTGCCAATTCAGTGGGGATCTCTAAGTCGCCATTGCTCACTCCCAAAATTTGGCCCCTTGGACATCCAAAATTTGCCTCGTCAGAATGTGACCAAAATTGATGTCTAAACTTTTATGAGCATGGCCAATTCTGTTTGGATCTCTAAATCGGGATTGCCCACTACCAAAACTTGGCCCCTTGGACACCAAAAATTTGACCTCATCAGAATGTGACCAAAATTGATCTCTAAACTAATTCGAGTATGGCCAATTCAGAGCAGATCTCTAAGTCGGGATTGCTCACTACCAAAACTTGGCTTCTTGGACGCCCAAAAGTTGACCTCGTCAGAATGTGACCAAAATTGGTGTCTAAACTAATTCGAGTATGGCCTGTTCAGTGGGGATCTCTAAGTCGTGATTGCTCACTTCCAAACCTTGGCCCCTTGGACACCCAAAATTTGACCTCGTCAGAATGTGACCAAAATTGATGTCTAAACTTATACGAGTATGGCCAGTTCTGTGGGGATCTCTAAATCAGGATTGCCCACTACCAAAACTTGGCCCCTTGGACACCCAAAATTTGACTTTGTCAGAATGAGACCAAAATTGATGTCTAAACTAATTCGAGTATGGCCAATTCAGTGGGGATCTCTAAATCGGGATTGCTCACTATCAAAACTTGGCCCCTTGGACACCAAAAATTTGACCTCATCAGAATATGACCAAAATTGATCTCTAAACTAATTCGAGTATGGCCGATTCAGTGGGGATCTCTAAGTCGGGATTGCTCACTACCAAAACTTGGCTCCTTGGACACCCAAAAGTTGACCTCGTCAGAATGTGAACAAAATTGATGTCTAAACTAATTCGAGTATGGCCAATTCAGTGGGGATCTCAAAGTCAGGACTGCTCACTCCAATAATTTGGCACCTTGGACATCCAAAATTTCACCTCGTCAGAATGTGACCAAAATTGATGTCTAAACTAATTCGAGCATGGCCTGTTCAGTCGGGATCTCTAAGTCGTGATTGCTCACTTCCAAACCTTGGTGCCTTGGATACACAAAAATTTGACCTCGAAGAATGTGACCAAAATTGATGTCGAAGCTTATTCGAGTATGGCCAATTCTGTGGAGATCTCTAATTCGGGATTGCCCACTACCAAAACTTGGCCACTTGGACACCCAAAATTTGACCTCGTCAGAATGAGACCAAAATTGATGTCTAAACTAATTTGAGTATGGCCCATTGAGTGGGGATCTCTAAATCGGAATTGCTCACTATCAAAACTGTGCCCCTTGGACACCAAAAATTTGACCTTGTCAGAATGTGACCAAAATTGATGTCTAAACTAACTCGAGTATGCCGAATTCAGTGGGGATTCTAAATTCGGATTGCTCACTACGAAAACTTGGCTCCTTGGACACCCAAAAGTTGACCTTGTCAGAATGTGACCAAAATTTCACCTCGTCAGAATGTGACCAAAATTGATGTCTAAACTAATTCGAGTATGGCCTGTTCAGTCGGGATCTCTAAGTCGTGATTGCTCACTTCCATACCTTGGCGCATTGGATACACAAAAATTTGACCTCGTAGAATGTGACCAAAATTGATGTCGAAGCTTATTCGAGTATGGCCAATTCTGTGGAGATCTCTAATTCGGGATTGCCCACTACCAAAACTTGGCCACTTGGACACCCAAAATTTGACCTCGTCAGAATGAGACCAAAATTGATGTCTAAACTAATTCGAGTATGGCCAATTCAGTGGGGATCTCTAAATCGGGATTGCTCACTATCAAAACTTGGCCCCTTGGACACCCAAAAGTTGACCTCGTCAGAATGTGACCAAAATTGATGTCTAAACTAATTCGAGTATGGCCAATTCAGTGGGGATCTCAAAGTCAGGACTGCTCACTCCAAAAATTTGCACCTTGGACATCCAAAATTTCACCTCGTCAGAATGTGACCAAAATTGATGTCTAAACTAATTAGAGTATGGCCTGTTCAATGGGGATCTCTAAGTCGTGATTGCTCACTTCCAAACCTTGGCCCCTTGGACACCCAAAAATTGACCTCGTCAGAATGTGACCAAAATTGATGTCTAAACTTATACGAGTATGGCCAATTCTGTGTTGATCTCTAAATCTGGATTGCCCACTACCAAAACTTGGCCCCTTGGACACCAAAAATTTGACCTCGTCAGAATGAGACCAAAATTGATGTCTAAACTAATTCGAGTATGGCCAATTCAGTGGGGATCTCTAAATCGGGATTGCTCACTATCAAAACTTGGCCCCTTTGACACCAAAAATTTGACCTCATCAGAATATGACCAAAATTGATCTCTAAACTAATTCTGGTATGGCCAATTCAGTGGGGATCTCTAAGTCGGGATTGCTCACTACCAAAACTTGGCTCCTTGTACACCCAAAATTTGACCTCGTCAGAATGAGACCAAAATTGATGTCTAAACTAATTTGAGTATGGACCATTGAGTGGGGATCTCTAAATCGGAATTGCTCACTATCAAAACTGCCCCTTGGACACCCAAAATTTGACCTCATCAGAATGTGACCAAAATTGATGTCTAAACTAACTCGAGTATGCCGAATTCAGTGGGGATTATAAATCGGGATTGCTCACTACGAAAACTTGGCTCCTTGGACACCCAAAAGTTGACCTCGTCAGAATGTGACCAAAATTGATGTCTAAACTAATTCGAGTATGGCCTATTCAGTGGGATCTCTAATGATTGCTCACTACCAAAACTTGGCCCCTTGGACACCAAAAATTTGACCTCGTCAGAATGTGACCAAAATTGGAGTCTAAACTAATTCGATTATGGCCAATTCTGTGGGGATCTCTAAGTCAGGATTGCTCACTACCAAAACTTGCCCCCTTGTACACCCAAAATTTGACCTTGTCAGAAGGTAACCAAAATGGATGTCTAAACTAATTCGAGATGGCCAATTCAGTGGGGATCTCTAAGTCAGGATTGCTCACTCCCAAAATTTGGCCCCTTGGACAACCAAAATTTGACCTTGTCAGAATGTTACCAAAATTGATGTCTAAACTAATTCATATATGGCCTATTCAGTGGGGATCTCATATCATGACTGCTCACTCCAAAAATTTGGCCCCTTGGACACAGAAAATTTGACTTCATCAGAAAGTGACCAAAACTGGAGTCTAAACTAATTCGAGTATTGCCAATTCAGTGGGGATCTCTAAGTCGCAATTGCTCACTCCCAAAATTTGGCCCCTTGGACATGCAAAATTTGCCTCGTCAGAAAGAGACCAAAATTGATGTCTAAACTAGTTCGATTATGGCCAATTCAGTGGTGATCTCTAAATCGGGATTGCTCACTACCAAAACATGGCCCCTTGGACACTCAAAATTTGACCTCATCATAATGTGACCAAAATTGATGTCTAAACTAATTTGAGTATCGCCAATTCAGTGGGGATCTCTAAATCGGGATTGCTCACTGCCAAAACTTGGCCCCTTGTACACCCAAAATTTGACCTCGTCAGAATGTGACCTAAATTGGAGTCTAAACTAATTCGAGTATGGCCAATTATGTGGGATCTCTAAGTCGGGATTGCTCACTCCCAAAATTTAGCCCCTTGGACACCCAAAATTTGCCGCGTCAGAAAGGGAGCAAAATTGATGCCTAGACTAATTCGATTATGGCCAATTCTGTGGGGATCTCTAAATCGGGATTGCTCACTTCTAAACCTTGGCCCCTTGTACACCCAAAATTTGACCTTGTCAGAAGGTGACCGAAATGGATGTCTACACTAATTCGAGATGGCCAATTCAGTGGGGATCTCTATGTCAGGATTGCTCACTACCAAAATTTGGCCCCTTGGACAACCAAAATTTGAACTCATGAGAATGTGACCAAAAATTGATCTCTAAACTAATTCGAGTATGGCCAATTCATTGGGGATCTCTAAGTCGGGATTGCTCACTACCAAATCTTGGCTCCTTGGACACCCTAAAGTTGACCTCGTAAGAATGTGACCAAAATTGATGTCAAAACTAATTTGAGTATGGCCTATTCAGTGGGGATCTCTAAATCGGGATTGCTCACTACGAAAACTTGGCTCCTTGGACACCCAAAAGTTGACCTCATCAGAATGTGACCAAAATTGATGTCTAAACTAATTTGAGTATGGCCAATTGAGTGGGGATCTCTAAATCAGGATTGCTCATCCCGAAATTTGGCCCCTTGGACAACCAAAATTTGACCTTGTCAGAATGTTACCAAAATTGATGTCTAAATTAATTCGAGTATCGACTATTCAGTGGGGATCTCAAAGTCGGGATTGCTCACTCTCAAAATTTGGCCCCTTGACTCCCGAAATTTGAACTCGTCAAAATGTGACCAAAATTGGTATCTGAACTAATTTGTGTATGGCCAATCGAGTGGGGATCTCTAAATCGGGATTGCTCGGTACCAAACTTGGCCCCTTGTACACCAAAAATTTGACCTCGTCAGAATGTGACCAAAATTGATGTCTAAACTAGTTCGAGTATGGCCAATTCAGTAGGGATCTCTAAGTCAGGACTGCTCACTCCAAAAATTTGGCCCCTTGGACATCCAAAATTTGACCTCGTAAGAAGTGACCAAAATTGATGTCTAAACTAATTCGTGTATGGCCTATTCAGTGGGGATCTCCAAGTTGGGATTGCTCACTCCCAAAACTAGGCCCCTTGGACACCCGAAATTTGACTTCGTCAGAATGTGACCAAATTGGAGTCTAAACTAATTCGAGTATGGCCAATTCAGTATGGATCTCTAAGTCAGGACTGCTCACTCCAAAAATTTGGCACCTTGGACATCCAAAATTTCACCTCGTCAGAATGTGACCAAAATTGATGTCTAAATTTATACGAGTATGGCCAGTTCTGTGGGGATCTCTAAATCAGGATTGCCCACTACCAAAACTTGGCCCCTTGGACACCCAAAATTTGACCTCGTCAGAATGAAACCAAAATTGATGTCTAAACTAATTCGAGTATGGCCAATTCAGTGGGGATCTCTAAATCGGGATTGCTCACTATCAAAACTTGGCCCCTTGGACACCAAAAATTTGACCTTGTCAGAATGTGACCAAAATTGATGTCTAAACTAACTCGAGTATGCCGAATTCAGTGGGGATTCTAAATCCGGATTGCTCATTACGAAAACTTGGCTCCTTGGACACCCAAAAGTTGACCTCGTCAGAATGTGAACAAAATTGATGTCTAAACTAATTCGAGTATGGCCAATTCAGTGGGGATCTCAAAGTCAGGAATGCTCACTCCAAAAATTTGGCACCTTGGACATCCAAAATTTCACCTCGTCAGAATGTGACCAAAATTGATGTCTAAACTAATTCGAGTATGGCCTGTTCAGTCGGGATCTCTAAGTCGTGATTGCTCACTTCCATACCTTGGCACCTTGGATACACAAAAATTTGACCTCGTAGAATGTGACCAAAATTGATGTCGAAGCTAATTCGAGTATGGCCAATTCTGTGGAGATCTCTAATTCGGGATTGCCCACTACCAAAACTTGTCCACTTGGACACCCAAAATTTGACCTCGTCAGAATGACACCAAAATTGATGTCTAAACTAATTTGAGTATGGCCCATTGAGTGGGGATCTCTAAATCGGAATTGTTCACTATCAAAACTTTGCCCCTTGGACACCCAAAATTTGACCTTGTCAGAATGTGACCAAAATTGATGTCTAAACTAACTCGAGTATGCCGAATTCAGTGGGGATTCTAAATCCGGATTGCTCATTACGAAAACTTGGCTCCTTGGACACCCAAAAGTTGACCTCGTCAGAATGTGACCAAAATTTCACCTCGTCAGAATGTGACCAAAATTGATGTCTAAACTAATTCGAGTATGGCCTGTTCAGTCGGGATCTCTAAGTCGTGATTGCTCACTTCCATACCTTGGCGCCTTGGATACACAAAAATTTGACCTCGTAGAATGTGACCAATTGATGTCGAAGCTTATTCGAGTATGGCCAATTCTGTGGAGATCTCTAATTCGGGATTGCCCACTACCAAAACTTGGCCACTTGGACACCCAAAATTTGACCTCGTCAGAATGAGACCAAAAATGATGTCTAAACTAATTCGAGTACGGCCCATTGAGTGGGGATCTCTAAATCGGAATTGTTCACTATCAAAACTTTGCCCCTTGGACACCCAAAATTTGACCTTGTCAGAATGTGACCAAAATTGATGTCTAAACTAACTCGAGTATGCCGAATTCAGTGGGGATTCTAAATCCGGATTGCTCATTACGAAAACTTGGCTCCTTGGACACCCAAAAGTTGACCTCGTCAGAATGTGACCAAAATTTCACCTCGTCAGAATGTGACCAAAATTGATGTCTAAACTAATTCGAGTATGGCCTGTTCAGTCGGGATCTCTAAGTCGTGATTGCTCACTTCCATACCTTGGCGCCTTGGATACACAAAAATTTGACCTCGTAGAATGTGACCAATTGATGTCGAAGCTTATTCGAGTATGGCCAATTCTGTGGAGATCTCTAATTCGGGATTGCCCACTACCAAAACTTGGCCACTTGGACACCCAAAATTTGACCTCGTCAGAATGAGACCAAAAATGATGTCTAAACTAATTCGAGTACGGCCAATTCAGTGGGGATCTCTAAATTGGGATTGCTCACTATCAAAAATTGGCCCCTTGGACACCCAAAAGTTGACCTCGTCAGAATGTGACCAAAATTGATGTCTAAACTAATTCGAGTATGGCCAATTCAGTGGGGATCTCAAAGTCAGGACTGCTCACTCCAAAAATTTGGCACCTTGGACATCCAAAATTTCACCTCGTCAGAATGTGACCAAAATTGATGTCTAAACTAATTCGAGTATGGCCTGTTCAGTCGGGATCTCTAAGTCGTGATTGCTCACTTCCAAACCTTGGCGCCTTGGATACACAAAATTTCACCTCATCAGAATGTGACCAAAATTGATGTCTAAACTTATTCGAGTATGGCCAATTCTGTGGGGGTCTCTAAATCGGGATTGCCCACTACCAAAACTTGGCCCCTTGGACACCCAAAATTTGACCTCGTCAGAATGAGACCAAAATTGATGTCTAAACTAATTCGCGTATGGCCAATTCAGTGCGGATCTCTAAATCGGGATTGCTCACTATCAAAACTTGGCCCCTTGGACACCAAAAATTTGACCTTATCAGAATGTGACCAAAATTGATCTCTAAACTAATTCGAGTATGGCCAATTCAGTGGGGATCTCTAAGTCAGGACTGCTCACTCCAAAAATTTGGCACCTTGGACATCCAAAATTTCACCTCGTCGGAATGTGACCAAAATTGATGTCTAAACCAATTAGAGTATGGCCTGTTCAATGGGGATCTCTAAGTCGTGATTGCTCACTTCCAAACCTTGGCCCCTTGGACACCCAAAAATTGACCTCGTCAGAATGTGACCAAAATTGATGTCTAAACTTATACGAGTATGGCCAATTCTGTGTTGATCTCTAAATCTGGATTGCCCACTACCAAAACTTGGCCCCTTGGACACCAAAAATTTGACCTCGTCAGAATGAGACCAAAATTGATGTCTAAACTAATTCGAGTATGGCCAATTCAGTGGGGATCTCTAAATCGGGATTGCTCACTATCAAAACTTGGCCCCTTGGACACCCAAAATTTGACCTCTTCAGAATGTGACCAAAATTGATGTCTAAACTAATTCGAGTATGGCCAATTCAGTAGGGATCTCTAAGTCAGGACTGCTCACTCCAAAAATTTGGCACCTTGGACATCCAAAATTTCACCTCGTCAGAATGTGACCAAAATTGATGTCTAAACTAATTCGAGTATGGCCTGTTCAGTCGGGATCTCTAAGTCGTGATTGCTCACTTCCAAACCTTGGCGCCTTGGATACACAAAAATTTGACATCGAAGAATGTGACCAAAATTGATGTCGAAGCTTATTTGAGTATGGCCAATTCTGTGGAGATCTCTAATTCGGGATTGCCCACTACCAAAACTTGGCCACTTGGACAACCAAAATTTGACCTCGTCAGAATGAGACCAAAATTGATGTCTAAACTAATTTGAGTATGGCCCATTGAGTGGGGATCTCTAATGATTGCTCACTACCAAAACTTGGCCCCTTGGACACCAAAAATTTGACCTCGTCAGAATGTGATCAAAATTGGAGTCTAAACTAATTCGATTATGGCCAATTCTGTGGGGATCTCTAAGTCAGGATTGCTCACTACCAAAACTTGCCCCCTTGTACACCCAAAATTTTACCTTGTCAGAAGGTAACCAAAATGGATGTCTAAACTAATTCGAGATGCCCAATTCAGTGGGGATCTCTAAGTCAGGATTGCTCACTCCCAAAATTTGGCCCCTTGGACAACCAAAATTTGACCTTCTCAGAATGTTACCAAAATTGATGTCTAAACTAATTCATATATGGCCTATTCAGTGGGGATCTTAATTATGACTGCTCACTCCAAAAATTTGGCCCCTTGGACACAGAAAATTTGACTTCATCAGAAAGTGACCAAAACTGGAGTCTAAACTAATTCCAGTATTGCCAATTCAGTGGGGATCTCTAAGTCGCAATTGCTCACTCCCAAAATTTGGCCCCTTGGACATCCAAAATTTGCCTCGTCAGAAAGCGACCAAAATTGATGTCTAAACTAGTTCGATTATGGCCAATTCAGTGGTGATCTCTAAATCGGGATTGCTCACTACCAAAACATGGCCCCTTGGACACTCAAAATTTGACCTCATCAGAATGTGACCAAAATTGATGTCTAAACTAATTTGAGTATCGCCAATTCAGTGGGGATCTCTAAATCGGGATTGCTCACTACCAAAACTTGGCCCCTTGTACACCCAAAATTTGACCTCGTCAGAATATGACCTAAATAGGAGTCTAAACTAATTCGAGTATGGCCAATTAGGTGGGATCTCTAAGTCGGGATTGCTCACTCCCAAAATTTAGCCCCTTGGACACCCAAAATTTGCCGCGTCAGAAAGGGAGCAAAATTGATGCCTAGACTAATTCGATTATGGCCAATTCTGTGGGGATCTCTAAATCGGGATTGCTCACTTCCAAACCTTGGCCCCTTGTACACCCAAAATTTGACCTTGTCAGAAGGTGACCGAAATGGATGTCTACACTAATTCGAGATGGCCAATTCAGTGGGGATCTCTAAATCGGGATTGCCCACTACCAAAAATTTGGCACCTTGAACATCCAAAATTTCACCTCGTCAGAATGTGACCAAAATTGATGTCTAAACTAATTCGTTTATGGCCAATTCAGTGGGGATCTCTAAATCGGGATTGCTCACTACCAAAACTTGTCAGAATGTGACCAAAATTGATGTCTAAACTAATTCGAGTATGGCCAATTCAGTAGGGATCTCTAAGTCAGGACTGCTCACTCCAAAAATTTGGCACCTTGGACATCCAAAATTTCACCTCGTCAGAATGTGACCAAAATTGATCTCTAAACTAATTCGAGTATGGCCAATTCAGTGGGGATCTCTAAGTCAGGACTGCTCACTCCAAAAATTTGGCACCTTGGACATCCAAAATTTCACCTCGTCAAAATGTGACCAAAATTGATGTCTAAACTAATTAGAGTATGACCTGTTCAATGGGGATCTCTAAGTCGTGATTGCTCACTTCCAAACCTTGGCCCCTTGGACACCCAAAAATTGACCTCCTCAGAATGTGACCAAAATTGATGTCAACTTATACGAGTATGGCCAATTCTGTGTTGATCTCTAAATCTGGATTGCCCACTACCAAAACTTGGCCCCTTGGACACCAAAAATTTGACCTCGTCAGAATGAGACCAAAATTGATGTCTTAACTAATTCGAGTATGGCCAATTCAGTGGGGATCTCTAAATCGGGATTGCTCACTATCAAAACTTGGCCCCTTGGACACCAAAAATTTGACCTCATCAAAATATGACCAAAATTGATCTCTAAACTAATTCGAGTATGGCCAATTCAGTGGGGATCTCTAAGTCGGGATTGCTCACTACCAAAACTTGGCTCCTTGTACACCCAAAACTTGACCTCGTCAGAATGTGACCAAAATTGATGTCTAAACTAATTCGAGTATGGCCAATTCAGTAGGGATCTCTAAGTCAGGACTGCTCACTCCAAAAATTTGGCACCTTGGACATCCAAAATTTCACCTCGTCAGAATGTGACCAAAATTGATGTCTAAACTAATTCGAGTATGGCCTGTTCGGTCGGGATCTCTAAGTCGTGATTGCTCACTTCCAAACCTTGGCGCCTTGGATACACAAAAATTTGACATCGAAGAATGTGACCAAAATTGATGTCGAAGCTTATTTGAGTATGGCCAATTCTGTGGAGATCTCTAATTCGGGATTGCCCACTACCAAAACTTGGCCACTTGGACACCCAAAATTTGACCTCGTCAGAATGAGACCAAAATTGATGTCTAAACTAATTTGAGTATGGCCCATTGAGTGGGGATCTCTAAATCGGAATTGTTCACTATCAAAACTGTGCCCATTGGACACCCAAAATTTGACCTCGTCAGAATGTGACCAAAATTGATGTCTAAACTAACTCGAGTATGCCGAATTCAGTGGGGATTCTAAATCGGGATTGCTCACTACGAAAACTTGGTTCCTTGGACACCCAAAAGTTGACCTCGTCAGAATGTGACCAAAATTGATGTCTAAACTAATTCGAGTATGGCCTATTCAGTGGGATCTCTAATGATTGCTCACTACCAAAACTTGGCCCCTTGGATACCAAAAATGTGACCTCGTCAGAATGTGACCAAAATTGGAGTCTAAACTAATTCGATTATGGCCTATTCTGTGGGGATCTCTAAGTCAGGATTGCTCACTACCAAAACTTGCCCCCTTGTACACCCAAAATTTGACCTTGTCAGAAGGTAACCAAAATGGATGTCTAAACTAATTCGAGATGGCCAATTCAGTGGGGATCTCTAAGTCAGGATTGCTCACTCCCAAAATTTGGCCCCTTGGACAACCAAAATTTGACCTTGTCAGAATGTTACCAAAATTGATGTCTAAACTAATTCATATATGGCCTATTCAGTGGGGATCTCATATCATGACTGCTCACTCCAAGAATTTGGCCCCTTGGACACAGAAAATTTGACTTCATAAGAAAGTGACCAAAACTGGAGTCTAAACTAATTCGAGTATTGCCAATTCAGTGGGGATCTCTAAGTCGCAATTGCTCACTCCCAAAATTTGGCCCCTTGGACATCCAAAATTTGCCTCGTCAGAAAGCGACCAAAATTGATGTCTAAACTAGTTCGATTATGGCCAATTCAGTGGTGATCTCTAAATCGGGATTGCTCACTACCAAAACATGGCCCCTTGGACACTCAAAATTTCACCTCATCATAATGTGACCAAAATTGATGTCTAAACTAATTTGAGTTTTGCCAATTCAGTGGGGATCTCTGAATCGGGATTGCTCACTACCAAAACTTGGCCCCTTGTACACCCAAAATTTGACCTCGTCAGAATGTGACCTAAATTGGAGTCTAAACTAATTCGAGTACGGCCAATTAGGTGGGATCTCTAAGTCGGGATTGCTCACTCCCAAAATTTAGCCCCTTGGACACCCAAAATTTGCCGCGTCAGAAAGGGAGCAAAATTGATGCCTAGACTAATTCGATTATGGCCAATTCTGTGGGGATCTCTAAATCGGGATTGCTCACTTCCAAACCTTGGCCCCTTGTACACCCAAAATTTGACCTTGTCAGAAGGTGACCGAAATGGATGTCTACACTAATTCGAGATGGCCAATTCAGTGGGGATCTCTATGTCAGGATTGCTCACTCCCAAAATTTGGCCCCTTGGACAACCAAAATTTGACCTCATGAGAATGTGACCAAAAATTGATCTCTAAACTAATTCGAGTATGGCCAATTCATTGGGGATCTCTAAGTCGGGATTGCTCACTACCAAATCTTGGCTCCTTGGACACCCTAAAGTTGACCTCGTAAGAATGTGACCAAAATTGATGTCTAAACTAATTTGAGTATGGCCTATTCAGTGGGGATCTCTAAATCGGGATTGCTCACTACGAAAACTTGGCTCCTTGGACACCCAAAAGTTGACCTCATCAGAATGTGACCAAAATTGATGTCTAAACTAATTTGAGTATGGCCAATTGAGTGGGGATCTCTAAATCAGGATTGCTCATCCCGAAATTTGGCCCCTTGGACAACCAAAATTTGACCTTGTCAGAATGTTACCAAAATTGATGTCTAAACTAATTCATATATGGCCTATTCAGTGGGGATCTCATATCATGACTGCTCACTCCAAAAATTTGGCCCCTTGGACACAGAAAATTTGACTTCATCAGAAAGTGACCAAAACTGGAGTCTAAACTAATTCGAGTATTGCCAATTCAGTGGGGATCTCTAAGTCGCAATTGCTCACTCCCAAAATTTGGCCCCTTGGACATCCAAAATTTGCCTCTCAGAATGTGACCAAAATTGATGTCTAAACTTTTATGAGCATGGCCAATTCTGTTTGGATCTCTAAATCGGGATTGCCCACTACCAAAACTTGGCCCCTTGGACACCAAAAATTTGACCTCATCAGAATGTGACCAAAATTGATCTCTAAACTAATTCGAGTATGGCCAATTCAGAGCGGATCTCTAAGTCGGGATTGCTCACTACCAAAACTTGGCTTCTTGGACGCCCAAAAGTTGACCTCGTCAGAATGTGACCAAAATTGATGTCTAAACTAATTCGAGTATGGCCTGTTCAGTGGGGATCTCTAAGTCGTGATTGCTCACTTCCAAACCTTGGCCCCTTGGACACCCAAAATTTGACCTCGTCAGAATATGACCAAAATTGATGTCTAAACTTATACGAGTATGGCCAGTTCTGTGGGGATCTCTAAATCAGGATTGCCCACTACCAAAACTTGGCCCCTTGGACACCCAAAATTTGACCTCGTCAGAATGAGACCAAAATTGATGTCTAAACTAATTCGAGTATGGCCAATTCAGTTGGGATCTCTAAATCGGGATTGCTCACTATCAAAACTTGGCCCCTTGGACACCAAAAATTTGACCTCATCAGAATATGACCAAAATTGATCTCTAAACTAATTCGAGTATGGCCGATTCAGTGGGGATCTCTAAGTCGGGATTGCTCACTACCAAAACTTGGCTCCTTGGACACCCAAAAGTTGACCTCGTCAGAATGTGAACAAAATTGATGTCTAAACTAATTCGAGTATGGCCAATTCAGTGGGGATCTCAAAGTCAGGACTGCTCACTCCAATAATTTGGCACCTTGGACATCCAAAATTTCACCTCGTCAGAATGTGACCAAAATTGATGTCTAAACTAATTGGAGTATGGCCTGTTCAGTCGGGATCTCTAAGTCGTGATTGCTCACTTCCAAACCTTGGTGCCTTGGATACACAAAAATTTGACCTCGAAGAATGTGACCAAAATTGATGTCGAAGCTTATTCGAGTATGGCCAATTCTGTGGAGATCTCTAATTCGGGATTGCCCACTACCAAAACTTGGCCACTTGGACACCCAAAATTTGACCTCGTCAGAATGAGACCAAAATTGATGTCTAAACTAATTTGAGTATGGCCCATTGAGTGGGGATCTCTAAATCGGAATTGCTCACTATCAAAACTGTGCCCCTTGGACACCAAAAATTTGACCTTGTCAGAATGTGACCAAAATTGATGTCTAAACTAACTCGAGTATGCCGAATTCAGTGGGGATTCTAAATTCGGATTGCTCACTACGAAAACTTGGCTCCTTGGACACCCAAAAGTTGACCTTGTCAGAATGTGACCAAAATTTCACCTCGTCAGAATGTGACCAAAATTGATGTCTAAACTAATTCGAGTATGGCCTGTTCAGTCGGGATCTCTAAGTCGTGATTGCTCACTTCCATACCTTGGCGCATTGGATACACAAAAATTTGACCTCGTAGAATGTGACCAAAATTGATGTCGAAGCTTATTCGAGTATGGCCAATTCTGTGGAGATCTCTAATTCGGGATTGCCCACTACCAAAACTTGGCCACTTGGACACCCAAAATTTGACCTCGTCAGAATGAGACCAAAATTGATGTCTAAACTAATTCGAGTATGGCCAATTCAGTGGGGATCTCTAAATCGGGATTGCTCACTATCAAAACTTGGCCCCTTGGACACCCAAAAGTTGACCTCGTCAGAGTGTGACCAAAATTGATGTCTAAACTAATTCGAGTATGGCCAATTCAGTGGGGATCTCAAAGTCAGGACTGCTCACTCCAAAAATTTGCACCTTGGACATCCAAAATTTCACCTCGTCAGAATGTGACCAAAATTGATGTCTAAACTAATTAGAGTAGGGCCTGTTCAATGGGGATCTCTAAGTCGTGATTGCTCACTTCCAAACCTTGGCCCCTTGGACACCCAAAAATTGACCTCGTCAGAATGTGACCAAAATTGATGTCTAAACTTATACGAGTATGGCCAATTCTGTGTTGATCTCTAAATCTGGATTGCCCACTACCAAAACTTGGCCCCTTGGACACCAAAAATTTGACCTCGTCAGAATGAGACCAAAATTGATGTCTAAACTAATTCGAGTATGGCCAATTCAGTGGGGATCTCTAAATCGGGATTGCTCACTATCAAAACTTGGCCCCTTGGACACCAAAAATTTGACCTCATCAGAATATGACCAAAATTGATCTCTAAACTAATTCTGGTATGGCCAATTCAGTGGGGATCTCTAAGTCGGGATTGCTCACTACCAAAACTTGGCTCCTTGTACACCCAAAATTTGACCTCGTCAGAATGAGACCAAAATTGATGTCTAAACTAATTTGAGTATGGACCATTGAGTGGGGATCTCTAAATCGGAATTGCTCACTATCAAAACTGCCCCTTGGACACCCAAAATTTGACCTCATCAGAATGTGACCAAAATTGATGTCTAAACTAACTCGAGTATGCCGAATTCAGTGGGGATTATAAATCGGGATTGCTCACTACGAAAACTTGGCTCCTTGGACACCCAAAAGTTGACCTCGTCAGAATGTGACCAAAATTGATGTCTAAACTAATTCGAGTATGGCCTATTCAGTGGGATCTCTAATGATTGCTCACTACCAAAACTTGGCCCCTTGGACACCAAAAATTTGACCTCGTCAGAATGTGACCAAAATTGGAGTCTAAACTAATTCGATTATGGCCAATTCTGTGGGGATCTCTAAGTCAGGATTGCTCACTACCAAAACTTGCCCCCTTGTACACCCAAAATTTGACCTTGTCAGAAGGTAACCAAAATGGATGTCTAAACTAATTCGAGATGGCCAATTCAGTGGGGATCTCTAAGTCAGGATTGCTCACTCCCAAAATTTGGCCCCTTGGACAACCAAAATTTGACTTTGTCAGAATGTTACCAAAATTGATGTCTAAACTAATTCATATATGGCCTATTCAGTGGGGATCTCATATCATGACTGCTCACTCCAAAAATTTGGCCCCTTGGACACAGAAAATTTGACTTCATCAGAAAGTGACCAAAACTGGAGTCTAAACTAATTCGAGTATTGCCAATTCAGTGGGGATCTCTAAGTCGCAATTGCTCACTCCCAAAATTTGGCCCCTTGGACATCCAAAATTTGCCTCGTCAGAAAGCGACCAAAATTGATGTCTAAACTAGTTCGATTATGGCCAATTCAGTGGTGATCTCTAAATCGGGATTGCTCACTACCAAAACATGGCCCCTTGGACACTCAAAATTTGACCTCATCATAATGTGACCAAAATTGATGTCTAAACTAATTTGAGTATCGCCAATTCAGTGGGGATCTCTATATCGGGATTGCTCACTGCCAAAACTTGGCCCCTTGTACACCCAAAATTTGACCTCGTCAGAATGTGACCTAAATTGGAGTCTAAACTAATTCGAGTATGGCCAATTAGGTGGGATCTCTAAGTCGGGATTGCTCACTCCCAAAATTTAGCCCCTTGGACACCCAAAATTTGCCGCATCAGAAAGGGAGCAAAATTGATGCCTAGACTAATTCGATTATGGCCAATTCTGTGGGGATCTCTAAATCGGGATTGCTCACTTCTAAACCTTGGCCCCTTGTACACCCAAAATTTGACCTTGTCAGAAGGTGACCGAAATGGATGTCTACACTAATTCGAGATGGCCAATTCAGTGGGGATCTCTATGTCAGGATTGCTCACTACCAAAATTTGCCCCTTGGACAACCAAAATTTGAACTCATGAGAATGTGACCAAAAATTGATCTCTAAACTAATTCGAGTATGGCCAATTCATTGGGGATCTCTAAGTCGGGATTGCTCACTACCAAATCTTGGCTCCTTGGACACCCTAAAGTTGACCTCGTCAGAATATGACCTAAATAGGAGTCTAAACTAATTCGAGTATGGCCAATTAGGTGGGATCTCTAAGTCGGGATTGCTCACTCCCAAAATTTAGCCCCTTGGACACCCAAAATTTGCCGCGTCAGAAAGGGAGCAAAATTGATGCCTAGACTAATTCGATTATGGCCAATTCTGTGGGGATCTCTAAATCGGGATTGCTCACTTCCAAACCTTGGCCCCTTGTACACCCAAAATTTGACCTTGTCAGAAGGTGACCGAAATGGATGTCTACACTAATTCGAGATGGCCAATTCAGTGGGGATCTCTAAATCGGGATTGCCCACTACCAAAAATTTGGCACCTTGAACATCCAAAATTTCACCTCGTCAGAATGTGACCAAAATTGATGTCTAAACTAATTCGTTTATGGCCAATTCAGTGGGGATCTCTAAATCGGGATTGCTCACTACCAAAACTTGTCAGAATGTGACCAAAATTGATGTCTAAACTAATTCGAGTATGGCCAATTCAGTAGGGATCTCTAAGTCAGGACTGCTCACTCCAAAAATTTGGCACCTTGGACATCCAAAATTTCACCTCGTCAGAATGTGACCAAAATTGATCTCTAAACTAATTCGAGTATGGCCAATTCAGTGGGGATCTCTAAGTCAGGACTGCTCACTCCAAAAATTTGGCACCTTGGACATCCAAAATTTCACCTCGTCAAAATGTGACCAAAATTGATGTCTAAACTAATTAGAGTATGACCTGTTCAATGGGGATCTCTAAGTCGTGATTGCTCACTTCCAAACCTTGGCCCCTTGGACACCCAAAAATTGACCTCCTCAGAATGTGACCAAAATTGATGTCAACTTATACGAGTATGGCCAATTCTGTGTTGATCTCTAAATCTGGATTGCCCACTACCAAAACTTGGCCCCTTGGACACCAAAAATTTGACCTCGTCAGAATGAGACCAAAATTGATGTCTTAACTAATTCGAGTATGGCCAATTCAGTGGGGATCTCTAAATCGGGATTGCTCACTATCAAAACTTGGCCCCTTGGACACCAAAAATTTGACCTCATCAAAATATGACCAAAATTGATCTCTAAACTAATTCGAGTATGGCCAATTCAGTGGGGATCTCTAAGTCGGGATTGCTCACTACCAAAACTTGGCTCCTTGTACACCCAAAACTTGACCTCGTCAGAATGTGACCAAAATTGATGTCTAAACTAATTCGAGTATGGCCAATTCAGTAGGGATCTCTAAGTCAGGACTGCTCACTCCAAAAATTTGGCACCTTGGACATCCAAAATTTCACCTCGTCAGAATGTGACCAAAATTGATGTCTAAACTAATTCGAGTATGGCCTGTTCGGTCGGGATCTCTAAGTCGTGATTGCTCACTTCCAAACCTTGGCGCCTTGGATACACAAAAATTTGACATCGAAGAATGTGACCAAAATTGATGTCGAAGCTTATTTGAGTATGGCCAATTCTGTGGAGATCTCTAATTCGGGATTGCCCACTACCAAAACTTGGCCACTTGGACACCCAAAATTTGACCTCGTCAGAATGAGACCAAAATTGATGTCTAAACTAATTTGAGTATGGCCCATTGAGTGGGGATCTCTAAATCGGAATTGTTCACTATCAAAACTGTGCCCATTGGACACCCAAAATTTGACCTCGTCAGAATGTGACCAAAATTGATGTCTAAACTAACTCGAGTATGCCGAATTCAGTGGGGATTCTAAATCGGGATTGCTCACTACGAAAACTTGGTTCCTTGGACACCCAAAAGTTGACCTCGTCAGAATGTGACCAAAATTGATGTCTAAACTAATTCGAGTATGGCCTATTCAGTGGGATCTCTAATGATTGCTCACTACCAAAACTTGGCCCCTTGGATACCAAAAATGTGACCTCGTCAGAATGTGACCAAAATTGGAGTCTAAACTAATTCGATTATGGCCTATTCTGTGGGGATCTCTAAGTCAGGATTGCTCACTACCAAAACTTGCCCCCTTGTACACCCAAAATTTGACCTTGTCAGAAGGTAACCAAAATGGATGTCTAAACTAATTCGAGATGGCCAATTCAGTGGGGATCTCTAAGTCAGGATTGCTCACTCCCAAAATTTGGCCCCTTGGACAACCAAAATTTGACCTTGTCAGAATGTTACCAAAATTGATGTCTAAACTAATTCATATATGGCCTATTCAGTGGGGATCTCATATCATGACTGCTCACTCCAAGAATTTGGCCCCTTGGACACAGAAAATTTGACTTCATAAGAAAGTGACCAAAACTGGAGTCTAAACTAATTCGAGTATTGCCAATTCAGTGGGGATCTCTAAGTCGCAATTGCTCACTCCCAAAATTTGGCCCCTTGGACATCCAAAATTTGCCTCGTCAGAAAGCGACCAAAATTGATGTCTAAACTAGTTCGATTATGGCCAATTCAGTGGTGATCTCTAAATCGGGATTGCTCACTACCAAAACATGGCCCCTTGGACACTCAAAATTTCACCTCATCATAATGTGACCAAAATTGATGTCTAAACTAATTTGAGTTTTGCCAATTCAGTGGGGATCTCTGAATCGGGATTGCTCACTACCAAAACTTGGCCCCTTGTACACCCAAAATTTGACCTCGTCAGAATGTGACCTAAATTGGAGTCTAAACTAATTCGAGTACGGCCAATTAGGTGGGATCTCTAAGTCGGGATTGCTCACTCCCAAAATTTAGCCCCTTGGACACCCAAAATTTGCCGCGTCAGAAAGGGAGCAAAATTGATGCCTAGACTAATTCGATTATGGCCAATTCTGTGGGGATCTCTAAATCGGGATTGCTCACTTCCAAACCTTGGCCCCTTGTACACCCAAAATTTGACCTTGTCAGAAGGTGACCGAAATGGATGTCTACACTAATTCGAGATGGCCAATTCAGTGGGGATCTCTATGTCAGGATTGCTCACTCCCAAAATTTGGCCCCTTGGACAACCAAAATTTGACCTCATGAGAATGTGACCAAAAATTGATCTCTAAACTAATTCGAGTATGACCAATTCATTGGGGATCTCTAAGTCGGGATTGCTCACTACCAAATCTTGGCTCCTTGGACACCCTAAAGTTGACCTCGTAAGAATGTGACCAAAATTGATGTCTAAACTAATTTGAGTATGGCCTATTCAGTGGGGATCTCTAAATCGGGATTGCTCACTACGAAAACTTGGCTCCTTGGACACCCAAAAGTTGACCTCATCAGAATGTGACCAAAATTGATGTCTAAACTAATTTGAGTATGGCCAATTGAGTGGGGATCTCTAAATCAGGATTGCTCATCCCGAAATTTGGCCCCTTGGACAACCAAAATTTGACCTTGTCAGAATGTTACCAAAATTGATGTCTAAACTAATTCATATATGGCCTATTCAGTGGGGATCTCATATCATGACTGCTCACTCCAAAAATTTGGCCCCTTGGACACAGAAAATTTGACTTCATCAGAAAGTGACCAAAACTGGAGTCTAAACTAATTCGAGTATTGCCAATTCAGTGGGGATCTCTAAGTCGCAATTGCTCACTCCCAAAATTTGGCCCCTTGGACATCCAAAATTTGCCTCGTCAGAATGTGACCAAAATTGATGTCTAAACTTTTATGAGCATGGCCAATTCTGTTTGGATCTCTAAATCGGGATTGCCCACTACCAAAACTTGGCCCCTTGGACACCAAAAATTTGACCTCATCAGAATGTGACCAAAATTGATCTCTAAACTAATTCGAGTATGGCCAATTCAGAGCGGATCTCTAAGTCGGGATTGCTCACTACCAAAACTTGGCTTCTTGGACGCCCAAAAGTTGACCTCGTCAGAATGTGACCAAAATTGATGTCTAAACTAATTCGAGTATGGCCTGTTCAGTGGGGATCTCTAAGTCGTGATTGCTCACTTCCAAACCTTGGCCCCTTGGACACCCAAAATTTGACCTCGTCAGAATATGACCAAAATTGATGTCTAAACTTATACGAGTATGGCCAGTTCTGTGGGGATCTCTAAATCAGGATTGCCCACTACCAAAACTTGGCCCCTTGGACACCCAAAATTTGACCTCGTCAGAATGAGACCAAAATTGATGTCTAAACTAATTCGAGTATGGCCAATTCAGTTGGGATCTCTAAATCGGGATTGCTCACTATCAAAACTTGGCCCCTTGGACACCAAAAATTTGACCTCATCAGAATATGACCAAAATTGATCTCTAAACTAATTCGAGTATGGCCGATTCAGTGGGGATCTCTAAGTCGGGATTGCTCACTACCAAAACTTGGCTCCTTGGACACCCAAAAGTTGACCTCGTCAGAATGTGAACAAAATTGATGTCTAAACTAATTCGAGTATGGCCAATTCAGTGGGGATCTCAAAGTCAGGACTGCTCACTCCAATAATTTGGCACCTTGGACATCCAAAATTTCACCTCGTCAGAATGTGACCAAAATTGATGTCTAAACTAATTGGAGTATGGCCTGTTCAGTCGGGATCTCTAAGTCGTGATTGCTCACTTCCAAACCTTGGTGCCTTGGATACACAAAAATTTGACCTCGAAGAATGTGACCAAAATTGATGTCGAAGCTTATTCGAGTATGGCCAATTCTGTGGAGATCTCTAATTCGGGATTGCCCACTACCAAAACTTGGCCACTTGGACACCCAAAATTTGACCTCGTCAGAATGAGACCAAAATTGATGTCTAAACTAATTTGAGTATGGCCCATTGAGTGGGGATCTCTAAATCGGAATTGCTCACTATCAAAACTGTGCCCCTTGGACACCAAAAATTTGACCTTGTCAGAATGTGACCAAAATTGATGTCTAAACTAACTCGAGTATGCCGAATTCAGTGGGGATTCTAAATTCGGATTGCTCACTACGAAAACTTGGCTCCTTGGACACCCAAAAGTTGACCTTGTCAGAATGTGACCAAAATTTCACCTCGTCAGAATGTGACCAAAATTGATGTCTAAACTAATTCGAGTATGGCCTGTTCAGTCGGGATCTCTAAGTCGTGATTGCTCACTTCCATACCTTGGCGCATTGGATACACAAAAATTTGACCTCGTAGAATGTGACCAAAATTGATGTCGAAGCTTATTCGAGTATGGCCAATTCTGTGGAGATCTCTAATTCGGGATTGCCCACTACCAAAACTTGGCCACTTGGACACCCAAAATTTGACCTCGTCAGAATGAGACCAAAATTGATGTCTAAACTAATTCGAGTATGGCCAATTCAGTGGGGATCTCTAAATCGGGATTGCTCACTATCAAAACTTGGCCCCTTGGACACCCAAAAGTTGACCTCGTCAGAGTGTGACCAAAATTGATGTCTAAACTAATTCGAGTATGGCCAATTCAGTGGGGATCTCAAAGTCAGGACTGCTCACTCCAAAAATTTGCACCTTGGACATCCAAAATTTCACCTCGTCAGAATGTGACCAAAATTGATGTCTAAACTAATTAGAGTAGGGCCTGTTCAATGGGGATCTCTAAGTCGTGATTGCTCACTTCCAAACCTTGGCCCCTTGGACACCCAAAAATTGACCTCGTCAGAATGTGACCAAAATTGATGTCTAAACTTATACGAGTATGGCCAATTCTGTGTTGATCTCTAAATCTGGATTGCCCACTACCAAAACTTGGCCCCTTGGACACCAAAAATTTGACCTCGTCAGAATGAGACCAAAATTGATGTCTAAACTAATTCGAGTATGGCCAATTCAGTGGGGATCTCTAAATCGGGATTGCTCACTATCAAAACTTGGCCCCTTGGACACCAAAAATTTGACCTCATCAGAATATGACCAAAATTGATCTCTAAACTAATTCTGGTATGGCCAATTCAGTGGGGATCTCTAAGTCGGGATTGCTCACTACCAAAACTTGGCTCCTTGTACACCCAAAATTTGACCTCGTCAGAATGAGACCAAAATTGATGTCTAAACTAATTTGAGTATGGACCATTGAGTGGGGATCTCTAAATCGGAATTGCTCACTATCAAAACTGCCCCTTGGACACCCAAAATTTGACCTCATCAGAATGTGACCAAAATTGATGTCTAAACTAACTCGAGTATGCCGAATTCAGTGGGGATTATAAATCGGGATTGCTCACTACGAAAACTTGGCTCCTTGGACACCCAAAAGTTGACCTCGTCAGAATGTGACCAAAATTGATGTCTAAACTAATTCGAGTATGGCCTATTCAGTGGGATCTCTAATGATTGCTCACTACCAAAACTTGGCCCCTTGGACACCAAAAATTTGACCTCGTCAGAATGTGACCAAAATTGGAGTCTAAACTAATTCGATTATGGCCAATTCTGTGGGGATCTCTAAGTCAGGATTGCTCACTACCAAAACTTGCCCCCTTGTACACCCAAAATTTGACCTTGTCAGAAGGTAACCAAAATGGATGTCTAAACTAATTCGAGATGGCCAATTCAGTGGGGATCTCTAAGTCAGGATTGCTCACTCCCAAAATTTGGCCCCTTGGACAACCAAAATTTGACTTTGTCAGAATGTTACCAAAATTGATGTCTAAACTAATTCATATATGGCCTATTCAGTGGGGATCTCATATCATGACTGCTCACTCCAAAAATTTGGCCCCTTGGACACAGAAAATTTGACTTCATCAGAAAGTGACCAAAACTGGAGTCTAAACTAATTCGAGTATTGCCAATTCAGTGGGGATCTCTAAGTCGCAATTGCTCACTCCCAAAATTTGGCCCCTTGGACATCCAAAATTTGCCTCGTCAGAAAGCGACCAAAATTGATGTCTAAACTAGTTCGATTATGGCCAATTCAGTGGTGATCTCTAAATCGGGATTGCTCACTACCAAAACATGGCCCCTTGGACACTCAAAATTTGACCTCATCATAATGTGACCAAAATTGATGTCTAAACTAATTTGAGTATCGCCAATTCAGTGGGGATCTCTATATCGGGATTGCTCACTGCCAAAACTTGGCCCCTTGTACACCCAAAATTTGACCTCGTCAGAATGTGACCTAAATTGGAGTCTAAACTAATTCGAGTATGGCCAATTAGGTGGGATCTCTAAGTCGGGATTGCTCACTCCCAAAATTTAGCCCCTTGGACACCCAAAATTTGCCGCATCAGAAAGGGAGCAAAATTGATGCCTAGACTAATTCGATTATGGCCAATTCTGTGGGGATCTCTAAATCGGGATTGCTCACTTCTAAACCTTGGCCCCTTGTACACCCAAAATTTGACCTTGTCAGAAGGTGACCGAAATGGATGTCTACACTAATTCGAGATGGCCAATTCAGTGGGGATCTCTATGTCAGGATTGCTCACTACCAAAATTTGCCCCTTGGACAACCAAAATTTGAACTCATGAGAATGTGACCAAAAATTGATCTCTAAACTAATTCGAGTATGGCCAATTCATTGGGGATCTCTAAGTCGGGATTGCTCACTACCAAATCTTGGCTCCTTGGACACCCTAAAGTTGACCTCGTAAGAATGTGACCAAAATTGATGTCTAAACTAATTTGAGTATGGCCTATTCAGTGGGGATCTCTAAATCGGGATTGCTCACTACGAAAACTTGGCTCCTTGGACACCCAAAAGTTGACCTCATCAGAATGTGACCAAAATTGATGTCTAAACTAATTTGAGTATGGCCAATTGAGTGGGGATCTCTAAATCAGGATTGCTCATCCCGAAATTTGGCCCCTTGGACAACCAAAATTTGACCTTGTCAGAATGTTACCAAAATTGATGTCTAAATTAATTCGAGTATCGACTATTCAGTGGGGATCTCAAAGTCGGGATTGCTCACTCTCAAAATTTGGCCCCTTGACTCCCGAAATTTGAACTCGTCAAAATGTGACCAAAATTGGTATCTGAACTAATTTGTGTATGGCCAATCGAGTGGGGATCTCTAAATCGGGATTGCTCGGTACCAAACTTGGCCCCTTGTACACCAAAAATTTGACCTCGTCAGAATGTGACCAAAATTGATGTCTAAACTAGTTCGAGTATGGCCAATTCAGTAGGGATCTCTAAGTCAGGACTGCTCACTCCAAAAATTTGGCCCCTTGGACATCCAAAATTTGACCTCGTAAGAATGTGACCAAAATTGATGTCTAAACTAATTCGTGTATGGCCTATTCAGTGGGGATCTCCAAGTTGGGATTGCTCACTCCCAAAACTAGGCCCCTTGGACACCCGAAATTTGACTTCGTCAGAATGTGACCAAATTGGAGTCTAAACTAATTCGAGTATGGCCAATTCAGTATGGATCTCTAAGTCAGGACTGCTCACTCCAAAAATTTGGCACCTTGGACATCCAAAATTTCACCTCGTCAGAATGTGACCAAAATTGATGTCTAAATTTATACGAGTATGGCCAATTCTGTGGGGATCTCTAAATCAGGATTGCCCACTACCAAAACTTGGCCCCTTGGACACCCAAAATTTGACCTCGTCAGAATGAAACCAAAATTGATGTCTAAACTAATTCGAGTATGGCCAATTCAGTGGGGATCTCTAAATCGGGATTGCTCACTATCAAAACTTGGCCCCTTGGACACCAAAAATTTGACCTCATAGAATATGACCAAAATTGATGTCTAAACTAATTCGAGTATCGACTATTCAGTGGGGATCTCTAAGTCTGGATTGCTCACTACCAAAACTTGGCTCCTTGGACACCCAAAAGTTGACCTCGTCAGAATGTGAACAAAATTGATGTCTAAACTAATTCGAGTATGGCCAATTCAGTGGGGATCTCAAAGTCAGGAATGCTCACTCCAAAAATTTGGCACCTTGGACATCCAAAATTTCACCTCGTCAGAATGTGACCAAAATTGATGTCTAAACTAATTCGAGTATGGCCTGTTCAGTCGGGATCTCTAAGTCGTGATTGCTCACTTCCATACCTTGGCACCTTGGATACACAAAAATTTGACCTCGTAGAATGTGACCAAAATTGATGTCGAAGCTAATTCGAGTATGGCCAATTCTGTGGAGATCTCTAATTCGGGATTGCCCACTACCAAAACTTGTCCACTTGGACACCCAAAATTTGACCTCGTCAGAATGACACCAAAATTGATGTCTAAACTAATTTGAGTATGGCCCATTGAGTGGGGATCTCTAAATCGGAATTGTTCACTATCAAAACTTTGCCCCTTGGACACCCAAAATTTGACCTTGTCAGAATGTGACCAAAATTGATGTCTAAACTAACTCGAGTATGCCGAATTCAGTGGGGATTCTAAATCCGGATTGCTCATTACGAAAACTTGGCTCCTTGGACACCCAAAAGTTGACCTCGTCAGAATGTGACCAAAATTTCACCTCGTCAGAATGTGACCAAAATTGATGTCTAAACTAATTCGAGTATGGCCTGTTCAGTCGGAATCTCTAAGTCGTGATTGCTCACTTCCATACCTTGGCGCCTTGGATACACAAAATTTGACCTTGTCAGAAGGTGACCGAAATGGATGTCTACACTAATTCGAGATGGCCAATTCAGTGGGGATCTCTATGTCAGGATTGCTCACTCCCAAAATTTGGCCCCTTGGACAACCAAAATTTGACCTCATGAGAATGTGACCAAAAATTGATCTCTAAACTAATTCGAGTATGGCCAATTCATTGGGGATCTCTAAGTCGGGATTGCTCACTACCAAATCTTGGCTCCTTGGACACCCTAAAGTTGACCTCGTAAGAATGTGACCAAAATTGATGTCTAAACTAATTTGAGTATGGCCTATTCAGTGGGGATCTCTAAATCGGGATTGCTCACTACGAAAACTTGGCTCCTTGGACACCCAAAAGTTGACCTCATCAGAATGTGACCAAAATTGATGTCTAAACTAATTTGAGTATGGCCAATTGAGTGGGGATCTCTAAATCAGGATTGCTCATCCCGAAATTTGGCCCCTTGGACAACCAAAATTTGACCTTGTCAGAATGTTACCAAAATTGATGTCTAAACTAATTCATATATGGCCTATTCAGTGGGGATCTCATATCATGACTGCTCACTCCAAAAATTTGGCCCCTTGGACACAGAAAATTTGACTTCATCAGAAAGTGACCAAAACTGGAGTCTAAACTAATTCGAGTATTGCCAATTCAGTGGGGATCTCTAAGTCGCAATTGCTCACTCCCAAAATTTGGCCCCTTGGACATCCAAAATTTGCCTCGTCAGAATGTGACCAAAATTGATGTCTAAACTTTTATGAGCATGGCCAATTCTGTTTGGATCTCTAAATCGGGATTGCCCACTACCAAAACTTGGCCCCTTGGACACCAAAAATTTGACCTCATCAGAATGTGACCAAAATTGATCTCTAAACTAATTCGAGTATGGCCAATTCAGAGCGGATCTCTAAGTCGGGATTGCTCACTACCAAAACTTGGCTTCTTGGACGCCCAAAAGTTGACCTCGTCAGAATGTGACCAAAATTGATGTCTAAACTAATTCGAGTATGGCCTGTTCAGTGGGGATCTCTAAGTCGTGATTGCTCACTTCCAAACCTTGGCCCCTTGGACACCCAAAATTTGACCTCGTCAGAATATGACCAAAATTGATGTCTAAACTTATACGAGTATGGCCAGTTCTGTGGGGATCTCTAAATCAGGATTGCCCACTACCAAAACTTGGCCCCTTGGACACCCAAAATTTGACCTCGTCAGAATGAGACCAAAATTGATGTCTAAACTAATTCGAGTATGGCCAATTCAGTTGGGATCTCTAAATCGGGATTGCTCACTATCAAAACTTGGCCCCTTGGACACCAAAAATTTGACCTCATCAGAATATGACCAAAATTGATCTCTAAACTAATTCGAGTATGGCCGATTCAGTGGGGATCTCTAAGTCGGGATTGCTCACTACCAAAACTTGGCTCCTTGGACACCCAAAAGTTGACCTCGTCAGAATGTGAACAAAATTGATGTCTAAACTAATTCGAGTATGGCCAATTCAGTGGGGATCTCAAAGTCAGGACTGCTCACTCCAATAATTTGGCACCTTGGACATCCAAAATTTCACCTCGTCAGAATGTGACCAAAATTGATGTCTAAACTAATTGGAGTATGGCCTGTTCAGTCGGGATCTCTAAGTCGTGATTGCTCACTTCCAAACCTTGGTGCCTTGGATACACAAAAATTTGACCTCGAAGAATGTGACCAAAATTGATGTCGAAGCTTATTCGAGTATGGCCAATTCTGTGGAGATCTCTAATTCGGGATTGCCCACTACCAAAACTTGGCCACTTGGACACCCAAAATTTGACCTCGTCAGAATGAGACCAAAATTGATGTCTAAACTAATTTGAGTATGGCCCATTGAGTGGGGATCTCTAAATCGGAATTGCTCACTATCAAAACTGTGCCCCTTGGACACCAAAAATTTGACCTTGTCAGAATGTGACCAAAATTGATGTCTAAACTAACTCGAGTATGCCGAATTCAGTGGGGATTCTAAATTCGGATTGCTCACTACGAAAACTTGGCTCCTTGGACACCCAAAAGTTGACCTTGTCAGAATGTGACCAAAATTTCACCTCGTCAGAATGTGACCAAAATTGATGTCTAAACTAATTCGAGTATGGCCTGTTCAGTCGGGATCTCTAAGTCGTGATTGCTCACTTCCATACCTTGGCGCATTGGATACACAAAAATTTGACCTCGTAGAATGTGACCAAAATTGATGTCGAAGCTTATTCGAGTATGGCCAATTCTGTGGAGATCTCTAATTCGGGATTGCCCACTACCAAAACTTGGCCACTTGGACACCCAAAATTTGACCTCGTCAGAATGAGACCAAAATTGATGTCTAAACTAATTCGAGTATGGCCAATTCAGTGGGGATCTCTAAATCGGGATTGCTCACTATCAAAACTTGGCCCCTTGGACACCCAAAAGTTGACCTCGTCAGAGTGTGACCAAAATTGATGTCTAAACTAATTCGAGTATGGCCAATTCAGTGGGGATCTCAAAGTCAGGACTGCTCACTCCAAAAATTTGCACCTTGGACATCCAAAATTTCACCTCGTCAGAATGTGACCAAAATTGATGTCTAAACTAATTAGAGTATGGCCTGTTCAATGGGGATCTCTAAGTCGTGATTGCTCACTTCCAAACCTTGGCCCCTTGGACACCCAAAAATTGACCTCGTCAGAATGTGACCAAAATTGATGTCTAAACTTATACGAGTATGGCCAATTCTGTGTTGATCTCTAAATCTGGATTGCCCACTACCAAAACTTGGCCCCTTGGACACCAAAAATTTGACCTCGTCAGAATGAGACCAAAATTGATGTCTAAACTAATTCGAGTATGGCCAATTCAGTGGGGATCTCTAAATCGGGATTGCTCACTATCAAAACTTGGCCCCTTGGACACCAAAAATTTGACCTCATCAGAATATGACCAAAATTGATCTCTAAACTAATTCTGGTATGGCCAATTCAGTGGGGATCTCTAAGTCGGGATTGCTCACTACCAAAACTTGGCTCCTTGTACACCCAAAATTTGACCTCGTCAGAATGAGACCAAAATTGATGTCTAAACTAATTTGAGTATGGACCATTGAGTGGGGATCTCTAAATCGGAATTGCTCACTATCAAAACTGCCCCTTGGACACCCAAAATTTGACCTCATCAGAATGTGACCAAAATTGATGTCTAAACTAACTCGAGTATGCCGAATTCAGTGGGGATTATAAATCGGGATTGCTCACTACGAAAACTTGGCTCCTTGGACACCCAAAAGTTGACCTCGTCAGAATGTGACCAAAATTGATGTCTAAACTAATTCGAGTATGGCCTATTCAGTGGGATCTCTAATGATTGCTCACTACCAAAACTTGGCCCCTTGGACACCAAAAATTTGACCTCGTCAGAATGTGACCAAAATTGGAGTCTAAACTAATTCGATTATGGCCAATTCTGTGGGGATCTCTAAGTCAGGATTGCTCACTCCCAAAATTTGGCCCCTTGGACAACCAAAATTTGACCTTGTCAGAATGTTACCAAAATTGATGTCTAAACTAATTCATATATGGCCTATTCAGTGGGGATCTCATATCATGACTGCTCACTCCAAAAATTTGGCCCCTTGGACACAGAAAATTTGACTTCATCAGAAAGTGACCAAAACTGGAGTCTAAACTAATTCGAGTATTGCCAATTCAGTGAGGATCTCTAAGTCGCAATTGCTCACTCCCAAAATTTGGCCCCTTGGACATCCAAAATTTGCCTCGTCAGAAAGCGACCAAAATTGATGTCTAAACTAGTTCGATTATGGCCAATTCAGTGGTGATCCCTAAATCGGGATTGCTCACTACCAAAACATGGCCCCTTGGACACTCAAAATTTGACCTCATCATAATGTGACCAAAATTGATGTCTAAACTAATTTGAGTATCGCCAATTCAGTGGGGATCTCTATTATGGGATTGCTCACTGCCAAAACTTGGCCCCTTGTACACCCAAAATTTGACCTCGTCAGAATGTGACCTAAATTGGAGTCTAAACTAATTCGAGTATGGCCAATTAGGTGGGATCTCTAAGTCGGGATTGCTCACTCCCAAAATTTAGCCCCTTGGACACCCAAAATTTGCCGCATCAGAAAGGGAGCAAAATTGATGCCTAGACTAATTCGATTATGGCCAATTCTGTGGGGATCTCTAAATCGGGATTGCTCACTTCTAAACCTTGGCCCCTTGTACACCCAAAATTTGACCTTGTCAGAAGGTGACCGAAATGGATGTCTACACTAATTCGAGATGGCCAATTCAGTGGGGATCTCTATGTCAGGATTGCTCACTACCAAAATTTGCCCCTTGGACAACCAAAATTTGAACTCATGAGAATGTGACCAAAAATTGATCTCTAAACTAATTCGAGTATGGCCAATTCATTGGGGATCTCTAAGTCGGGATTGCTCACTACCAAATCTTGGCTCCTTGGACACCCTAAAGTTGACCTCGTAAGAATGTGACCAAAATTGATGTCTAAACTAATTTGAGTATGGCCTATTCAGTGGGGATCTCTAAATCGGGATTGCTCACTACGAAAACTTGGCTCCTTGGACACCCAAAAGTTGACCTCATCAGAATGTGACCAAAATTGATGTCTAAACTAATTTGAGTATGGCCAATTGAGTGGGGATCTCTAAATCAGGATTGCTCATCCCGAAATTTGGCCCCTTGGACAACCAAAATTTGACCTTGTCAGAATGTTACCAAAATTGATGTCTAAATTAATTCGAGTATCGACTATTCAGTGGGGATCTCAAAGTCGGGATTGCTCACTCTCAAAATTTGGCCCCTTGACTCCCGAAATTTGAACTCGTCAAAATGTGACCAAAATTGGTATCTGAACTAATTTGTGTATGGCCAATCGAGTGGGGATCTCTAAATCGGGATTGCTCGGTACCAAACTTGGCCCCTTGTACACCAAAAATTTGACCTCGTCAGAATGTGACCAAAATTGATGTCTAAACTAGTTCGAGTATGGCCAATTCAGTAGGGATCTCTAAGTCAGGACTGCTCACTCCAAAAATTTGGCCCCTTGGACATCCAAAATTTGACCTCGTAAGAATGTGACCAAAATTGATGTCTAAACTAATTCGTGTATGGCCTATTCAGTAGGGATCTCCAAGTTGGGATTGCTCACTCCCAAAACTAGGCCCCTTGGACACCCGAAATTTGACTTCGTCAGAATGTGACCAAATTGGAGTCTAAACTAATTCGAGTATGGCCAATTCAGTATGGATCTCTAAGTCAGGACTGCTCACTCCAAAAATTTGGCACCTTGGACATCCAAAATTTCACCTCGTCAGAATGTGACCAAAATTGATGTCTAAATTTATACGAGTATGGCCAATTCTGTGGGGATCTCTAAATCAGGATTGCCCACTACCAAAACTTGGCCCCTTGGACACCCAAAATTTGACCTCGTCAGAATGAAACCAAAATTGATGTCTAAACTAATTCGAGTATGGCCAATTCAGTGGGGATCTCTAAATCGGGATTGCTCACTATCAAAACTTGGCCCCTTGGACACCAAAAATTTGACCTCATAGAATATGACCAAAATTGATGTCTAAACTAATTCGAGTATCGACTATTCAGTGGGGATCTCTAAGTCTGGATTGCTCACTACCAAAACTTGGCTCCTTGGACACCCAAAAGTTGACCTCGTCAGAATGTGAACAAAATTGATGTCTAAACTAATTCGAGTATGGCCAATTCAGTGGGGATCTCAAAGTCAGGAATGCTCACTCCAAAAATTTGGCACCTTGGACATCCAAAATTTCACCTCGTCAGAATGTGACCAAAATTGATGTCTAAACTAATTCGAGTATGGCCTGTTCAGTCGGGATCTCTAAGTCGTGATTGCTCACTTCCATACCTTGGCACCTTGGATACACAAAAATTTGACCTCGTAGAATGTGACCAAAATTGATGTCGAAGCTAATTCGAGTATGGCCAATTCTGTGGAGATCTCTAATTCGGGATTGCCCACTACCAAAACTTGTCCACTTGGACACCCAAAATTTGACCTCGTCAGAATGACACCAAAATTGATGTCTAAACTAATTTGAGTATGGCCCATTGAGTGGGGATCTCTAAATCGGAATTGTTCACTATCAAAACTTTGCCCCTTGGACACCCAAAATTTGACCTTGTCAGAATGTGACCAAAATTGATGTCTAAACTAACTCGAGTATGCCGAATTCAGTGGGGATTCTAAATCCGGATTGCTCATTACGAAAACTTGGCTCCTTGGACACCCAAAAGTTGACCTCGTCAGAATGTGACCAAAATTTCACCTCGTCAGAATGTGACCAAAATTGATGTCTAAACTAATTCGAGTATGGCCTGTTCAGTCGGAATCTCTAAGTCGTGATTGCTCACTTCCATACCTTGGCGCCTTGGATACACAAAAATTTGACCTCGTAGAATGTGACCAATTGATGTCTAAACTAATTCGAGTATGGCCAATTCAGTGGGGATCTCTAAATTGGGATTGCTCACTATCAAAACTTGGCCCCTTGGACACCCAAAAGTTGACCTCGTCAGAATGTGACCAAAATTGATGTCTAAACTAATTCGAGTATGGCCAATTCAGTGGGGATCTCAAAGTCAGGACTGCTCACTCCAAAAATTTGGCACCTTGGACATCCAAAATTTCACCTCGTCAGAATGTGACCAAAATTGATGTCTAAACTAATTCGAGTATGGCCTGTTCAGTCGGGATCTCTAAGTCGTGATTGCTCACTTCCAAACCTTGGCGCCTTGGATACACAAAATTTCACCTCATCAGAATGTGACCAAAATTGATGTCTAAACTTATTCGAGTATGGCCAATTCTGTGGGGGTCTCTAAATCGGGATTGCCCACTACCAAAACTTGGCCCCTTGGACACCCAAAATTTGACCTCGTCAGAATGAGACCAAAATTGATGTCTAAACTAATTCGCGTATGGCCAATTCAGTGCGGATCTCTACATCGGGATTGCTCACTATCAAAACTTGGCCCCTTGGACACCAAAAATTTGACCTTATCAGAATGTGACCAAAATTGATCTCTAAACTAATTCGAGTATGGCCAATTCAGTGGGGATCTCTAAGTCAGGACTGCTCACTCCAAAAATTTGGCACCTTGGACATCCAAAATTTCACCTCGTCGGAATGTGACCAAAATTGATGTCTAAACCAATTAGAGTATGGCCTGTTCAATGGGGATCTCTAAGTCGTGATTGCTCACTTCCAAACCTTGGCCCCTTGGACACCCAAAAATTGACCTCGTCAGAATGTGACCAAAATTGATGTCTAAACTTATACGAGTATGGCCAATTCTGTGTTGATCTCTAAATCTGGATTGCCCACTACCAAAACTTGGCCCCTTGGACACCAAAAATTTGACCTCGTCAGAATGAGACCAAAATTGATGTCTAAACTAATTCGAGTATGGCCAATTCAGTGGGGATCTCTAAATCGGGATTGCTCACTATCAAAACTTGGCCCCTTGGACACCAAAAATTTGACCTCATCAGAATATGACCAAAATTGATCTCTAAACTAATTCGAGTATGGCCAATTCAGTGGGGATCTCTAAGTCGGGATTGCTCACTACCAAAACTTGGCTCCTTGTACACCCAAAATTTGACCTCTTCAGAATGTGACCAAAATTGATGTCTAAACTAATTCGAGTATGGCCAATTCAGTAGGGAACTCTAAGTCAGGACTGCTCACTCCAAAAATTTGGCACCTTGGACATCCAAAATTTCACCTCGTCAGAATGTGACCAAAATTGTTGTCTAAACTAATTCGAGTATGGCCTGTTCAGTCGGGATCTCTAAGTCGTGATTGCTCACTTCCAAACCTTGGCGCCTTGGATACACAAAAATTTGACATCGAAGAATGTGACCAAAATTGATGTCGAAGCTTATTTGAGTATGGCCAATTCTGTGGAGATCTCTAATTCGGGATTGCCCACTACCAAAACTTGGCCACTTGGACACCCAAAATTTGACCTCGTCAGAATGAGACCAAAATTGATGTCTAAACTAATTTGAGTATGGCCCATTGAGTGGGGATCTCTAATGATTGCTCACTACCAAAACTTGGCCCCTTGGACACCAAAAATTTGACCTCGTCAGAATGTGATCAAAATTGGAGTCTAAACTAATTCGATTATGGCCAATTCTGTGGGGATCTCTAAGTCAGGATTGCTCACTACCAAAACTTGCCCCCTTGTACACCCAAAATTTTACCTTGTCAGAAGGTAACCAAAATGGATGTCTAAACTAATTCGAGATGCCCAATTCAGTGGGGATCTCTAAGTCAGGATTGCTCACTCCCAAAATTTGGCCCCTTGGACAACCAAAATTTGACCTTCTCAGAATGTTACCAAAATTGATGTCTAAACTAATTCATATATGGCCTATTCAGTGGGGATCTTAATTATGACTGCTCACTCCAAAAATTTGGCCCCTTGGACACAGAAAATTTGACTTCATCAGAAAGTGACCAAAACTGGAGTCTAAACTAATTCCAGTATTGCCAATTCAGTGGGGATCTCTAAGTCGCAATTGCTCACTCCCAAAATTTGGCCCCTTGGACATCCAAAATTTGCCTCGTCAGAAAGCGACCAAAATTGATGTCTAAACTAGTTCGATTATGGCCAATTCAGTGGTGATCTCTAAATCGGGATTGCTCACTACCAAAACATGGCCCCTTGGACACTCAAAATTTGACCTCATCAGAATGTGACCAAAATTGATGTCTAAACTAATTTGAGTATCGCCAATTCAGTGGGGATCTCTAAATCGGGATTGCTCACTACCAAAACTTGGCCCCTTGTACACCCAAAATTTGACCTCGTCAGAATATGACCTAAATAGGAGTCTAAACTAATTCGAGTATGGCCAATTAGGTGGGATCTCTAAGTCGGGATTGCTCACTCCCAAAATTTAGCCCCTTGGACACCCAAAATTTGCCGCGTCAGAAAGGGAGCAAAATTGATGCCTAGACTAATTCGATTATGGCCAATTCTGTGGGGATCTCTAAATCGGGATTGCTCACTTCCAAACCTTGGCCCCTTGTACACCCAAAATTTGACCTCGTAGAATGTGACCAATTGATGTCGAAGCTTATTCGAGTATGGCCAATTCTGTGGAGATCTTTAATTCGGGATTGCCCACTACCAAAACTTGGCCACTTGGACACCCAAAATTTGACCTCGTCAGAATGAGACCAAAAATGATGTCTAAACTAATTCGAGTATGGCCAATTCAGTGGGGATCTCTAAATTGGGATTGCTCACTATCAAAACTTGGCCCCTTGGACACCCAAAAGTTGACCTCGTCAGAATGTGACCAAAATTGATGTCTAAACTAATTCGAGTATGGCCAATTCAGTGGGGATCTCAAAGTCAGGACTGCTCACTCCAAAAATTTGGCACCTTGGACATCCAAAATTTCACCTCGTCAGAATGTGACCAAAATTGATGTCTAAACTAATTCGAGTATGGCCTGTTCAGTCGGGATCTCTAAGTCGTGATTGCTCACTTCCAAACCTTGGCGCCTTGGATACACAAAATTTCACCTCATCAGAATGTGACCAAAATTGATGTCTAAACTTATTCGAGTATGGCCAATTCTGTGGGGGTCTCTAAATCGGGATTGCCCACTACCAAAACTTGGCCCCTTGGACACCCAAAATTTGACCTCGTCAGAATGAGACCAAAATTGATGTCTAAACTAATTCGCGTATGGCCAATTCAGTGCGGATCTCTACATCGGGATTGCTCACTATCAAAACTTGGCCCCTTGGACACCAAAAATTTGACCTTATCAGAATGTGACCAAAATTGATCTCTAAACTAATTCGAGTATGGCCAATTCAGTGGGGATCTCTAAGTCAGGACTGCTCACTCCAAAAATTTGGCACCTTGGACATCCAAAATTTCACCTCGTCGGAATGTGACCAAAATTGATGTCTAAACCAATTAGAGTATGGCCTGTTCAATGGGGATCTCTAAGTCGTGATTGCTCACTTCCAAACCTTGGCCCCTTGGACACCCAAAAATTGACCTCATCAGAATGTGACCAAAATTGATGTCTAAACTTATACGAGTATGGCCAATTCTGTGTTGATCTCTAAATCTGGATTGCCCACTACCAAAACTTGGCCCCTTGGACACCAAAAATTTGACCTCGTCAGAATGAGACCAAAATTGATGTCTAAACTAATTCGAGTATGGCCAATTCAGTGGGGATCTCTAAATCGGGATTGCTCACTATCAAAACTTGGCCCCTTGGACACCCAAAATTTGACCTCGTCAGAATGAGACCAAAATTGATGTCTAAACTAATTTGAGTATGGCCCATTGAGTGGGGATCTCTAATGATTGCTCACTACCAAAACTTGGCCCCTTGGACACCAAAAATTTGACCTCGTCAGAATGTGATCAAAATTGGAGTCTAAACTAATTCGATTATGGCCAATTCTGTGGGGATCTCTAAGTCAGGATTGCTCACTACCAAAACTTGCCCCCTTGTACACCCAAAATTTTACCTTGTCAGAAGGTAACCAAAATGGATGTCTAAACTAATTCGAGATGCCCAATTCAGTGGGGATCTCTAAGTCAGGATTGCTCACTCCCAAAATTTGGCCCCTTGGACAACCAAAATTTGACCTTCTCAGAATGTTACCAAAATTGATGTCTAAACTAATTCATATATGGCCTATTCAGTGGGGATCTTAATTATGACTGCTCACTCCAAAAATTTGGCCCCTTGGACACAGAAAATTTGACTTCATCAGAAAGTGACCAAAACTGGAGTCTAAACTAATTCCAGTATTGCCAATTCAGTGGGGATCTCTAAGTCGCAATTGCTCACTCCCAAAATTTGGCCCCTTGGACATCCAAAATTTGCCTCGTCAGAAAGCGACCAAATGATGTCTAAACTAGTTCGATTATGGCCAATTCAGTGGTGATCTCTAAATCGGGATTGCTCACTACCAAAACATGGCCCCTTGGACACTCAAAATTTGACCTCATCAGAATGTGACCAAAATTGATGTCTAAACTAATTTGAGTATTGCCAATTCAGTGGGGATCTCTAAATCGGGATAGCTCACTACCAAAACTTGGCCCCTTGTACACCCAAAATTTGACCTCGTCAGAATATGACCTAAATAGGAGTCTAAACTAATTCGAGTATGGCCAATTAGGTGGGATCTCTAAGTCGGGATTGCTCACTCCCAAAATTTAGCCCCTTGGACACCCAAAATTTGCCGCGTCAGAAAGGGAGCAAAATTGATGCCTAGACTAATTCGATTATGGCCAATTCTGTGGGGATCTCTAAATCGGGATTGCTCACTTCCAAACCTTGGCCCCTTGTACACCCAAAATTTGACCTTGTCAGAAGGTGACCGAAATGGATGTCTACACTAATTCGAGATGGCCAATTCAGTGGGGATCTCTAAATCGGGATTGCCCACTACCAAAAATTTGGCACCTTGAACATCCAAAATTTCACCTCGTCAGAATGTGACCAAAATTGATGTCTAAACTAATTCGTTTATGGCCAATTCAGTGGGGATCTCTAAATCGGGATTGCTCACTATCAAAACTTGGCCCCTTGGACACCAAAAATTTGACCTCATCAGAATGTGACCAAAATTGATCTCTAAACTAATTCGAGTATGGCCAATTCAGTGGGGATCTCTAAGTCAGGACTGCTCACTCCAAAAATTTGGCACCTTGGACATCCAAAATTTCACCTCGTCAAAATGTGACCAAAATTGATGTCTAAACTAATTAGAGTATGACCTGTTCAATGGGGATCTCTAAGTCGTGATTGCTCACTTCCAAACCTTGGCCCCTTGGACACCCAAAAATTGACCTCCTCAGAATGTGACCAAAATTGATGTCAACTTATACGAGTATGGCCAATTCTGTGTTGATCTCTAAATCTGGATTGCCCACTACCAAAACTTGGCCCCTTGGACACCAAAAATTTGACCTCGTCAGAATGAGACCAAAATCGATGTCTAAACTAATTCGAGTATGGCCAATTCAGTGGGGCTCTCTAAATCGGGATTGCTCACTATCAAAACTTGGCCCCTTGGACACCAAAAATTTGACCTCATCAAAATATGACCAAAATTGATCTCTAAACTAATTCGAGTATGGCCAATTCAGTGGGGATCTCTAAGTCGGGATTGCTCACTACCAAAACTTGGCTCCTTGTACACCCAAAACTTGACCTCGTCAGAATGTGACCAAAATTGATGTCTAAACTAATTCGAGTATGGCCAATTCAGTAGGGATCTCTAAGTCAGGACTGCTCACTCCAAAAATTTGGCACCTTGGACATCCAAAATTTCACCTCGTCAGAATGTGACCAAAATTGATGTCTAAACTAATTCGAGTATGGCCTGTTCAGTCGGGATCTCTAAGTCGTGATTGCTCACTTCCAAACCTTGGCGCCTTGGATACACAAAAATTTGACATCGAAGAATGTGACCAAAATTGATGTCGAAGCTTATTTGAGTATGGCCAATTCTGTGGAGATCTCTAATTCGGGATTGCCCACTACCAAAACTTGGCCACTTGGACACCCAAAATTTGACCTCGTCAGAATGAGACCAAAATTGATGTCTAAACTAATTTGAGTATGGCCCATTGAGTGGGGATCTCTAAATCGGAATTGTTCACTATCAAAACTGTGCCCATTGGACACCCAAAATTTGACCTCGTCAGAATGTGACCAAAATTGATGTCTAAACTAACTCGAGTATGCCGAATTCAGTGGGGATTCTAAATCGGGATTGCTCACTACGAAAACTTGGTTCCTTGGACACCCAAAAGTTGACCTCGTCAGAATGTGACCAAAATTGATGTCTAAACTAATTCGAGTATGGCCTATTCAGTGGGATCTCTAATGATTGCTCACTACCAAAACTTGGCCCCTTGGATACCAAAAATGTGACCTCGTCAGAATGTGACCAAAATTGGAGTCTAAACTAATTCGATTATGGCCTATTCTGTGGGGATCTCTAAGTCAGGATTGCTCACTACCAAAACTTGCCCCCTTGTACACCCAAAATTTGACCTTGACAGAAGGTAACCAAAATGGATGTCTAAACTAATTCGAGATGGCCAATTCAGTGGGGATCTCTAAGTCAGGATTGCTCACTCCCAAAATTTGGCCCCTTGGACAACCAAAATTTGACCTTCTCAGAATGTTACCAAAATTGATGTCTAAACTAATTCATATATGGCCTATTCAGTGGGGATCTTAAGTATGACTGCTCACTCCAAAAATTTGGCCCCTTGGACACAGAAAATTTGACGTCATCAGAAAGTGACCAAAACTGGAGTCTAAACTAATTCCAGTATTGCCAATTCAGTGGGGATCTCTAAGTCGCAATTGCTCACTCCCAAAATTTGGCCCCTTGGACATTAAAAATTTGCCTCGTCAGAAAGCGACCAAAATTGATGTCTAAACTAGTTTGATTATGGCCAATTCAGTGGTGATCTCTAAATCGGGATTGCTCACTACCAAAACATGGCCCCTTGGACACTCAAAATTTGACCTCATCATAATGTGACCAAAATTGATGTCTAAACTAATTTGAGTATCGCCAATTCAGTGGGGATCTCTAAATCGGGATTGCTCACTACCAAAACTTGGCCCCTTGTACACCCAAAATTTGACCTCGTCAGAATGTGACCTAAATTGGAGTCTAAACTAATTCGAGTATGGCCAATTAGGTGGGATCTCTAAGTCGGGATTGCTCACTCCCAAAATTTAGCCCCTTGGACACCCAAAATTTGCCGCGTCAGAAAGGGAGCAAAATTGATGCCTAGACTAATTCGATTATGGCCAATTCTGTGGGGATCTCTAAATCGGGATTGCTCACTTCCAAACCTTGGCCCCTTGTACACCCAAAATTTGACCTTGTCAGAAGGTGACCGAAATGGATGTCCACACTAATTCGAGATGGCCAATTCAGTGGGGATCTCTATGTCAGGATTGCTCACTCCCAAATTTTGGCCCCTTGGACAACCAAAATTTGACCTCATGAGAATGTGACCAAAAATTGATCTCTAAACTAATTCGAGTATGGCCAATTCATTGGGGATCTCTAAGTCGGGATTGCTCACTACCAAATCTTGGCTCCTTGGACACCCGAAAGTTGACCTCGTAAGAATGTGACCAAAATTGATGTCTAAACTAATTTGAGTATCGCCAATTCAGTGGGGATCTCTAAATCGGGATTGCTCACTACCAAAACTTGGCCCCTTGTACACCCAAAATTTGACCTCGTCAGAATGTGACCTAAATTGGAGTCTAAACTAATTCGAGTATGGCCAATTAGGTGGGATCTCTAAGTCGGGATTGCTCACTCCCAAAATTTAGCCCCTTGGACACCCAAAATTTGCCGCGTCAGAAAGGGAGCAAAATTGATGCCTAGACTAATTCGATTATGGCCAATTCTGTGGGGATCTCTAAATCGGGATTGCTCACTTCCAAACCTTGGCCCCTTGTACACCCAAAATTTGACCTTGTCAGAAGGTGACCGAAATGGATGTCCACACTAAATCGAGATGGCCAATTCAGTGGGGATCTCTATGTCAGGATTGCTCACTCTCAAAATTTGGCCCCTTGACTCCCGAAATTTGAACTCGTGAAAATGTGACCAAATTTGGTATCTGAACTAATTTGTGTATGGCCAATCGAGTGGGGATCTCTAAATCGGGATTGCTCAGTACCAAACTTGGCCCCTTGTACACCCAAAATTTGACCTCGTCAGAATGTGACCAAAATTGATGTCTAAACTAATTCGAGTATGGCCAATTCAGTAGGGATTTCTAAGTCAGGACTGCTCACTCCAAAAATTTGGCCCCTTGGACATCCAAAATTTGACCTCGTAAGAATGTGACCAAAATTGATGTCTAAATTTATACGAGTATGGCCAGTTCTGTGGGGATCTCTAAATCAGGATTGCCCACTACCAAAACTTGGCCCCTTGGACACCCAAAATTTGAAATCGTCAGAATGAAACCAAAATTGATGTCTAAACTAATTCGAGTATGGCCAATTCAGTGGGGATCTCTAAATCAGGATTGCTCACTACCAAAACTTGGCTCCTTGGACACCCAAAAGTTGACCTCGTCAGAATGTGAACAAAATTGATGTCTAAACAAATTCCAGTATGGCCAATTCAGTGGGGATCTCTAAGTCTGGATTGCTCACTACCAAAACTTGGCTCCTTGGACACCCAAAAGTTGACCTCGTCAGAATGTGAACAAAATTGATGTCTAAACTAATTCGAGCAGGGCCAATTCAGTGGGGATCTCAAAGTCAGGAATGCTCACTCCAAAAATTTGGCACCTTGGACATCCAAAATTTCACCTCGTCAGAATGTGACCAAAATTGATGTCTAAACTAATTCGAGTATGGCCTGTTCAGTCGGGATCTCTAAGTCGTGATTGCTCACTTCCATACCTTGCGCCTTGGATACACAAAAATTTGACCTCGTAGAATGTGACCAAAATTGATGTCGAAGCTAATTCGAGTATGGCCAATTCTGTGGAGATCTCTAATTCGGGATTGACCACTACCAAAACTTGGCCACTTGGACACCCAAAATTTGACCTCGTCAGAATGAGACCAAAATTGATGTCTAAACTAATTCGAGTATGGCCAATTCAGTGGGGATCTCTAAATCGGGATTGCTCAGTATCAAAACTTGGCCCCTTGGACACCCAAAAGTTGACCTCGTCGGAATGTGACCAAAATTGATGTCTAAACTAATTCGAGTATGGCCAATTCAGTGGGGATCTCAAAGTCAGGACTGCTCACTCCAAAAATTTGGCACCTTGGACATCCAAAATTTCACCTCGTCAGAATGTGACCAAAATTGATGTCTAAACTAATTAGAGTATGGCCTGTTCAATGGGGATCTCTAAGTCGTGATTGCTCACTTCCAAACCTTGGCCCCTTGGACACCCAAAAATTGACCTCGTCAGAATGTGACCAAAATTGATGTCTAAACTTATACGAGTATGGCCAATTCTGTGTTGATCTCTAAATCTGGATTGCCCACTACCAAAACTTGGCCCCTTGGAAACCCAAAATTTGACCTCGTCAGAATGAGACCAAAATTGATGTCTAAACTAATTCGAGTATGGCCAATTCAGTGGGGATCTCTAAATCGGGATTGCTCACTATCAAAACTTGGCCCCTTGGACACCAAAAATTTGACCTCATCAGAATATGACCAAAATTGATCTCTAAACTAATTCGAGTATGGCCCAATTCAGTGGGGATCTCTATGTCGGGATTGCTCACTACCAAAACTTGGCTCCTTGTACATCCAAAATTTGACCTCGTCAGAATGTGACCAAAATTGATGTCTAAACTAATTCGAGTATGGCCAATTGAGTAGGGATCTCTAAGTCAGGAATGCTCACTCCAAAAATTTGGCCCCTTGGACATCCAAAATTTGACCTCGTAAGAATGTGACCAAAATTGATGTCTAAACTAATTCGTGCATGGCCTATTCAGTGGGGATCTCCAAGTTAGGATTGCTCACTCCCAAAACTAGGCCCCTTGGACACCCGAAATTTGCCTCGTCAGAAAGCGACCAAATGATGTCTAAACTAGTTCGATTATGGCCAATTCAGTGGTGATCTCTAAATCGGGATTGCTCACTACCAAAACATGGCCCCTTGGACACTCAAAATTTGACCTCATCAGAATGTGACCAAAATTGATGTCTAAACTAATTTGAGTATCGCCAATTCAGTGGGGATCTCTAAATCGGGATAGCTCACTACCAAAACTTGGCCCCTTGTACACCCAAAATTTGACCTCGTCAGAATATGACCTAAATAGGAGTCTAAACTAATTCGAGTATGGCCAATTAGGTGGGATCTCTAAGTCGGGATTGCTCACTCCCAAAATTTAGCCCCTTGGACACCCAAAATTTGCCGCGTCAGAAAGGGAGCAAAATTGATGCCTAGACTAATTCGATTATGGCCAATTCTGTGGGGATCTCTAAATCGGGATTGCTCACTTCCAAACCTTGGCCCCTTGTACACCCAAAATTTGACCTTGTCAGAAGGTGACCGAAATGGATGTCTACACTAATTCGAGATGGCCAATTCAGTGGGGATCTCTAAATCGGGATTGCCCACTACCAAAAATTTGGCACCTTGAACATCCAAAATTTCACCTCGTCAGAATGTGACCAAAATTGATGTCTAAACTAATTCGTTTATGGCCAATTCAGTGGGGATCTCTAAATCGGGATTGCTCACTATCAAAACTTGGCCCCTTGGACACCAAAAATTTGACCTCATCAGAATGTGACCAAAATTGATCTCTAAACTAATTCGAGTATGGCCAATTCAGTGGGGATCTCTAAGTCAGGACTGCTCACTCCAAAAATTTGGCACCTTGGACATCCAAAATTTCACCTCGTCAAAATGTGACCAAAATTGATGTCTAAACTAATTAGAGTATGACCTGTTCAATGGGGATCTCTAAGTCGTGATTGCTCACTTCCAAACCTTGGCCCCTTGGACACCCAAAAATTGACCTCCTCAGAATGTGACCAAAATTGATGTCAACTTATACGAGTATGGCCAATTCTGTGTTGATCTCTAAATCTGGATTGCCCACTACCAAAACTTGGCCCCTTGGACACCAAAAATTTGACCTCGTCAGAATGAGACCAAAATCGATGTCTAAACTAATTCGAGTATGGCCAATTCAGTGGGGCTCTCTAAATCGGGATTGCTCACTATCAAAACTTGGCCCCTTGGACACCAAAAATTTGACCTCATCAAAATATGACCAAAATTGATCTCTAAACTAATTCGAGTATGGCCAATTCAGTGGGGATCTCTAAGTCGGGATTGCTCACTACCAAAACTTGGCTCCTTGTACACCCAAAACTTGACCTCGTCAGAATGTGACCAAAATTGATGTCTAAACTAATTCGAGTATGGCCAATTCAGTAGGGATCTCTAAGTCAGGACTGCTCACTCCAAAAATTTGGCACCTTGGACATCCAAAATTTCACCTCGTCAGAATGTGACCAAAATTGATGTCTAAACTAATTCGAGTATGGCCTGTTCAGTCGGGATCTCTAAGTCGTGATTGCTCACTTCCAAACCTTGGCGCCTTGGATACACAAAAATTTGACATCGAAGAATGTGACCAAAATTGATGTCGAAGCTTATTTGAGTATGGCCAATTCTGTGGAGATCTCTAATTCGGGATTGCCCACTACCAAAACTTGGCCACTTGGACACCCAAAATTTGACCTCGTCAGAATGAGACCAAAATTGATGTCTAAACTAATTTGAGTATGGCCCATTGAGTGGGGATCTCTAAATCGGAATTGTTCACTATCAAAACTGTGCCCATTGGACACCCAAAATTTGACCTCGTCAGAATGTGACCAAAATTGATGTCTAAACTAACTCGAGTATGCCGAATTCAGTGGGGATTCTAAATCGGGATTGCTCACTACGAAAACTTGGTTCCTTGGACACCCAAAAGTTGACCTCGTCAGAATGTGACCAAAATTGATGTCTAAACTAATTCGAGTATGGCCTATTCAGTGGGATCTCTAATGATTGCTCACTACCAAAACTTGGCCCCTTGGATACCAAAAATGTGACCTCGTCAGAATGTGACCAAAATTGGAGTCTAAACTAATTCGATTATGGCCTATTCTGTGGGGATCTCTAAGTCAGGATTGCTCACTACCAAAACTTGCCCCCTTGTACACCCAAAATTTGACCTTGACAGAAGGTAACCAAAATGGATGTCTAAACTAATTCGAGATGGCCAATTCAGTGGGGATCTCTAAGTCAGGATTGCTCACTCCCAAAATTTGGCCCCTTGGACAACCAAAATTTGACCTTCTCAGAATGTTACCAAAATTGATGTCTAAACTAATTCATATATGGCCTATTCAGTGGGGATCTTAAGTATGACTGCTCACTCCAAAAATTTGGCCCCTTGGACACAGAAAATTTGACGTCATCAGAAAGTGACCAAAACTGGAGTCTAAACTAATTCCAGTATTGCCAATTCAGTGGGGATCTCTAAGTCGCAATTGCTCACTCCCAAAATTTGGCCCCTTGGACATTAAAAATTTGCCTCGTCAGAAAGCGACCAAAATTGATGTCTAAACTAGTTTGATTATGGCCAATTCAGTGGTGATCTCTAAATCGGGATTGCTCACTACCAAAACATGGCCCCTTGGACACTCAAAATTTGACCTCATCATAATGTGACCAAAATTGATGTCTAAACTAATTTGAGTATCGCCAATTCAGTGGGGATCTCTAAATCGGGATTGCTCACTACCAAAACTTGGCCCCTTGTACACCCAAAATTTGACCTCGTCAGAATGTGACCTAAATTGGAGTCTAAACTAATTCGAGTATGGCCAATTAGGTGGGATCTCTAAGTCGGGATTGCTCACTCCCAAAATTTAGCCCCTTGGACACCCAAAATTTGCCGCGTCAGAAAGGGAGCAAAATTGATGCCTAGACTAATTCGATTATGGCCAATTCTGTGGGGATCTCTAAATCGGGATTGCTCACTTCCAAACCTTGGCCCCTTGTACACCCAAAATTTGACCTTGTCAGAAGGTGACCGAAATGGATGTCCACACTAATTCGAGATGGCCAATTCAGTGGGGATCTCTATGTCAGGATTGCTCACTCCCAAATTTTGGCCCCTTGGACAACCAAAATTTGACCTCATGAGAATGTGACCAAAAATTGATCTCTAAACTAATTCGAGTATGGCCAATTCATTGGGGATCTCTAAGTCGGGATTGCTCACTACCAAATCTTGGCTCCTTGGACACCCGAAAGTTGACCTCGTAAGAATGTGACCAAAATTGATGTCTAAACTAATTTGAGTATCGCCAATTCAGTGGGGATCTCTAAATCGGGATTGCTCACTACCAAAACTTGGCCCCTTGTACACCCAAAATTTGACCTCGTCAGAATGTGACCTAAATTGGAGTCTAAACTAATTCGAGTATGGCCAATTAGGTGGGATCTCTAAGTCGGGATTGCTCACTCCCAAAATTTAGCCCCTTGGACACCCAAAATTTGCCGCGTCAGAAAGGGAGCAAAATTGATGCCTAGACTAATTCGATTATGGCCAATTCTGTGGGGATCTCTAAATCGGGATTGCTCACTTCCAAACCTTGGCCCCTTGTACACCCAAAATTTGACCTTGTCAGAAGGTGACCGAAATGGATGTCCACACTAAATCGAGATGGCCAATTCAGTGGGGATCTCTATGTCAGGATTGCTCACTCTCAAAATTTGGCCCCTTGACTCCCGAAATTTGAACTCGTGAAAATGTGACCAAATTTGGTATCTGAACTAATTTGTGTATGGCCAATCGAGTGGGGATCTCTAAATCGGGATTGCTCAGTACCAAACTTGGCCCCTTGTACACCCAAAATTTGACCTCGTCAGAATGTGACCAAAATTGATGTCTAAACTAATTCGAGTATGGCCAATTCAGTAGGGATTTCTAAGTCAGGACTGCTCACTCCAAAAATTTGGCCCCTTGGACATCCAAAATTTGACCTCGTAAGAATGTGACCAAAATTGATGTCTAAATTTATACGAGTATGGCCAGTTCTGTGGGGATCTCTAAATCAGGATTGCCCACTACCAAAACTTGGCCCCTTGGACACCCAAAATTTGAAATCGTCAGAATGAAACCAAAATTGATGTCTAAACTAATTCGAGTATGGCCAATTCAGTGGGGATCTCTAAATCAGGATTGCTCACTACCAAAACTTGGCTCCTTGGACACCCAAAAGTTGACCTCGTCAGAATGTGAACAAAATTGATGTCTAAACAAATTCCAGTATGGCCAATTCAGTGGGGATCTCTAAGTCTGGATTGCTCACTACCAAAACTTGGCTCCTTGGACACCCAAAAGTTGACCTCGTCAGAATGTGAACAAAATTGATGTCTAAACTAATTCGAGCAGGGCCAATTCAGTGGGGATCTCAAAGTCAGGAATGCTCACTCCAAAAATTTGGCACCTTGGACATCCAAAATTTCACCTCGTCAGAATGTGACCAAAATTGATGTCTAAACTAATTCGAGTATGGCCTGTTCAGTCGGGATCTCTAAGTCGTGATTGCTCACTTCCATACCTTGCGCCTTGGATACACAAAAATTTGACCTCGTAGAATGTGACCAAAATTGATGTCGAAGCTAATTCGAGTATGGCCAATTCTGTGGAGATCTCTAATTCGGGATTGACCACTACCAAAACTTGGCCACTTGGACACCCAAAATTTGACCTCGTCAGAATGAGACCAAAATTGATGTCTAAACTAATTCGAGTATGGCCAATTCAGTGGGGATCTCTAAATCGGGATTGCTCAGTATCAAAACTTGGCCCCTTGGACACCCAAAAGTTGACCTCGTCGGAATGTGACCAAAATTGATGTCTAAACTAATTCGAGTATGGCCAATTCAGTGGGGATCTCAAAGTCAGGACTGCTCACTCCAAAAATTTGGCACCTTGGACATCCAAAATTTCACCTCGTCAGAATGTGACCAAAATTGATGTCTAAACTAATTAGAGTATGGCCTGTTCAATGGGGATCTCTAAGTCGTGATTGCTCACTTCCAAACCTTGGCCCCTTGGACACCCAAAAATTGACCTCGTCAGAATGTGACCAAAATTGATGTCTAAACTTATACGAGTATGGCCAATTCTGTGTTGATCTCTAAATCTGGATTGCCCACTACCAAAACTTGGCCCCTTGGAAACCCAAAATTTGACCTCGTCAGAATGAGACCAAAATTGATGTCTAAACTAATTCGAGTATGGCCAATTCAGTGGGGATCTCTAAATCGGGATTGCTCACTATCAAAACTTGGCCCCTTGGACACCAAAAATTTGACCTCATCAGAATATGACCAAAATTGATCTCTAAACTAATTCGAGTATGGCCCAATTCAGTGGGGATCTCTATGTCGGGATTGCTCACTACCAAAACTTGGCTCCTTGTACATCCAAAATTTGACCTCGTCAGAATGTGACCAAAATTGATGTCTAAACTAATTCGAGTATGGCCAATTGAGTAGGGATCTCTAAGTCAGGAATGCTCACTCCAAAAATTTGGCCCCTTGGACATCCAAAATTTGACCTCGTAAGAATGTGACCAAAATTGATGTCTAAACTAATTCGTGCATGGCCTATTCAGTGGGGATCTCCAAGTTAGGATTGCTCACTCCCAAAACTAGGCCCCTTGGACACCCGAAATTTGACTTCGTCAGAATGTGACAAAATTGGAGTCCAAACTAATTCGAGTAGGGCATATTGAGTGGGAATCTCTAAGTCGGGATTGCTCACTACCAAAACTTGGCTTCTTGGACACCCAAAAGTTGTCCTCGTCAGATTGTGACTAAAATTGATGTCTAAACTAATTCGAGTATGGCCCATTCATTGGGGATCTCTAAGTCAGGACTGCTCATTCCAAAAATTTGGCACCTTGGACAACCAAAATTTCACCTCGTCAGAATGTGACCAAAATTGATGTCTAAACTAATTCGAGTATGGCCTGTTCAGTGGGGATCTCTAAATCGGGATTGCCCACTACCAAAACTTGGCCCCTTGGGCACCAAAAATTTGACCTCATCAGAATGTGACCAAAATTGATCTCTAAACTAATTCGAGCATGGCCAATTCAGTGCGGATCTCTAAGTCGGGATTGCTCACTACCAAAACTTGGCTTCTTGGACACCCAAAAGTTGACCTCGTCAGAATGTGACCAAAATTGATGTGTAAACTTATTCGAGTATGGCCAATTCAGTGGGGATCTCTAAGTCAGGACTGCTCACTCCAAAAATTTGGCACCTTGGACACTCAAAAGTTGACCTCGTCAGAATGTGAACAAAATTGATGTCTAAACAAATTCGAGTATGGCCAATTCAGTGGGGATCTCTAAGTCTGGATTGCTCACTACCAAAACTTGGCTCCTTGGACACCCAAAAGTTGACCTCGTCAGAATGTGAACAAAATTGATGTCTAAACTAATTCGATCATGGCCAATTCAGTGGGGATCTCAAAGTCAGGAATGCTCACTCCAAAAATTTGGCACCTTGGACATCCAAAATTTCACCTCGTCAGAATGTGACCAAAATTGATGTCTAAACTAATTCGAGTATGGCCTGTTCAGTCGGGATCTCTAAGTCGTGATTGCTCACTTCCATACCTTGGCGCCTTGGATACACAAAAATTTGACCTCGTAGAATGTGACCAAAATTGATGTCGAAGCTAATTCGAGTATGGCCAATTCTGTGGAGATCTCTAATTCGTGATTGACCACTACCAAAACTTGGCCACTTGGACACCCAAAATTTGACATCGTCAGAATGAGACCAAAATTGATGTCTAAACTAATTCGAGTATGGCCAATTCAGTGGGGATCTCTAAATCGGGATTGCTCAGTATCAAAACTTGGCCCCTTGGACACCCAAAAGTTGACCTCATCGGAATGTGACCAAAATTGATGTCTAAACTAATTCGAGTATGGCCAATTCAGTGGGGATCTCAAAGTCAGGACTGCTCACTCCAAATATTTGGCACCTTGGACATCCAAAATTTCACCTCGTCAGAATGTGACCAAAATTGATGTCTAAACTAATTAGAGTATGGCCTGTTCAATGGGGATCTCTAAGTCGTGATTGCTCACTTCCAAACCTTGGCCCCTTGGACACCCAAAAATTGACCTCGTCAGAATGTGACCAAAATTGATGTCTAAACTTATACGAGTATGGCCAATTCTGTGTTGATCTCTAAATCTGGATTGCCCACTACCAAAACTTGGCCCCTTGGAAACCCAAAATTTGACCTCGTCAGAATGAGACCAAAATTGATGTCTAAACTAATTCGAGTATGGCCAATTCAGTGGGGATCTCTAAATCGGGATTGCTCACTATCAAAACTTGGCCCCTTGGACACCAAAAATTTGACCTCATCAGAATATGACCAAAATTGATCTCTAAACCAATTCGAGTATGGCCAATTCAGTGGGGATCTCTATGTCGGGATTGCTCACTACCAAAACTTGGCTCCTTGTACATCCAAAATTTGACCTCGTCAGAATGTGACCAAAATTGATGTCTAAACTAATTCGAGTATGGCCAATTGAGTAGGGATCCCTAAGTCAGGACTGCTCACTCCAAAAATTTGGCCCCTTGGACATCCAAAATTTGACCTCGTAAGAATGTGACCAAAATTGATGTCTAAACTAATTCGTGCATGGCCTATTCAGTGGGGATCTCCAAGTTAGGATTGCTCACTCCCAAAACTAGGCCCCTTGGACACCCAAAATTTGACTTCGTCAGAATGTGACAAAATTGGAGTCCAAACTAATTCGAGTAGGGCATATTGAGTGGGAATCTCTAAGTCGGGATTGCTCACTACCAAAACTTGGCTTCTTGGACACCCAAAAGTTGTCCTCGTCAGATTGTGACTAAAATTGATGTCTAAACTAATTCGAGTATGGCCCATTCATTGGGGATCTCTAAGTCAGGACTGCTCATTCCAAAAATTTGGCACCTTGGACAACCAAAATTTCACCTCGTCAGAATGTGACCAAAATTGATGTCTAAACTAATTCGAGTATGGCCTGTTCAGTGGGGATCTCTAAATCGGGATTGCCCACTACCAAAACTTGGCCCCTTGGGCACCAAAAATTTGACCTCATCAGAATGTGACCAAAATTGATCTCTAAACTAATTCGAGCATGGCCAATTAAGTGCGGATCTCTAAGTCGGGATTGCTCACTACCAAAACTTGGCTTCTTGGACACCCAAAAGTTGACCTCGTCAGAATGTGACCAAAATTGATGTGTAAACTTATTCGAGTATGGCCAATTCAGTGGGGATCTCTAAGTCAGGACTGCTCACTCCAAAAATTTGGCACCTTGGACATCCAAAATTTCACCTCGTCAGAATGTGACCAAAATTGATGTCTAAACTAATTCGAGTATGGCCTGTTCAGTCGGGATCTCTAAGTCATGATTGCTCACTTCCAAACCTTGGCGCCTTGGACACACAAAATTTGACCTCGTCAGAATGTGACCAAAATTGATGTCTAAACTTATTCGAGTATGGCCAATTCTGTGGGGATCTCTAAATTGGGATTGCCCACTACCAAAACTTGGCCCCTTGGACACCCAAAATTTGACCTCGTCAGAATGAGACCAAAATTGATGTCTAAACTAATTCGAGTATGGCCAATTCAGTGGGGATCTCTAAATCGGGATTGCTCACTATCAAAACTTGGCCCCTTGGACACCAAAAATTTGACCTCATCAGAACGTGACCAAAATTGATCTCTAAACTAATTCGAGTATGGCCAATTCAGTGGGGATCTGTAAGTCAGGACTGCTCACTCCAAAAATTTGGCACCTTGGACATCCAAAATTTCACCTCGTCAGAATGTGACCAAAATTGATGTCTAAACTAATTAGAGTATGGCCTGTTCAGTGGGGATCTCTAAGTCAGGACTGCTCACTCCAAAAATTTGGCACCTTGGACAACCAAAATTTCACCTCGTCAGAATGTGACCAAAATTGATCTCTAAACTAATTCGAGCATGGCCAATTCAGTGCGGATCTCTAAGTCGGGATTGCTCACTACCAAAACTTGGCTTCTTGGACACCCAAAAGTTGACCTCGTAAGAATGTGACCAAAATTGATGTGTAAACTTATTCGAGTATGGCCAATTCAGTGGGGATCTCTAAGTCAGGACTGCTCACTCCGAAAATTTGGCACTTTGAACATCCAAAATTTAACCTCGTCAGAATGTGACCAAAATTGATGTCTAAACTAATTCGAGTATGGCCTGTTCAGTCGGGATCTCTAAGTCGTGATTGCTCACTTCCAAACCTTGGCGCCTTGGATAAACAAAAATTTGACCTCGTAGAATGTGACCAAAATTGATGTCTAAACTAATTTGAGTATGGCCAATTCAGTGGGGATCTCTAAATCGGGATTGCTCAGTATCAAAACTTGGCCCCTTGGACACCCAAAAGTTGACCTCGTCAGAATGTGACCAAAATTGATGTCTAAACTAATTCGAGTATGGCCAATTCAGTGGGGATCTCAAAGTCAGGACTGCTCACTCCAAAAATTTGGCACCTTGGACATCCAAAATTTCACCTCGTCAGAATGTGACCAAAATTGATGTCTAAACTAATTAGAGTATGGCCTGTTCAATGGGGATCTCTAAGTCGTGATTGCTCACTTCCAAACATTGGCCCCTTGGACATCCAAAAATTGACCTCGTCAGAATGTGACCAAAATTGATGTCTAAACTTATACGAGTATGGCCAATTCTGTGTTGATCTCTAAATCTGGATTGCCCACTACCAAAACTTGGCCCCTTGGAAACCCAAAATTTGACCTCGTCAGAATGAGACCAAAATTGATGTCTAAACTAATTCGAGTATGGCCAATTCAGTGGGGATCTCTAAATCGGGATTGCTCACTATCAAAACTTGGCCCCTTGGACACCAAAAATTTGACCTCATCAGAATATGACCAAAATTGATCTCTAAACTAATTCGAGTATGGCCAATTCAGTGGGGATCTCTATGTCGGGATTGCTCACTACCAAAACTTGGCTCCTTGTACATCCAAAATTTGACCTCGTCAGAATGTGACCAAAATTGATGTCTAAACTAATTCGAGTATGGCCAATTGAGTAGGGATCTCTAAGTCAGGACTGCTCACTCCAAAAATTTGGCCCCTTGGACATCCAAAATTTGACCTCGTAAGAATGTGACCAAAATTGATGTCTAAACTAATTCGTGCATGGCCTATTCAGTGGGGATCTCCAAGTTAGGATTGCTCACTCCCAAAACCTGGCCCCTTGGACACCCGAAATTTGACTTCGTCAGAATGTGACAAAATTGGAGTCCAAACTAATTCGAGTAGGGCATATTGAGTGGGAATCTCTAAGTCGGGATTGCTCACTACCAAAACTTGGCTTCTTGGACACCCAAAAGTTGTCCTCATCAGATTGTGACTAAAATTGATGTCTAAACTAATTCGAGTATGGCCCATTCATTGGGGATCTCTAAGTCAGGACTGCTCACTCCAAAAATTTGGCACCTTGGACAACCAAAATTTCACCTCGTCAGAATGTGACCAAAATTGATGTCTAAACTAATTCGAGTATGGCCTGTTCAGTGGGGATCTCTAAATCGGGATTGCCCACTACCAAAACTTGGCCCCTTGGGCACCAAAAATTTGACCACATCAGAATGTGACCAAAATTGATCTCTAAACTAATTCGAGCATGGCCAATTCAGTGCGGATCTCTAAGTCGGGATTGCTCACTACCAAAACTTGGCTTCTTGGACACCCAAAAGTTGACCTCGTCAGAATGTGACCAAAATTGATGTGTAAACTTATTCGAGTATGGCCAATTCAGTGGGGATCTCTAAGTCAGGACTGCTCACTCCAAAAGTTTGGCACCTTGGACATCCAAAATTTCACCTCGTCAGAATGTGACCAAAATTGATGTCTAAACTAATTCGAGTATGGCCTGTTCAGTCGGGATCTCTAAGTCATGATTGCTCACTTCCAAACCTTGGCGCCTTGGACACACAAAATTTGACCTCGTCAGAATGTGACCAAAATTGATGTCTAAACTTATTCGAGTATGGCCAATTCTGTGGGGATCTCTAAATTGGGATTGCCCACTACCAAAACTTGGCCCCTTGGACACCCAAAATTTGACCTCGTCAGAATGAGACCAAAATTGATGTCTAAACTAATTCGAGTATGGCCAATTCAGTGGGGATCTGTAAGTCAGGACTGCTCACTCCAAAAATTTGGCACCTTGGACATCCAAAATTTCACCTCGTCAGAATGTGACCAAAATTGATGTCTAAACTAATTAGAGTATGGCCTGTTCAGTGGGGATCTCTAAGTCAGGACTGCTCACTCCAAAAATTTGGCACCTTGGACAACCAAAATTTCACCTCGTCAGAATGTGACCAAAATTGATGTCCAAACTAATTCGAGTATGGCCTGTTCAGTGGGGATCTCTAAGTCGTGATTGCTCACTTCCAAACCTTGGCCCCTTGGACACCCAAAATTTGACCTCGTCAGAATGTGACCAAAATTGATGTCGAAACTTATACGAGCATGGCCAATTCTGTGGGGATCTCTAAATCGGGATTGCCCACTACCAAAACTTGGCCACTTGGGCACCAAAAATTTGACCTCATCAGAATGTGACCAAAATTGATCTCTAAACTAATTCGAGCATGGCCAATTCAGTGCGGATCTCTAAGTCGGGATTGCTCACTACCAAAACTTGGCTTCTTGGACACCCAAAAGTTGACCTCGTAAGAATGTGACCAAAATTGATGTGTAAACTTATTCGAGAATGGCCAATTCAGTGGGGATCTCTAAGTCAGGACTGCTCACTCCGAAAATTTGGCACTTTGAACATCCAAAATTTCACCTCGTCAGAATGTGACCAAAATTGATGTCTAAACTAATTCGAGTATGGCCTGTTCAGTCGGGATCTCTAAGTCGTGATTGCTCACTTCCAAACCTTGGCGCCTTGGATAAACAAAAATTTGACCTCGTAGAATGTGACCAAAATTGATGTCTAAACTAATTCGAGTATGGCCAATTCAGTGGGGATCTCTAAATCGGGATTGCTCAGTATCAAAACTTGGCCCCTTGGACACCCAAAAGTTGACCTCGTCAGAATGTGACCAAAATTGATGTCTAAACTAATTCGAGTATGGCCAATTCAGTGGGGATCTCAAAGTCAGGACTGCTCACTCCAAAAATTTGGCACCTTGGACATCCAAAATTTCACCTCGTCAGAATGTGACCAAAATTGATGTCTAAACTAATTAGAGTATGGCCTGTTCAATGGGGATCTCTAAGTCGTGATTGCTCACTTCCAAACCTTGGCCCCTTGGACACCCAAAAATTGACCTCGTCAGAATGTGACCAAAATTGATGTCTAAACTTATACGAGTATGGCCAATTCTGTGTTGATCTCTAAATCTGGATTGCCCACTACCAAAACTTGGCCCCTTGGAAACCCAAAATTTGACCTCGTCAGAATGAGACCAAAATTGATGTCTAAACTAATTCGAGTATGGCCAATTCAGTGGGGATCTCTAAATCGGGATTGCTCACTATCAAAACTTGGCCCCTTGGACACCAAAAATTTGACCTCATCAGAATATGACCAAAATTGATCTCTAAACTAATTCGAGTATGGCCAATTCAGTGGGGATCTCTATGTCGGGATTGCTCACTACCAAAACTTGGCTCCTTGTACATCCAAAATTTGACCTCGTCAGAATGTGACCAAAATTGATGTCTAAACTAATTCGAGTATCGCCAATTGAGTAGGGATCTCTAAGTCAGGACTGCTCACTCCTAAAATTTGGCCCCTTGGACATCCAAAATTTGACCTCGTAAGAATGTGACCAAAATTGATGTCTAAACTAATTCGTGCATGGCCTATTCAGTGGGGATCTCCAAGTTAGGATTGCTCACTCCCAAAACTCGGCCCCTTGGACACCCGAAATTTGACTTCTTCAGAATGTGACAAAATTGGAGTCCAAACTAATTCGAGTAGGGCATATTGAGTGGGAATCTCTAAGTCGGGATTGCTCACAACCAAAACTTGGCTTCTTGGACACCCAAAAGTTGACCTCGTCAGATTATGACTAAAATTCATGTCTAAACTAATTCGAGTATGGCCCATTCAGTGGGGATCTCTAAGTCAGGACTGCTCACTCCAAAAATTTGGCACCTTGGACAACCAAAATTTCACCTCGTCAGAATGTGACCAAAATTGATGTCTAAACTAATTCGAGTATTGCCTGTTCAGTGGGGATCTCTAAGTCGTGATTGCTCACTTCCAAACCTTGGCCCCTTGGACACCCAAAATTTGACCTCGTCAGAATGTGACCAAAATTGATGTCGAAACTTATACGAGCATGGCCAATTCTGTGGGGATCTCTAAATCAGGATTGCCCACTACCAAAACTTGGCCCCTTGGGCACCAAAAATTGGACCTCATCAGAATGTGACCAAAATTGATCTCTAAACTAATTCGAGCATGGCCAATTCAGTGCGGATCTCTAAGTCGGGATTGCTCACTACCAAAACTTGGCATCTTGGACACCCAAAAGTTGACCTCGTCAGAATGTGACCAAAATTGATGTGTAAACTTATTCGAGTATGGCCAATTCAGTGGGGATCTCTAAGTCAGGACTGCTCACTCCAAAAATTTGGCACCTTGGACATCCAAAATTTCACCTCGCCAGAATGTGACCAAAATTGATGTCTAAACTAATTCGAGTATGGCCTGTTCAGTCGGGATCTCTAAGTCATGATTGCTCACTTCCAAACCTTGGCGCCTTGGACACACAAAATTTGACCTCGTCAGAATGTGACCAAAATTGATGTCTAAACTTATTCGAGTATGGCCAATTCTGTGGGGATCTCTAAATTGGGATTGCCCACTACCAAAACTTGGCCCCTTGGACACCCAAAATTTGACCTCGTCAGAATGAGACCAAAATTGATGTCTAAACTAATTCGAGTATGGCCAATTCAGTGGGGATCTCTAAATCGGGATTGCTCACTATCAAAACTTGGCCCCTTGGACACCAAAAATTTGACCTCATCAGAATGTGACCAAAATTGATCTCTAAACTAATTCGAGTATGGCCAATTCAGTGGGGATCTGTAAGTCAGGACTGCTCACTCCAAACATTTGGCACCTTGGACATCCAAAATTTCACCTCGTCAGAATGTGACCAAAATTGATGTCTAAACTAATTAGAGTATGGCCTGTTCAGTGGGGATCTCTATGTCGTGATTGCTCACTTCCAAACCTTGGCCCCTTGGACACCCAAAATTTGACCTCGTCAGAATGTGACCAAAATTGATGTCGAAACTTATACGAGCATGGCCAATTCTGTGTGGATCTCTAAATCGGGATTGCCCACTACCAAAACTTGGCCCCTTGGGCACCAAAAATTTGACCTCATCAGAATGTGACCAAAATTGATGTCTAAACTAATTAGAGTATGGCCTGTTCAGTGGGGATCTCTAAATCGGGATTGCCCACTACCAAAACTTGGCCCCTTGGACACCCAAAATTTGACCTCGTCAGAATGAGACCAAAATTGATGTCTAAAATAATTCGAGTATGGCCAATTCAGTGGGGATCTCTAAATCGGGATTGCTCACTATCAAAACTTGGCCCCTTGGACACCAAAAATTTGACCTCATCAGAATGTGACCAAAATTGATCTCTAAACTAATTCGAGTATGGCCAATTCAGTGGGGATCTCTAAGTCAGGACTGCTCACTCCAAAAATTTGGCACCTTGGACAACCAAAATTTCACCTCGTCAGAATGCGACCAAAATTGATGTCTAAACTAATTCGAGTATGGCCTGTTCAGTGGGGATCTCTAAGTCGTGATTGCTCACTTCCAAACCTTGGCCCCTTGGACACCCAAAATTTGACCTCGTCAGAATGTGACCAAAATTGATGTCGAAACTTATACGAGCATGGCCAATTCTGTGGGGATCTCTAAATCGGGATTGCCCACTACCAAAACTTGGCCCCTTGGGCACCAAAAATTTGACCTCATCAGAATGTGACCAAAATTGATCTCTAAACTAATTCGAGCATGGCCAATTCAGTGCGGATCTCTAAGTCGGGATTGCTCACTACCAAAACTTGGCTTCTTGGACACCCAAAAGTTGACCTCGTAAGAATGTGACCAAAATTGACGTGTAAACTTATTCGAGTATGGCCAATTCAGTGGGGATCTCTAAGTCAGGACTGCTCACTCCGAAAATTTGGCACTTTGAACATCCAAAATTTCACCTCGTCAGAATGTGACCAAAATTGATGTCTAAACTAATTCGAGTATGGCCTGTTCAGTCGGGATCTCTAAGTCGTGATTGCTCACTTCCAAACCTTGGCGCCTTGGATAAACAAAAATTTGACCTCGTAGAATGTGACCAAAATTGATCTCTAAACTAATTCGAGCATGGTCAATTCAGTGCAGATCTCTAAGTCGGGATTGCTCACTACCAAAACGTGGCTTCTTGGACACCCAAAAGTTGACCTCGTCAGAATGTGACCGAAATTGATGCGTAATCTTATTCGAGTATGGCCAATTCAGTGGGGATCTCTAAGTCAGGACTGCTCACTCCAAAAATTTGGCACCTTGGACATCCAAAATTTCACCTCGTCAGAATGTGACCAAAATTGATGTCTAAACTAATTAGAGTATGGCCTGTTCAATGGGGATCTCTAAGTCGTGATTGCTCACTTCCAAACCTTGGCCCCTTGGACACCCAAAAATTGACCTCATCAGAATGTGACCAAAATTTACATCTAAACTTATACGAGTATGGCCAATTCTGTGTTGATCTCTAAATCTGGATTGCCCACTACCAAAACTTGGCCCCTTGGACACCCAAAATTTGACCTCGTCAGAATGAGACCAAAATTGATGTCTAAACTAATTCGAGTATGGCCAATTCAGTGGGGATCTCTAAATCGGGATTGCTCACTATCAAAACTTGGCCCCTTGGACACCAAAAATTTGACCTCCTCAGAATATGACCAAAATTGATCTCTAAACTAATTCGAGTATGGCCAATTCAGTGGGGATCTCTGAGTCGGGATTGCTCACTACCAAAACTTGGCTCCTTGTACACCCAAAATTTGACCTCGTCAGAATGTGACCAAAATTGATGTCTAAACTAATTCGAGTATGGCCAATTCAGTAGGGATCTCTAAGTCAGGACTGCTCACTCCAAAAATTTGGCCCCTTGGACATCCAAAATTTGACCTCGTAAGAATGTGACCAAAATTGATGTCTAAACTAATTCGTGTATGGCCTATTCAGTGGGGATCTCCAAGTTGGGATTGCTCACTCCCAAAACTAGGCCCCTTGGACACCCGAAATTTGACTTCGTCAGAATGTGACCAAATTGGAGTCTAAACTAATTCGAGTAGGGCATATTGAGTGGGAATCTCTAAGTCGGGATTTCTCACTACCAAAACTTGGCTTCTTGGACACCCAAAAGTTGACCTCCTCAGATTGTGACTAAAATTGATGTCTAAACTAATTCGAGTATGGCCAATTCAGTGGGGATCTCTAAGTCAGGACTGCTCACTCCAAAAATTTGGCACCTTGGACAACCAAAATTTCACCTCGTCAGAATGAGACCAAAATTGATGTCTAAACTAATTCGAGTATGACCAATTCAGTGGGGATCTCTAAATCGGGATTGCTCACTATCAAAACTTGGCCCCTTGGACACCAAAAATTTGACCTCATCAGAATGTGACCAAAATTGATCTCTAAACTAATTCGAGTATGGCCAATTCAGTGGGGATCTCTAAGTCAGGACTGCTCACTCCAAAAATTTGGCACCTTGGACATCCAAAATTTCACCTCGTCAGAATGTGACCAAAATTGATGTCTAAACTAATTAGAGTATGGCCTGTTCAGTGGGGATCTCTAAGTCAGGACTGCTCACTCCAAAAATTTGGCACCTTGGACACCCAAAAGTTGACCTCCTCAGATTGTGACCAAAATTGATGTCTAAACTAATTCGAGTATGGCTAATTCTGTGGGGATCTCTAAATTGGGATTGCCCACTACCAAAACTTGGCCCCTTGGACACCCAAAATTTGACCTCGTCAGAATGAGACCAAAATTGATGTCTAAACTAATTCGAGTATGGCCAATTCAGTGGGGATCTCTAAATCGGGATTGCTCACTATTAAAACTTGGCCCCTTGGACACCAAAAATTTGACCTCATCAGAATGTGACCAAAATTGATCTCTAAACTAATTCGAGTATGGCCAATTCAGTGGGGATCTCTAAGTCAGGACTGCTCACTCCAAAAATTTGGCACCTTGGACATCCAAAATTTCACCTCGTCAGAATGTGACCAAAATTGATGTCTAAACTAATTAGAGTATGGCCTGTTCAGTGGGGATCTCTAAGTCAGGACTGCTCACTCCAAAAATTTGGCACCTTGGACAACCAAAATTTCACCTCGTCAGAATGTGACCAAAATTGATGTCTAAAATAATTCGAGTATGGCCTGTTCAGTGGGGATCTCTAAGTCGTGATTGCTCACTTCCAAACCTTGGCTCTTGGACACCCAAAATTTGACCTCGTCAGAATGTGACGAAAATTGATGTCGAAACTTATACGAGCATGGCCAATTCTGTGGGGATCTCTAAATCGGGATTGCCCACTACCAAAACTTGGCCCCTTGGGCACCAAAAATTTGACCAAATCAGAATGTGACCAAAATTGATCTCTAAACTAATTCGAGCATGGCCAATTCAGTGCGGATCTCTAAGTCGGGATTGCTCACTACCAAAACTTGGCTTCTTGGACACCCAAAAGTTGACCTCGTCAGAATGTGACCAAAATTGATGTGTACACTTATTCGAATATGGCCAATTCAGTGGGGATCTCTAAGTCAGGACTACTCACTCCAAAAATTTGGCACCTTGAACATCCAAAATTTCACCTCGTCAGAATGTGACCAAAATTGATGTCTAAACTAATTCGCGTATGGCCAATTCAGTGGGGATCTCTAAATCGGGATTGCTCACTATCAAAACTTGGCCCCTTGGACACCAAAAATTTGACCTCATCAGAATGTGACCAAAATTGATCTCTAAACTAATTCGAGTATGGCCAATTCAGTGGGGATCTCTAAGTCAGGACTGCTCACTCCAAAAATTTGGCACCTTGGACATTCAAAATTTCACCTCGTCAGAATGTGACCAAAATGGATGTCTAAACTAATTAGAGTATGGCCAATTCTGTGTTGATCTCTAAATCTGGATTGCCCACTACCAAAACTTGGCCCCTTGGACACCAAAAATTTGACCTCATCAGAATGAGACCAAAATTGATGTCTAAACTAATTCGAGTATGGCCAATTCAGTGGGGATCTCTAAATCGGGCTTGCTCACTATCAAAACTTGGCCCCTTGGACACCAAAAATTTGACCTCATCAGAATATGACCAAAATTGATCTCTAAACTAATTCGAGTATGGCCAATTCAGTGGGGATCTCTAAGTCGGGATTGCTCACTACCAAAACTTGGCTCCTTGTACACCCAAAATTTGACCTCGTCAGAATGTGACCAAAATTGATGTCTAAACTAATTCGAGTATGGCCAATTCAGTAGGGATCTCTAAGTCAGGACTGCTCACTCCAAAAATTTGGCCCCTTGGACATCCAAAATTTGACCTCGTAAGAATGTGACCAAAATTGATGTCTAAACTAATTCGTGTATGGCCTATTCAGTGGGGATCTCCAATTTGGGATTGCTCACTCCCAAAACTAGGCCCCTTGGACACCTGAAATTTGACTTCGTCAGAATGTGACCAAATTAAAGTCTAAACTAATTCGAGTAGGGCATATTGAGTGGGAATCTCTAAGTCGGGATTTCTCACTACCAAAACTTGGCTTCTTGGACACCCAAAAGTTGACCTCCTCAGATTGTGACCAAAATTGATGTCTAAACTAATTCGAGTATGGCTAATTCTGTGGGGATCTCTAAATTGGGATTGCCCACTACCAAAACTTGGCCCCTTGGACACCCAAAATTTGACCTCGTCAGAATGAGACCAAAGTTGATGTCTAAACTAATTCGAGTATGGCCAATTCTGTGGGGATCTCTAAATCGGGATTGCTCACTATCAAAACTTGGCCCCTTGGACACCAAAAATTTGACCTCATCAGAATGTGACCAAAATTGATCTCTAAACTAATTCGAGTATGGCCAATTCAGTGGGGATCTCTAAGTCAGGACTGCTCACTCCAAAAATTTGGCACCTTGGACATCCAAAATTTCACCTCGTCAGAATGTGACCAAAATTGATGTCTAAACTAATTAGAGTATGGCCTGTTCAGTGGGGATCTCTAAGTCAGGACTGCTCACTCCAAAAATTTGGCACCTTGGACAACCAAAATTTCACCTCGTCAGAATGTGACCAAAATTGATGTCTAAACTAATTCGAGTATGGCCTGTTCAGTGGGGATCTCTAAGTCGTGATTGCTCACTTCCAAACCTTGGCCCCTTAAACACCCAAAATTTGACCTCGTCAGAATGTGACCAAAATTGATGTCGAAACTTATACGAGCATGGCCAATTCTGTGGGGATCTCTAAATCGGGATTGCCCACTACCAAAACTTGGCCCCTTGGGCACCAAAAATTTGACCAAATCAGAATGTGACCAAAATTGATCTCTAAACTAATTCGAGCATGGCCAATTCAGTGCGGATCTCTAAGTCGGGATTGCTCACTACCAAAACTTGGCTTCTTGGACACCCAAAAGTTGACCTCATCAGAATGTGACCAAAATTGATGTGTAAACTTATTCGAGTATGGCCAATTCAGTGGGGATCTCTAAGTCAGGACTACTCACTCCAAAAATTTGGCACCTTGAACATCCAAAATTTCACCTCGTCAGAATGTGACCAAAATTGATGTCTAAACTAATTCGCGTATGGCCAATTCAGTGGGGATCTCTAAATCGGGATTGCTCACTATCAAAACTTGGCCCCTTGGACACCAAAAATTTGACCTCATCAGAATGTGACCAAAATTGATCTCTAAACTAATTCGAGTATGGCCAATTCTGTGGGGATCTCTAAGTCAGGACTGCTCACTCCAAAAATTTGGCACCTTGGACATCCAAAATTTCACCTCGTCAGAATGTGACCAAAATTGATGTCTAAACTAATTAGAGTATGGCCTGTTCAATGGGGATCTCTAAGTCGTGATTGCTCACTTCCAAACCTTGGCCCCTTGGACACCCAAAAATTGACCTCGTCAGAATGTGGCCAAAATTGATGTCTAAACTAATTCGAGTATGGCCTGTTCAGTGGGGATCTCTAAGTCATGATTGCTCACTTCCAAACCTTGGCCCCTTGGACACCCAAAATTTGACCTCGTCAGAATGTGACCAAAATTGATGTCTAAACTAATTCGAGTATGGCCACTTCAGTGGGGATCTCTAAATCGGGCTTGCTCACTATCAAAACTTGGCCCCTTGGACACCAAAAATTTGACCTCATCAGAATATGACCAAAATTGATCTCTAAACTAATTCGAGTATGGCCAATTCAGTGGGGATCTCTAAGTCGGGATTGCTCACTACCAAAACTTGGCTCCTTGTATACCCAAAATTTGACCTCGTCAGAATGTGACCAAAATTGATGTCTAAACTAATTCGAGTATGGCCAATTCAGTAGGGATCTCTAAGTCAGGACTGCTCACTCCAAAAATTTGGCCCCTTGGACATCCAAAATTTGACCTCGTAAGAATGTGACCAAAATTGATGTCTAAACTAATTCGTGTATGGCCTATTCAGTGGGGATCTCCAAGTTGGGATTGCTCACTCCCAAAACTAGGCCTCTTGGACACCCGAAATTTGACTTCGTCAGAATGTGACCAAATTGGAGTCTAAACTAATTCGAGTAGGGCATATTGAGTGGGAATCTTTAAGTCGGGATTTCTCACTACCAAAACTTGGCTTCTTGGACACCCAAAAGTTGACCTCCTCAGATTGTGACTAAAATTGATGTCTAAACTAATTCGTGTATGGCCAATTCAGTGGGGATCTCTAAGTCAGGACTGCTCACTCCAAAAATTTGGCACCTTGGACAACCAAAATTTCATCTCGTCAGAATGTGACCAAAATTGATGTCTAAACTAATTCGAGTATGGCCTGTTCAGTGGGGATCTCTAAGTCGTGATTGCTCACTTCCAAACCTTGGCCCCTCGGACACCCAAAATTTGACCTCGTCAGAATGTGACCAAAATTGATGTCGAAACTTATACGAGCATGGCCAATTCTGTGGGGATCTCTAAATCGAGATTGCCCACAACCAAAACTTGGCCCCTTGGGCACCAAAAATTTGACCTCATCAGAATGTGACCAAAATTGATCTCTAAACTAATTCGAGCATGGCCAATTCAGTGCGGATCTCTAAGTCGGGATTGCCCACTACCAAAACTTGGCTTCTTGGACACCCAAAAGTTGACCTCGTCAGAATGTGACCAAAATTGATGTCTAAACTAATTCGAGTATAGCCAATTCAGTGGGGATCTCAAAGTCAGGACTGCTCACTCCAAAAATTTGGCACCTTGGACATCCAAAATTTCACCTCGTCAGAATGTGACCAAAATTGATGTCTAAACTAATTCGAGTATGGCCTGTTCAGTCGGGATCTCTAAGTCGTGATTGCTCACTTCCAAACCTCGGCGCCTTGGACACACAAAATTTGACCTCGTCAGAATGTGACCAAAATTGATGTCTAAACTTATTCGAGTATGGCCAATTATGTGGGGATCTCTAAATCTGGATTGCCCACTACCAAAACTTGGCCCCATGGACACCCAAAATTTGACCTCGTCAGAATGAGACCAAAATTGATGTCTAAACTAATTCAAGTATGGCCAATTCAGTGGGGATCTCTAAATCGGGATTGCTCACTATCAAAACTTGGCCCCTTGGACACCAAAAATTTGACCTCATCAGAATATGACCAAAATTGATCTCTAAACTAATTCGAGTATGGCCAATTCAGTGGGGATCTCTAAGTCGGGATTGCTCACTACCAAAACTTGGCTCCTTGTACACCCAAAATTTGACCTCGTCAGAATGAGACCAAAATTGATGTCTAAACTAATTCGAGTATGGCCAATTCAGTGGGATCTCTAAATCGGGATTGCTCACTATCAAAACTTGGCCACTTGGACACCAAAAATTTGAACTCATCAGAATGTGACTAAAATTGATCTCTAAACTAATTCGAGTATGGCCAATTCAGTGGGGATCTCTAAGTCAGGACTGCTCACTCCAAAAATTTGGCACCTTGGACATCCAAAATTTCACCTCGTCAGAATGTGACCAAAATTGATGTCTAAACTAATTAATTAGAGTATGGCCTGTTTAATGGGGATCTCTAAGTCATGATTGCTCACTTCCAAACCTTGGCCCCTTGGACACCCAAAAATTGACCTCGTCAGAATGTGACCAAAATTGATGTCTAAACTTATACGAGTATGGCCAATTCTGTGTTGATCTCTAAATCTGGATTGCCCATTACCAAAACTTGGCCCCTTGGACACCCAAAATTTGACCTTGTCAGAATGAGACCAAAATTGATGTCTAAACTAATTCGAGCATGGCCAATTCAGTGGGGATCTCTAAATCGGGATTGCTCACTATCAAAACTTGGCCCCTTGGACACCAAAAATTTGACCTCATCAGAATATGACCAAAATTGATCTCTAAACTAATTCGAGTATGGCCAATTCAGTGGGGATCTCTAAGTCGGGATTGCTCACTACCAAAACTTGGCTCCTTGTACACCCAAAATTTGACCTCGTCAGAATGTGACCAAAATTGATGTCTAAACTAATTCGAGTATGGCCAATTCAGTAGGGATCTCTAAGTCAGGACAGCTCACTCCAAAAATTTGGCCCCTTGGACATCCAAAATTTGACCTCGTAAGAATGTGACAAAAATTGATGTCTAAACTAATTCGTGTATGGCCTATTCAGTGGGGATCTCCAAGTTGGGATTGCTCACTCCCAAAACTAGGCACCTTGGACACCCGACATTTCACTTCGTCAGAATGTGACCAAATTGGAGTCTAAACTAATTCGAGTAGGGCATATTGAGTGGGAATCTCTAAGTCGGGATTGCTCACTACCAAAACTTGGCTTCTTGGACACCCAAAAGTTGACCTCATCAGATTGTGACTAAAATTAATGTCTAAACTATTTCGAGTATGGCCAATTCAGTGGGGATCTCTAAGTCAGGACTGCTCACTCCAAAAATTTGGCACCTTGGACAACCAAAATTTCACCTTGTCAGAATGTGACCAAAATTGATGTCTAAACTTATTCGAGTATGGCCAATTCTGTGGGGATCTCTAAATCGGGATTGCCCACTACCAAAACTTGGCCCCTTGCACACCCAAAATTTAACCTTGTCAGAATGTGACCAAAATTGATGTCTAAACTAATTTGAGTATGGCCCATTGAGTGGGGATCTCTAAATCGGAATTGCTGACTATCAAAACTGTGCCCCTTGGACACCCAAAATTTGACCTCGTCAGAATGTGACCAAAATTGATGTCTAAACTAACTCGAGTATGCCGAATTCAGTGGGGATTCTAAATCGCGATTGCTCACTACGAAAACTTGGCTCCTTGGACACCCAAAAGTTGACCTTGTCAGAATGTGACCAAAATTGATGTCTAAACTAATTCAAGTATGGCCTATTCAGTGGGATCTCTAATGATTGCTCACTACCAAAACTTGGCCCCTTGGACACGAAAAATTTGACCTCGTCAGAATGTGACCAAAATTGGAGTCTAAACTAATTCGATTATGGCCAATTCTGTGGGGATCTCTAAGTCAGGATTGCTCACAACCAAATCTTGGCCCCTTGTACACCCAAAATTTGACCTTGTCAGAAGGTAACCAAAATGGATGTCTAAACTAATTCAAGATGGCCAATTCAGTGGGGATCTCTAAATCAGGATTGCTCACTCCCAAAGTTTGGCCCCTTGGACAACCAAAATTTGACCTTGTCAGAATGTTACCAAAATTGAAATCTAAACTAATTCATATATGGCCTATTCAGTGGGGATCTCTAAGTCATGACTGCTCACTCCAAAAATTTGGCCCCTTGGACACAGAAAATTTGACTTCATCAGAAAGTGACCAAAACTGGAGTCTAAACTAATTCGAGTATTGCCAATTCAGTGGGGATCTCTAAGTAGCAATTGCTCACTCCCAAAATTTGGCCCCTTGGACATCCAAAATTTGCCTCGTCAGAAAGCGACCAAAATTGATGTCTAAACTAGTTCGATTATGGCCAATTCAGTGGTGATCTCTAAATCGGGATTGCTCACTACCAAAACATGGCCCCTTGGACACTCAAAAGTTGACCTCATGATAATGTGACCAAAATTGATGTCTAAACTAATTTGAGTTTGCCAATTCAGTGGGGATCTCTAAGTCGGGATTGCTCACTCCCAAAATTTAGCCCCTTGGACACCCAAAATTTGCCGCGTCAGAAAGGGACCAAAATTGATGCCTAGACTAATTCGATTATGGCCAATTCTGTGGGGATCTCTAAAGCGGGATTGCTCACTTCCAAAACTTGGCCCCTTGTACACCCAAAATTTGACCTTGTCAGAAGGTGACCGAAATGGATGTCTAAACTAATTCGAGATGGCCAATTCAGTGGGGATCTCTGTCAGGATTGCTCACTCCCAAAATTTGGCCCCTTGGACAACCAAAATTTGACCTTGTCAGAATGTTACCAAAATTGATGTCTAAACTAATTCATATATGGCCTATTCAGCGGGGATCTCTAAGTCAGTACTGCTCACTCCAAAAATTTGGCCCCTTGGACATCCAAAATTTCACCACATCAGAATGTGACCAAAATTGATGTCAAAACTAATTCGAGTATGGCCTTTTAAGATGGGATCTCTAAGTCGTGATTGCTCACTTCCAAACCTTGGCCCCTTGGACACCCAAAATTTGACCTCGTCAGAATGTGACCAAAATTGATGTCGAAACTTATACGATCATGGCCAATTCTGTGGGGGTCTCTAAATCGGGATTGCCCACTACCAAAACTTGGCCCCTTGGGCACCAAAAATTTGACCTCATCAGAATGTGACCAAAATTGATTTCTAAACTAATTTGAGTATGGCCAATTGAGTGGGGATCTCTAAATCAGGATTTCTCATCCCGAAATTTGGCCCCCTGGACAACCAAAATTTGACCTTGTCAGAATGTTACCAAAATTGATGTCTAAACTAATTCGAGTATGGCCAATTCAGTAGAGATCTCTAAGTCAGGACTGCTCACTCCAAAAATTTGGCCCCTTGGACATCCAAAATTTGACCTCGTAAGAATGTGACCAAAATTGATGTCTAAACTTATTCGAGTATGGCCAATTCTGTGGGGATCTCTAAATCGGGATTGCTCAGTACCAAACTTGGCCCCTTGTACACCCAAAATTTGACCTCGTCAGAATGTGACCAAAATTGATGTCTAAAATAATTCGAGTATGGCCAATTCAGTAGAGATCTCTAAGTCAGGACTGCTCACTCCAAAAATTTGGCCCCTTGGACATCCAAAATTTGACTTCGTAAGAATGTGACTAAAATTGATGTCTAAACTAATTCGAGTATGGCCTGTTCAGTCGGGATCTCTAAGTCGTGATTGCTCACTTCCAAACCTTGGCGCCTTGGATACACAAAAATTTGACCTCGTAGAATGTGACCAAAATTGATGTTGAAGCTTATTCGAGTATGGCCAATTCTGTGGAGATCTCTAATTCGGGATTGCCCACTACCAAAACTTGGCCACTTGGTCACGCAAAATTTGACCTCGTCAGAATGAGACCAAAATTGATGTCTAAACTAATTCGAGTATGGCCAATTCAGTGGGGATCTCTAAATCGGGATTGCTCACTATCAAAACTTGGCCCCTTGGACACCCAAAAGTTGACCTCGTCAGAATGTGACCAAAATTGATGTCTAAACTAATTCGAGTATGGCCAATTCAGTGGGGATCTCTGTCAGGATTGCTCACTCCCAAAATTTGGCCCCTTGGACAACCAAAATTTGACCTTGTCAGAATGTTACCAAAATTGATGTCTAAACTAATTCATATATGGCCTATTCAGCGGGGATCTCTAAGTCAGTACTGCTCACTCCAAAAATTTGGCCCCTTGGACATCCAAAATTTCACCACATCAGAATGTGACCAAAATTGATGTCAAAACTAATTCGAGTATGGCCTTTTCAGTGGGGATCTCTAAGTCGTGATTGCTCACTTCCAAACCTTGGCCCCTTGGACACCCAAAATTTGACCTCGTCAGAATGTGACCAAAATTGATATCGAAACTTATACGAGCATGGCCAATTCTGTGGGGGTCTCTAAATCGGGATTGCCCACTACCAAAACTTGGCCCCTTGGGCACCAAAAATTTGACCTCATCAGAATGTGACCAAAATTGATCTCTAAACTAATTCGAGCATGGCCAATTCAGTGCGGATCTCTAAGTCGGGATTGCTCACTACCAAAACTTGGCCCCTTGGACACCCAAAATTTGACCTCGTCAGAATGAGAACAAAATTGATGTCTAAACTAATTCGCGTATGGCCAATTCAGTGGGGATCTCTAAATCGGGATTGCTCAGTACCAAACTTGGCCCCTTGTACACCCAAAATTTGACCTCGTCAGAATGTGACCAAAATTGATGTCTAAAATAATTCGAGTATGGCCAATTCAGTAGAGATCTCTAAGTCAGGACTGCTCACTCCAAAAATTTGGCCCCTTGGACATCCAAAATTTGACCTCGTAAGAATGTGACCAAAATTGATGTCTAAACTAATTCGAGTATGGCCTGTTCAGTCGGGATCTCTAAGTCGTGATTGCTCACTTCCAAACCTTGGCGCCTTGGATACACAAAAATTTGACCTCGTAGAATGTGACCAAAATTGATGTTGAAGCTTATTCGAGTATGGCCAATTCTGTGGAGATCTCTAATTCGGGATTGCCCACTACCAAAACTTGGCCCCTTGGACACCCAAAAGTTGACCTCGTCAGAATGTGACCAAAATTGATGTCTAAACTAATTCGAGTATGGCCAATTCAGTGGGGATCTCTGTCAGGATTGCTCACTCCCAAAATTTGGCCCCTTGGACAACCAAAATTTGACCTTGTCAGAATGTTACCAAAATTGATGTCTAAACTAATTCATATATGGCCTATTCAGCGGGGATCTCTAAGTCAGTACTGCTCACTCCAAAAATTTGGCCCCTTGGACATCCAAAATTTCACCACATCAGAATGTGACCAAAATTGATGTCAAAACTAATTCGAGTATGGCCTTTTCAGTGGGGATCTCTAAGTCGTGATTGCTCACTTCCAAACCTTGGCCCCTTGGACAACCAAAATTTGACCTCGTCAGAATGTGACCAAAATTGATGTCGAAACTTATACGAGCATGGCCAATTCTGTGGGGGTCTCTAAATCGGGATTGCCCACTACCAAAACTTGGCCCCTTGGGCACCAAAAATTTGACCTCATCAGAATGTGACCAAAATTGATCTCTAAACTAATTCGAGCATGGCCAATTCAGTGCGGATCTCTAAGTCGGGATTGCTCACTACCAAAACTTGGCTCCTTGGACACCCAAAAGTTGACCTCATCAGAATGTGACCAAAATTGATGTCTAAACTAATTTGAGTATGGCCAATTGAGTGGGGATCTCTAAATCAGGATTTCTCATCCCGAAATTTGGCCCCCTGGACAACCAAAATTTGACCTTGTCAGAATGTTACCAAAATTGATGTCTAAACTAATTCGAGTATGGCCAATTCAGTAGAGATCTCTAAGTCAGGACTGCTCACTCCAAAAATTTGGCCCCTTGGACATCCAAAATTTGACCTCGTAAGAATGTGACCAAAATTGATGTCTAAACTTATTCGAGTATGGCCAATTCTGTGGGGATCTCTAAATCGGGATTGCCCACTACCAAAACTTGGCCCCTTGGACACCCAAAATTTGACCTCGTCAGAATGAGACCAAAATTGATGTCTAAACTAATTCGCGTATGGCCAATTCAGTGGGGATCTCTAAATCGGGATTGCTCAGTACCAAACTTGGCCCCTTGTACACCCAAAATTTGACCTCGTCAGAATGTGACCAAAATTGATGTCTAAAATAATTCGAGTATGGCCAATTCAGTAGAGATCTCTAAGTCAGGACTGCTCACTCCAAAAATTTGGCCCCTTGGACATCCAAAATTTGACCTCGTAAGAATGTGACCAAAATTGATGTCTAAACTAATTCGTGTATGGCCTATTCAGTGGGGATCTCCAAGTTGGGATTGCTCACTCCCAAAACTAGGCCCCTTGGACACCCATAACTTGACTTCGTCAGTATGTGACCCAATTGGAGTCTAAACTAATTCGAGTATGGCATATTGAGTGGGAACCTCTAAGTCGGGATTGCTCAATACCAAAACTTGGCTTCTTGGACACCCAAAAGTTGACCTCGTCAGAGTGTGACTAAAATTGATGTCTAAACTAATTCGAGTATGGCCAATTCAGTGGGGATCTCTAAATCGGGATTGCTCACTATCAAAACTTGGCCCCTTGGACACCAAATATTTCACCTCATCAGAATATGACCAAAATTGATCTCTAAACTAATTCGAGTATGGCCAATTCAGTGGGGATCTCTAAGTCGGGATTGCTAACTACCAAAACTTGGCTGCTTGGACACCCAAAAGTTGACCTCGTCAGAATGTGACCACAATTTTTGTGTGAACTTATTCGAGTATGGCCAATTCAGTGGGGATCTCTAAATCGGGATTGCTCACTATCAAAACTTGGCGCCTTGGACACCAAAAATTTGACCTCATCAGAATATGACCAAAATTGATCTCTAAACTAATTCGAGTATGGCCAATTCAGTGGGGATCTCTAAGTCGGGATTGCTCACTACCAAAACTTGGCTCCTTGGACACCCAAAAGTTGACCTCGTTAGAATGTGAACAAAATTGATGTCTAAACTAATTCGAGTATGGCCAATTCAGTGGGAATCTCTAAATCGGGATTGCTCACTATCAAAACTTGGCACCTTGGACATCCAAAATTTCACCTCGTCAGAATGTGACCAAAATTGATGTCTAAACTAATTCGAGTATGGCCTGTTCAGTCGGGATCTCTAAGTCGTGATTGCTCACTTCCAAACCTTGGCGCCTTGGATACACAAAAATTTGACCTCGTAGAATGTGACCAAAATTGATGTTGAAGCTTATTCGAGTATGGCCAATTCTGTGGAGATCTCTAATTCGGGATTGCCCACTACCAAAACTTGGCCACTTGGACACGCAAAATTTGACCTCGTCAGAATGAGACCAAAATTGATGTCTAAACTAATTCGAGTATGGCCAATTCAGTGGGGATCTCTAAATCGGGATTGCTCACTATCAAAACTTGGCCCCTTGGACACCCAAAAGTTGACCTCGTCAGAATGTGACCAAAATTGATGTCTAAACTAATTCGAGTATGGCCAATTCAGTGGGGATCTCTGTCAGGATTGCTCACTCCCAAAATTTGGCCCCTTGGACAACCAAAATTTGACCTTGTCAGAATGTTACCAAAATTGATGTCTAAACTAATTCATATATGGCCTATTCAGCGGGGATCTCTAAGTCAGTACTGCTCACTCCAAAAATTTGGCCCCTTGGACATCCAAAATTTCACCACATCAGAATGTGACCAAAATTGATGTCAAAACTAATTCGAGTATGGCCTTTTAAGATGGGATCTCTAAGTCGTGATTGCTCACTTCCAAACCTTGGCCCCTTGGACACCCAAAATTTGACCTCGTCAGAATGTGACCAAAATTGATGTCGAAACTTATACGATCATGGCCAATTCTGTGGGGGTCTCTAAATCGGGATTGCCCACTACCAAAACTTGGCCCCTTGGGCACCAAAAATTTGACCTCATCAGAATGTGACCAAAATTGATTTCTAAACTAATTTGAGTATGGCCAATTGAGTGGGGATCTCTAAATCAGGATTTCTCATCCCGAAATTTGGCCCCCTGGACAACCAAAATTTGACCTTGTCAGAATGTTACCAAAATTGATGTCTAAACTAATTCGAGTATGGCCAATTCAGTAGAGATCTCTAAGTCAGGACTGCTCACTCCAAAAATTTGGCCCCTTGGACATCCAAAATTTGACCTCGTAAGAATGTGACCAAAATTGATGTCTAAACTTATTCGAGTATGGCCAATTCTGTGGGGATCTCTAAATCGGGATTGCTCAGTACCAAACTTGGCCCCTTGTACACCCAAAATTTGACCTCGTCAGAATGTGACCAAAATTGATGTCTAAAATAATTCGAGTATGGCCAATTCAGTAGAGATCTCTAAGTCAGGACTGCTCACTCCAAAAATTTGGCCCCTTGGACATCCAAAATTTGACCTCGTAAGAATGTGACTAAAATTGATGTCTAAACTAATTCGAGTATGGCCTGTTCAGTCGGGATCTCTAAGTCGTGATTGCTCACTTCCAAACCTTGGCGCCTTGGATACACAAAAATTTGACCTCGTAGAATGTGACCAAAATTGATGTTGAAGCTTATTCGAGTATGGCCAATTCTGTGGAGATCTCTAATTCGGGATTGCCCACTACCAAAACTTGGCCACTTGGACACGCAAAATTTGACCTCGTCAGAATGAGACCAAAATTGATGTCTAAACTAATTCGAGTATGGCCAATTCAGTGGGGATCTCTAAATCGGGATTGCTCACTATCAAAACTTGGCCCCTTGGACACCCAAAAGTTGACCTCGTCAGAATGTGACCAAAATTGATGTCTAAACTAATTCGAGTATGGCCAATTCAGTGGGGATCTCTGTCAGGATTGCTCACTCCCAAAATTTGGCCCCTTGGACAACCAAAATTTGACCTTGTCAGAATGTTACCAAAATTGATGTCTAAACTAATTCATATATGGCCTATTCAGCGGGGATCTCTAAGTCAGTACTGCTCACTCCAAAAATTTGGCCCCTTGGACATCCAAAATTTCACCACATCAGAATGTGACCAAAATTGATGTCAAAACTAATTCGAGTATGGCCTTTTCAGTGGGGATCTCTAAGTCGTGATTGCTCACTTCCAAACCTTGGCCCCTTGGACACCCAAAATTTGACCTCGTCAGAATGTGACCAAAATTGATATCGAAACTTATACGAGCATGGCCAATTCTGTGGGGGTCTCTAAATCGGGATTGCCCACTACCAAAACTTGGCCCCTTGGGCACCAAAAATTTGACCTCATCAGAATGTGACCAAAATTGATCTCTAAACTAATTCGAGCATGGCCAATTCAGTGCGGATCTCTAAGTCGGGATTGCTCACTACCAAAACTTGGCCCCTTGGACACCCAAAATTTGACCTCGTCAGAATGAGAACAAAATTGATGTCTAAACTAATTCGCGTATGGCCAATTCAGTGGGGATCTCTAAATCGGGATTGCTCAGTACCAAACTTGGCCCCTTGTACACCCAAAATTTGACCTCGTCAGAATGTGACCAAAATTGATGTCTAAAATAATTCGAGTATGGCCAATTCAGTAGAGATCTCTAAGTCAGGACTGCTCACTCCAAAAATTTGGCCCCTTGGACATCCAAAATTTGACCTCGTAAGAATGTGACCAAAATTGATGTCTAAACTAATTCGAGTATGGCCTGTTCAGTCGGGATCTCTAAGTCGTGATTGCTCACTTCCAAACCTTGGCGCCTTGGATACACAAAAATTTGACCTCGTAGAATGTGACCAAAATTGATGTTGAAGCTTATTCGAGTATGGCCAATTCTGTGGAGATCTCTAATTCGGGATTGCCCACTACCAAAACTTGGCCCCTTGGACACCCAAAAGTTGACCTCGTCAGAATGTGACCAAAATTGATGTCTAAACTAATTCGAGTATGGCCAATTCAGTGGGGATCTCTGTCAGGATTGCTCACTCCCAAAATTTGGCCCCTTGGACAACCAAAATTTGAACTTGTCAGAATGTTACCAAAATTGATGTCTAAACTAATTCATATATGGCCTATTCAGCGGGGATCTCTAAGTCAGTACTGCTCACTCCAAAAATTTGGCCCCTTGGACATCCAAAATTTCACCACATCAGAATGTGACCAAAATTGATGTCAAAACTAATTCGAGTATGGCCTTTTCAGTGGGGATCTCTAAGTCGTGATTGCTCACTTCCAAACCTTGGCCCCTTGGACAACCAAAATTTGACCTCGTCAGAATGTGACCAAAATTGATGTCGAAACTTATACGAGCATGGCCAATTCTGTGGGGGTCTCTAAATCGGGATTGCCCACTACCAAAACTTGGCCCCTTGGGCACCAAAAATTTGACCTCATCAGAATGTGACCAAAATTGATCTCTAAACTAATTCGAGCATGGCCAATTCAGTGCGGATCTCTAAGTCAGGATTGCTCACTACCAAAACTTGGCTCCTTGGACACCCAAAAGTTGACCTCATCAGAATGTGACCAAAATTGATGTCTAAACTAATTTGAGTATGGCCAATTGAGTGGGGATCTCTAAATCAGGATTTCTCATCCCGAAATTTGGCCCCCTGGACAACCAAAATTTGACCTTGTCAGAATGTTACCAAAATTGATGTCTAAACTAATTCGAGTATGGCCAATTCAGTAGAGATCTCTAAGTCAGGACTGCTCACTCCAAAAATTTGGCCCCTTGGACATCCAAAATTTGACCTCGTAAGAATGTGACCAAAATTGATGTCTAAACTTATTCGAGTATGGCCAATTCTGTGGGGATCTCTAAATCGGGATTGCCCACTACCAAAACTTGGCCCCTTGGACACCCAAAATTTGACCTCGTCAGAATGAGACCAAAATTGATGTCTAAACTAATTCGCGTATGGCCAATTCAGTGGGGATCTCTAAATCGGGATTGCTCAGTACCAAACTTGGCCCCTTGTACACCCAAAATTTGACCTCGTCAGAATGTGACCAAAATTGATGTCTAAAATAATTCGAGTATGGCCAATTCAGTAGAGATCTCTAAGTCAGGACTGCTCACTCCAAAAATTTGGCCCCTTGGACATCCAAAATTTGACCTCGTAAGAATGTGACCAAAATTGATGTCTAAACTAATTCGTGTATGGCCTATTCAGTGGGGATCTCCAAGTTGGGATTGCTCACTCCCAAAACTAGGCCCCTTGGACACCCATAACTTGACTTCGTCAGTATGTGACCCAATTGGAGTCTAAACTAATTCGAGTATGGCATATTGAGTGGGAACCTCTAAGTCGGGATTGCTCAATACCAAAACTTGGCTTCTTGGACACCCAAAAGTTGACCTCGTCAGAGTGTGACTAAAATTGATGTCTAAACTAATTCGAGTATGGCCAATTCAGTGGGGATCTCTAAATCGGGATTGCTCACTATCAAAACTTGGCCCCTTGGACACCAAATATTTCACCTCATCAGAATATGACCAAAATTGATCTCTAAACTAATTCGAGTATGGCCAATTCAGTGGGGATCTCTAAGTCGGGATTGCTAACTACCAAAACTTGGCTGCTTGGACACCCAAAAGTTGACCTCGTCAGAATGTGACCACAATTTTTGTGTGAACTTATTCGAGTATGGCCAGTTTTGTGGGGATCTCTAAATCAGGATTGCCCACTACCAAAACTTGGCCCCTTGGACACCCAAAATTTGACCTCGTCAGAATGAGACCAAAATTGATGTCTAAACTAATTCGAGTATGGCCAATTCAGTGGGGATCTCTAAATCGGGATTGCTCACTATCAAAACTTGGCGCCTTGGACACCAAAAATTTGACCTCATCAGAATATGACCAAAATTGATCTCTAAACTAATTCGAGTATGGCCAATTCAGTGGGGATCTCTAAGTCGGGATTGCTCACTACCAAAACTTGGCTCCTTGGACACCCAAAAGTTGACCTCGTTAGAATGTGAACAAAATTGATGTCTAAACTAATTCGAGTATGGCCAATTCAGTGGGAATCTCTAAATCGGGATTGCTCACTATCAAAACTTGGCACCTTGGACATCCAAAATTTCACCTCGTCAGAATGTGACCAAAATTGATGTCTAAACTAATTCGAGTATGGCCTGTTCAGTCGGGATCTCTAAGTCGTGATTGCTCACTTCCAAACCTTGGCGCCTTGGATACACAAAAATTTGACCTCGTAGAATGTGACCAAAATTGATGTTGAAGCTTATTCGAGTATGGCCAATTCTGTGGAGATCTCTAATTCGGGATTGCCCACTACCAAAACTTGGCCACTTGGACACGCAAAATTTGACCTCGTCAGAATGAGACCAAAATTGATGTCTAAACTAATTCGAGTATGGCCAATTCAGTGGGGATCTCTAAATCGGGATTGCTCACTATCAAAACTTGGCCCCTTGGACACCCAAAAGTTGACTACGTCAGAATGTGACCAAAATTGATGTCTAAACTAATTCGAGTATGGCCAATTCAGTGGGGATCTCTGTCAGGATTGCTCACTCCCAAAATTTGGCCCCTTGGACAACCAAAATTTGACCTTGTCAGAATGTTACCAAAATTGATGTCTAAACTAATTCATATATGGCCTATTCAGCGGGGATCTCTAAGTCAGTACTGCTCACTCCAAAAATTTGGCCCCTTGGACATCCAAAATTTCACCACATCAGAATGTGACCAAAATTGATGTCAAAACTAATTCGAGTATGGCCTTTTCAGTGGGGATCTCTAAGTCGTGATTGCTCACTTCCAAACCTTGGCCCCTTGGACACCCAAAATTTGACCTCGTCAGAATGTGACCAAAATTGATGTCGAAACTTATACGAGCATGGCCAATTCTGTGGGGGTCTCTAAATCGGGATTGCCCACTACCAAAACTTGGCCCCTTGGGCACCAAAAATTTGACCTCATCAGAATGTGACCAAAATTGATCTCTAAACTAATTCGAGCATGGCCAATTCAGTGCGGATCTCTAAGTCGGGATTGCTCACTACCAAAACTTGGCTCCTTGGACACCCAAAAGTTGACCTCATCAGAATGTGACCAAAATTGATGTCTAAACTAATTTGAGTATGGCCAATTGAGTGGGGATCTCTAAATCAGGATTTCTCATCCCGAAATTTGGCCCCCTGGACAACCAAAATTTGACCTTGTCAGAATGTTACCAAAATTGATGTCTAAACTAATTCGAGTATGGCCAATTCAGTAGAGATCTCTAAGTCAGGACTGCTCACTCCAAAAATTTGGCCCCTTGGACATCCAAAATTTGACCTCGTAAGAATGTGACCAAAATTGATGTCTAAACTTATTCGAGTATGGCCAATTCTGTGGGGATCTCTAAATCGGGATTGCCCACTACCAAAACTTGGCCCCTTGGACACCCAAAATTTGACCTCGTCAGAATGAGACCAAAATTGATGTCTAAACTAATTCGCGTATGGCCAATTCAGTGGGGATCTCTAAATCGGGATTGCTCAGTACCAAACTTGGCCCCTTGTACACCCAAAATTTGACCTCGTCAGAATGTGACCAAAATTGATGTCTAAAATAATTCGAGTATGGCCAATTCAGTAGAGATCTCTAAGTCAGGACTGCTCACTCCAAAAATTTGGCCCCTTGGACATCCAAAATTTGACCTCGTAAGAATGTGACCAAAATTGATGTCTAAACTAATTCGTGTATGGCCTATTCAGTGGGGATCTCCAAGTTGGGATTGCTCACTCCCAAAACTAGGCCCCTTGGACACCCAAAACTTGACTTCGTCAGTATGTGACCCAATTGGAGTCTAAACTAATTCGAGTATGGCATATTGAGTGGGAACCTCTAAGTCGGGATTGCTCAATACCAAAACTTGGCTTCTTGGACACCCAAAAGTTGACCTCGTCAGAGTGTGACTAAAATTGATGTCTAAACTAATTCGAGTATGGCCAATTCAGTGAGGATCTCTAAATCGGGATTGCTCACTATCAAAACTTGGCCCCTTGGACACCAAAAATTTGACCTCATCAGAATATGACCAAAATTGATCTCTAAACTAATTCGAGTATGGCCAATTCAGTGGGGATCTCTAAGTCGGGATTGCTAACTACCAAAACTTGGCTGCTTGGACACCCAAAAGTTGACCTCGTCAGAATGTGACCACAATTTTTGTGTGAACTTATTCGAGTATGGCCAGTTTTGTGGGGATCTCTAAATCAGGATTGCCCACTACCAAAACTTGGCCCCTTGGACACCTAAAATTTGACCTCGTCAGAATGAGACCAAAATTGATGTCTAAACTAATTCGAGTATGGCCAATTCAGTGGGGATCTCTAAATCGGGATTGCTCACTATCAAAACTTGGCCCCTTGGACACCAAAAATTTGACCTCATCAGAATATGACCAAAATTGATCTCTAAACTAATTCGAGTATGGCCAATTCAGTGGGGATCTCTAAGTCGGGATTGCTCACTACCAAAACTTGGCTCCTTGGACACCCAAAAGTTGACCTCGTTAGAATGTGAACAAAATTGATGTCTAAACTAATTCGAGTATGGCCAATTCAGTGGGGATCTCTAAATCGGGATTGCTCACTATCAAAACTTGGCACCTTGGACATCCAAAATTTCACCTCGTCAGAATGTGACCAAAATTGATGTCTAAACTAATTCGAGTATGGCCTGTTCAGTTGGGATCTCTAAGTCGTGATTGCTCACTTCCAAACCTTGGCGCCTTGGATACACAAAAATTTGACCTCGTAGAATGTGACCAAAATTGATGTCGAAGCTTATTCGAGTATGGCCAATTCTGTGGAGATCTCTAATTCGGGATTGCCCACTACCAAAACTTGGCCACTTGGACACGCAAAATTTGACCTCGTCAGAATGAGACCAAAATTGATGTCTAAACTAATTCGAGTATGGCCAATTCAGTGGGGATCTCAAAGTCAGGACTGCTCACTCCAAAAATTTGGCACCTTGGACATCCAAAATTTCACCTCGTCAGAATGTGACCAAAATTGATGTCTAAACTAATTCGAGTATGGCCTGTTCAGTCGGGATCTCTAAGTTGTGATTGCTCACTTCCAAACCTTGGCACCTTGGACACACAAAATTTGACCTCGTCAGAATGTGACCAAAATTGATGTCTAAACTTATTCGAGTATGGCCAATTCTGTGGGGATCTCTAAATCGGGATTGCCCACTACCAAAACTTGGCCCCTTGGACACCCAAAATTTGACCTCATCAGAATGTGACCAAAATTGATCTCTAAACTAATTCGAGTATGGCCAATTCAGTGGGGATCTCTAAGTCAGGACTGCTCACTCCAAAAATTTGGCACCTTGGACATCCAAAATTTCACCTCATCAGAATGTGACCAAAATTGATGTCTAAACTAATTAGAGTATGGCCTGTTCAATGGGGATCTCTAAGTCGTGATTGCTCACTTCCAAACCTTGGCCCCTTGGATACCCAAAATTTGACCTCGTCAGAATGTGACCAAAATTGATGTCTAAACTTATACGAGTATGGCCAATTCTGTGTTGATCTCTAAATCTGGATTGCCCACTACCAAAACTTGGGCCCTTGGACACCCAAAATTTGACCTCGTCAGAATGAGACCAAAATTGATCTCTAAACTAATTCGAGTATGGCCAATTCAGTGGGGATCTCTACGTCGGGATTGCTCACTACCAAAACTTGGCTCCTTGCACACCCAAAATTTCACCTCGTCAGAATGTGACCAAAATTGATGTCTACCTTGTTCGAGTATGGCCAATTCTGTGGGGATCTCTAAATCGGGATTGCCCAATACCAAAACTTGGCCCCTTGGACACCCAAAATTTAACCTTGTCAGAATGTGACCAAAATTGATGTCTAAACTAATTTGAGTATGGCCTATTGAGTGGGGATCTCTAAATCGGAATTGCTCAGCATCAAAACTGTGCTCCTTGAACACCCAAAATTTGACCTCGCCAGAATGTGACCAAAATTGATGTCTAAACTAATTCGAGTATGCCGAATTCAGTGGGGATTCTAAATCGGGATTGCTCACTACCAAAACTTGGCTCCTTGGACACCCAAAAGTTGACCTCATCAGAATGTGACCAAAATTGATGTCTAAACGAATTCGAGCATGGCCTATTCAGTGGGATCTCTAATGATTGCTCACTACCAAAACTTGGCCCCTTGGACACCAAATATTTGACCTCGTCAGAATGTGACCAAAATTGGAGTCTAAACTAATTCGATTATGGCCAATTCTGCGGGGATCTCTAAGTCAGGATTTCTCACTACCAAAACTTGGCCCCTTGTACACCCAAAATTTGACCTTGTCAGAAGATAACCAAAATGGTTGTCTAAACTAATTCGAGATGGCCAATTCAGTGGGGATCTCTAAGTCAGGATTGCTCACTCCCAAAGTTTGGCCCCTTGGACAACCAAAATTTGACCTTGTCAGAATGTTACCAAAATTGATGTCTAAACTAATTCGTATATGGCCTATTCAGTGGGGATCTCTAAGTCATGACTGCTCACTCCAAAAATTTGGCCCCTTGGACACAGAAATTTGACTTCATCAGAAAGTGACCAAGACTGGAGCCTAAACTAATTCGAGTATTGCCAATTCAGTGGGGATCTCTAAGTCGCAATTGCTCACTCCCAAAATTTGGCCCCTTGGACATCCAAAATTTGCCTCGTCAGAAAGCGACCAAAATTGATGTCTAAACTAGTTCGATTATGGCCAATTCAGCGGTGATCTCTAAATCGGGATTGCTCACTACCAAAACATGGCCCCTTGGACACTCAAAATTTGACCTCATCTAAATGTGACCAAAATTGATGTCTAAACTAATTTGCGTATCGCCAATTCAGTGGGGATCTCTAAGTCAGGATTTCTCACTACCAAAACTTGGCCCCTTGTACACCCAAAATTTGACTGTGTCAGAAGGTAACTAAAATGGATGTCTAAACTAATTCATATATGGCCTATTCAGCGGGGATCTCTAAGTCAGTACTGCTCACTCCAAAAATTTGGCCCCTTGGACATCTAAAATTTCACCTCATCAGAATGTGACCAAAATTGATGTCAAAACTAATTCGAGTATGGCCTGTTCAGTGGGGATCTCTAAGTCGTGATTGCTCACATCCAAACCTTGGCCCCTTGGACACCCAAAATTTGACCTCATGAGAATGTGACCAAAAATTGATCTCTAAACTAATTCGAGTATGGCCAATTCATTGGGGATCTCTAAGTCGGGATTGCTCACTACCAAATCTTGGCTCCTTGGACACCCAAAAGTTGACCTCGTAAGAATGTGACCAAAATTGATGTCTAAACTAATTTGAGTGTGGCCTATTCAGTGGGGATCTCAAAGTCGGGATATCTCACTCTAAAAATTTGGCCCCTTTACTCCCGAAATTTGAACTCGTCAAAATGTGACCAAAATTGGTATCTGAACTAATTTGTGTATGGCCAATCGAGTGGGGATCTCTAAATCGGGATTGCTCAGTACCAAACTTGGCCCCTTGTACACCCAAAATTTGACCTCGTCAGAATGTGACCAAAATTGATGTCTAAACTAATTCGAGTATGGCCAATTCAGTGGGGATCTCTAAGTCAGGACTGCTCTCTCCAAAAATTTGGCACCTAGGACAACCAAAATTTCACCTCATCAGAATGTGACCAAAATTGATGTCTAAACTAATTCGAGTATGGCCTGTTCAGTGGGAATCTCTAAGTCGTGATTGCTCACTTCCAAACCTTGGCCCCTTGGACACCCAAAATTTGACCTCGTAAGAATGAGACCAAAATTGATGTCTAAACTAATTCGTGTATGGCCTATTCAGTGGGGATCTCCAAGTTGGGATTGCTCACTCCCAAAACTTGGCCCCTTGGACACCCAAAAGTTGACCTCGTCAGAATGTGACCAAAATTGATGTCTAAACTAATTCGAGTATGGCCAATTCAGTGGGGATCTCTGTCAGGATTGCTCACTCCCAAAATTTGGCCCCTTGGACAACCAAAATTTGACCTTGTCAGAATGTTACCAAAATTGATGTCTAAACTAATTCATATATGGCCTATTCAGCGGGGATCTCTAAGTCAGTACTGCTCACTCCAAAAATTTGGCCCCTTGGACATCCAAAATTTCACCACATCAGAATGTGACCAAAATTGATGTCAAAACTAATTCGAGTATGGCCTTTTCAGTGGGGATCTCTAAGTTGTGATTGCTCACTTCCAAACCTTGGCCCCTTGGACAACCAAAATTTGACCTCGTCAGAATGTGACCAAAATTGATGTCGAAACTTATACGAGCATGGCCAATTCTGTGGGGGTCTCTAAATCGGGATTGCCCACTACCAAAACTTGGCCCCTTGGGCACCAAAAATTTGACCTCATCAGAATGTGACCAAAATTGATCTCTAACCTAATTCGAGCATGGCCAATTCAGTGCGGATCTCTAAGTCGGGATTGCTCACTACCAAAACTTGGCTCCTTGGACACCCAAAAGTTGACCTCATCAGAATGCGACCAAAATTGATGTCTAAACTAATTTGAGTATGGCCAATTGAGTGGGGATCTCTAAATCAGGATTTCTCATCCCGAAATTTGGCCCCCTGGACAACCAAAATTTGACCTTGTCAGAATGTTACCAAAATTGATGTCTAAACTAATTCGAGTATGGCCAATTCAGTAGAGATCTCTAAGTCAGGACTGCTCACTCCAAAAATTTGGCCCCTTGGACATCCAAAATTTGACCTCGTAAGAATGTGACCAAAATTGATGTCTAAACTTATTCGAGTATGGCCAATTCTGTGGGGATCTCTAAATCGGGATTGCCCACTACCAAAACTTGGCCCCTTGGACACCCAAAATTTGACCTCGTCAGAATGAGACCAAAATTGATGTCTAAACTAATTCGCGTATGGCCAATTCAGTGGGGATCTCTAAATCGGGATTGCTCAGTACCAAACTTGGCCCCTTGTACACCCAAAATTTGACCTCGTCAGAATGTGACCAAAATTGATGTCTAAAATAATTCGAGTATGGCCAATTCAGTAGAGATCTCTAAGTCAGGACTGCTCACTCCAAAAATTTGGCCCCTTGGACATCCAAAATTTTACCTCGTAAGAATGTGACCAAAATTGATGTCTAAACTAATTCGTGTATGGCCTATTCAGTGGGGATCTCCAAGTTGGGATTGCTCACTCCCAAAACTAGGCCCCTTGGACACCCATAACTTGACTTCGTCAGTATGTGACCCAATTGGAGTCTAAACTAATTCGAGTATGGCATATTGAGTGGGAACCTCTAAGTCGGGATTGCTCAATACCAAAACTTGGCTTCTTGGACACCCAAAAGTTGACCTCGTCAGAGTGTGACTAAAATTGATGTCTAAACTAATTCGAGTATGGCCAATTCAGTGGGGATCTCTAAATCGGGATTGCTCACTATCAAAACTTGGCCCCTTGGACACCAAATATTTCACCTCATCAGAATATGACCAAAATTGATCTCTAAACTAATTCGAGTATGGCCAATTCAGTGGGGATCTCTAAGTCGGGATTGCTAACTACCAAAACTTGGCTGCTTGGACACCCAAAAGTAGACCTCGTCAGAATGTGACCACAATTTTTGTGTGAACTTATTCGAGTATGGCCAGTTTTGTGGGGATCTCTAAATCAGGATTGCCCACTACCAAAACTTGGCCCCTTGGACACCCAAAATTTGACCTCGTCAGAATGAGACCAAAATTGATGTCTAAACTAATTCGAGTATGGCCAATTCAGTGGGGATCTCTAAATCGGGATTGCTCACTATCAAAACTTGGCGCCTTGGACACCAAAAATTTGACCTCATCAGAATATGACCAAAATTGATCTCTAAACTAATTCGAGTATGGCCAATTCAGTGGGGATCTCTAAGTCGGGATTGCTCACTACCAAAACTTGGCTCCTTGGACACCCAAAAGTTGACCTCGTTAGAATGTGAACAAAATTGATGTCTAAACTAATTCGAGTATGGCCAATTCAGTGGGAATCTCTAAATCGGGATTGCTCACTATCAAAACTTGGCACCTTGGACATCCAAAATTTCACCTCGTCAGAATGTGACCAAAATTGATGTCTAAACTAATTCGAGTATGGCCTGTTCAGTCGGGATCTCTAAGTCGTGATTGCTCACTTCCAAACCTTGGCGCCTTGGATACACAAAAATTTGACCTCGTAGAATGTTACCAAAATTGATGTCTAAACTAATTCATATATGGCCTATTCAGCGGGGATCTCTAAGTCAGTACTGCTCACTCCAAAAATTTGGCCCCTTGGACATCCAAAATTTCACCACATCAGAATGTGACCAAAATTGATGTCAAAACTAATTCGAGTATGGCCTTTTCAGTGGGGATCTCTAAGTCGTGATTGCTCACTTCCAAACCTTGGCCCCTTGGACACCCAAAATTTGACCTCGTCAGAATGTGACCAAAATTGATGTCGAAACTTATACGAGCATGGCCAATTCTGTGGGGGTCTCTAAATCGGGATTGCCCACTACCAAAACTTGGCCCCTTGGGCACCAAAAATTTGACCTCATCAGAATGTGACCAAAATTGATCTCTAAACTAATTCGAGCATGGCCAATTCAGTGCGGATCTCTAAGTCGGGATTGCTCACTACCAAAACTTGGCTCCTTGGACACCCAAAAGTTGACCTCATCAGAATGCGACCAAAATTGATGTCTAAACTAATTTGAGTATGGCCAATTGAGTGGGGATCTCTAAATCAGGATTTCTCATCCCGAAATTTGGCCCCCTGGACAACCAAAATTTGACCTTGTCAGAATGTTACCAAAATTGATGTCTAAACTAATTCGAGTATGGCCAATTCAGTAGAGATCTCTAAGTCAGGACTGCTCACTCCAAAAATTTGGCCCCTTGGACATCCAAAATTTGACCTCGTAAGAATGTGACCAAAATTGATGTCTAAACTTATTCGAGTATGGCCAATTCTGTGGGGATCTCTAAATCGGGATTGCCCACTACCAAAACTTGGCCCCTTGGACACCCAAAATTTGACCTCGTCAGAATGAGACCAAAATTGATGACTAAACTAATTCGCGTATGGCCAATTCAGTGGGGATCTCTAAATCGGGATTGCTCAGTACCAAACTTGGCCCCTTGTACACCCAAAATTTGACCTCGTCAGAATGTGACCAAAATTGATGTCTAAAATAATTCGAGTATGGCCAATTCAGTAGAGATCTCTAAGTCAGGACTGCTCACTCCGAAAATTTGGCCCCTTGGACATCCAAAATTTGACCTCGTAAGAATGTGACCAAAATTGATGTCTAAACTAATTCGTGTATGGCCTATTCAGTGGGGATCTCCAAGTTGGGATTGCTCACTCCCAAAACTAGGCCCCTTGGACACCCAAAACTTGACTTCGTCAGTATGTGACCCAATTGGAGTCTAAACTAATTCGAGTATGGCATATTGAGTGGGAACCTCTAAGTCGGGATTGCTCAATACCAAAACTTGGCTTCTTGGACACCCAAAAGTTGACCTCGTCAGAGTGTGACTAAAATTGATGTCTAAACTAATTCGAGTATGGCCAATTCAGTGGGGATCTCTAAATCGGGATTGCTCACTATCAAAACTTGGCCCCTTGGACACCAAAAATTTGACCTCATCAGAATATGACCAAAATTGATCTCTAAACTAATTCGAGTATGGCCAATTCAGTGGGGATCTCTAAGTCGGGATTGCTCACTACCAAAACTTGGCTCCTTGGACACCCAAAAGTTGACCTCGTTAGAATGTGAACAAAATTGATGTCTAAACTAATTCGAGTATGGCCAATTCAGTGGGGATCTCTAAATCGGGATTGCTCACTATCAAAACTTGGCACCTTGGACATCCAAAATTTCACCTCGTCAGAATGTGACCAAAATTGATGTCTAAACTAATTCGAGTATGGCCTGTTCAGTCGGGATCTCTAAGTCGTGATTGCTCACTTCCAAACCTTGGCGCCTTGGATACACAAAAATTTGACCTCGTAGAATGTGACCAAAATTGATGTCGAAGCTTATTCGAGTATGGCCAATTCTGTGGAGATCTCTAATTCGGGATTGCCCACTACCAAAACTTGGCCACTTGGACACGCAAAATTTGACCTCGTCAGAATGAGACCAAAATTGATGTCTAAACTAATTCGAGTATGGCCAATTCAGTGGGGATCTCAAAGTCAGGACTGCTCACTCCAAAAATTTGGCACCTTGGACATCCAAAATTTCACCTCGTCAGAATGTGACCAAAATTGATGTCTAAACTAATTCGAGTATGGCCTGTTCAGTCGGGATCTCTAAGTTGTGATTGCTCACTTCCAAACCTTGGCACCTTGGACACACAAAATTTGACCTCGTCAGAATGTGACCAAAATTGATGTCTAAACTTATTCGAGTATGGCCAATTCTGTGGGGATCTCTAAATCGGGATTGCCCACTACCAAAACTTGGCCCCTTGGACACCCAAAATTTGACCTCATCAGAATGTGACCAAAATTGATCTCTAAACTAATTCGAGTATGGCCAATTCAGTGGGGATCTCTAAGTCAGGACTGCTCACTCCAAAAATTTGGCACCTTGGACATCCAAAATTTCACCTCATCAGAATGTGACCAAAATTGATGTCTAAACTAATTAGAGTATGGCCTGTTCAATGGGGATCTCTAAGTCGTGATTGCTCACTTCCAAACCTTGGCCCCTTGGATACCCAAAATTTGACCTCGTCAGAATGTGACCAAAATTGATGTCTAAACTTATACGAGTATGGCCAATTCTGTGTTGATCTCTAAATCTGGATTGCCCACTACCAAAACTTGGGCCCTTGGACACCCAAAATTTGACCTCGTCAGAATGAGACCAAAATTGATCTCTAAACTAATTCGAGTATGGCCAATTCAGTGGGGATCTCTACGTCGGGATTGCTCACTACCAAAACTTGGCTCCTTGCACACCCAAAATTTCACCTCGTCAGAATGTGACCAAAATTGATGTCTACCTTGTTCGAGTATGGCCAATTCTGTGGGGATCTCTAAATCGGGATTGCCCAATACCAAAACTTGGCCCCTTGGACACCCAAAATTTAACCTTGTCAGAATGTGACCAAAATTGATGTCTAAACTAATTTGAGTATGGCCTATTGAGTGGGGATCTCTAAATCGGAATTGCTCAGCATCAAAACTGTGCTCCTTGAACACCCAAAATTTGACCTCGCCAGAATGTGACCAAAATTGATGTCTAAACTAATTCGAGTATGCCGAATTCAGTGGGGATTCTAAATCGGGATTGCTCACTACCAAAACTTGGCTCCTTGGACACCCAAAAGTTGACCTCATCAGAATGTGACCAAAATTGATGTCTAAACGAATTCGAGCATGGCCTATTCAGTGGGATCTCTAATGATTGCTCACTACCAAAACTTGGCCCCTTGGACACCAAATATTTGACCTCGTCAGAATGTGACCAAAATTGGAGTCTAAACTAATTCGATTATGGCCAATTCTGCGGGGATCTCTAAGTCAGGATTTCTCACTACCAAAACTTGGCCCCTTGTACACCCAAAATTTGACCTTGTCAGAAGATAACCAAAATGGTTGTCTAAACTAATTCGAGATGGCCAATTCAGTGGGGATCTCTAAGTCAGGATTGCTCACTCCCAAAGTTTGGCCCCTTGGACAACCAAAATTTGACCTTGTCAGAATGTTACCAAAATTGATGTCTAAACTAATTCGTATATGGCCTATTCAGTGGGGATCTCTAAGTCATGACTGCTCACTCCAAAAATTTGGCCCCTTGGACACAGAAATTTGACTTCATCAGAAAGTGACCAAGACTGGAGCCTAAACTAATTCGAGTATTGCCAATTCAGTGGGGATCTCTAAGTCGCAATTGCTCACTCCCAAAATTTGGCCCCTTGGACATCCAAAATTTGCCTCGTCAGAAAGCGACCAAAATTGATGTCTAAACTAGTTCGATTATGGCCAATTCAGCGGTGATCTCTAAATCGGGATTGCTCACTACCAAAACATGGCCCCTTGGACACTCAAAATTTGACCTCATCATAATGTGACCAAAATTGATGTCTAAACTAATTTGGGTATCGCCAATTCAGTGGGGATCTCTAAGTCAGGATTTCTCACTACCAAAACTTGGCCCCTTGTACACCCAAAATTTGACTGTGTCAGAAGGTAACTAAAATGGATGTCTAAACTAATTCATATATGGCCTATTCAGCGGGGATCTCTAAGTCAGTACTGCTCACTCCAAAAATTTGGCCCCTTGGACATCTAAAATTTCACCTCATCAGAATGTGACCAAAATTGATGTCAAAACTAATTCGAGTATGGCCTGTTCAGTGGGGATCTCTAAGTCGTGATTGCTCACATCCAAACCTTGGCCCCTTGGACACCCAAAATTTGACCTCATGAGAATGTGACCAAAAATTGATCTCTAAACTAATTCGAGTATGGCCAATTCATTGGGGATCTCTAAGTCGGGATTGCTCACTACCAAATCTTGGCTCCTTGGACACCCAAAAGTTGACCTCGTAAGAATGTGACCAAAATTGATGTCTAAACTAATTTGAGTGTGGCCTATTCAGTGAGGATCTCAAAGTCGGGATATCTCACTCTAAAAATTTGGCCCCTTTACTCCCGAAATTTGAACTCGTCAAAATGTGACCAAAATTGGTATCTGAACTAATTTGTGTATGGCCAATCGAGTGGGGATCTCTAAATCGGGATTGCTCAGTACCAAACTTGGCCCCTTGTACACCCAAAATTTGACCTCGTCAGAATGTGACCAAAATTGATGTCTAAACTAATTCGAGTATGGCCAATTCAGTGGGGATCTCTAAGTCAGGACTGCTCTCTCCAAAAATTTGGCACCTAGGACAACCAAAATTTCACCTCATCAGAATGTGACCAAAATTGATGTCTAAACTAATTCGAGTATGGCCTGTTCAGTGGGAATCTCTAAGTCGTGATTGCTCACTTCCAAACCTTGGCCCCTTGGACACCCAAAATTTGACCTCGTAAGAATGTGACCAAAATTGATGTCTAAACTAATTCGTGTATGGCCTATTCAGTGGGGATCTCCAAGTTGGGATTGCTCACTCCCAAAACTAGGCCCCTTGGACACCCAAAATTTGACTTCGTCAGTATGTGACCAAATTGGAGTCAAAACTAATTTGAGTATGGCATATTGAGTGGGAATCTCTAAGTCGGGATTGCTCACTACCAAAACTTGGCTTCTTGGACACCCAAAAGTTGACCTCGTCTGATTGTGACTAAAATTGATGTCTAAACTAATTCGAGTATGGCCAATTCAGTGGGGATCTCTAAGTCAGGACTGCTCTCTCCAAAAATTTGGCACCTTGGACAACCAAAATTTCACCTCATCAGAATGTGACCAAAATTGATGTCTAAACTAATTCGAGTATGGCCTGTTCAGTGGGGATCTCTAAGTCGTGATTGCTCACTTCCAAACCTTGGCCCCTTGGACACCCAAAATTTGACCTCGTCAGAATGTGACCATAATTGATGTCTAAACTTATACGAGCATGACCAATTCTGTGGGGATCTCTAAATCGGGATTGCCCACTACCAAAACTTGGCCCCTTGGACACCAAAAATTTGTCCTCATCAGAATGTGACCAAAATTGATCTCTAAACTAATTCGAGTATGGCCAATTCAGTGGGGATCTCTAAGTCAGGACTGCTCACTATCAAAACTTGGCCCCTTGGACACCCAAAAGTTGACCTCGTCAGAATGTGAACAAAATTGATGTCTAAACTAATTCGAGTATGGCCAATTCAGTGGCGATCTCAAAGTCAGGACTGCTCACTCCAAAAATTTGGCACCTTGGACATCCAAAATTTCACCTCGTCAGAATGTGACCAAAATTGATGTCTAAACTAATTCGAGTATGGCCTGTTCACTCGGGATCTCTAAGTCGTGATTGCTCACTTCCAAACCTTGGCGCCTTGGATACACAAAAATTTGACCTCGTAGAATGTGACCAAAATTGATGTCGAAGCTTATTCGAGTATGGCCAATTCTGTGGAGATCTCTAATTCGGGATTGCCCACTACCAAAACTTGGCCACTTGGACACCCAAAATTTGACCTCGTCAGAATGAGACCAAAATTGATGTCTAAACTAATTCGAGTATGGCCAATTCAGTGGGGATCTCTAAATCGGGATTGCTCACTATCAAAACTTGGCCCCTTGGACACCCAAAAGTTGACCTCGTCAGAATGTGACCAAAATTGATGTCTAAACTAATTCGAGTATGGCCAATACAGTGGGGATCTCAAAGTCAGGACTGCTCTCTCCAAAAATTTGGCACCTAGGACAACCAAAATTTCACCTCGTCAGAATGTGACCAAAATTGATGTCTAAACTAATTCGAGTATGGCCTGTTCAGTGGGGATCTCTAAGTCGTGATTGCTCACTTCCAAACCTTGGCCCCTTGGACACCCAAAATTTGACCTCGTAAGAATGTGACCAAAATTGATGTCTAAACTAATTCGTGTATGGCCTATTCAGTGGGGATCTCCAAGTTGGGATTGCTCACTCCCAAAACTAGGCCCTTTGGACACCCAAAATTTGACTTCGTCAGTATGTGACCAAATTGGAGTCAAAACTAATTTGAGTATGGCATATTGAGTGGGAATCTCTAAGTCGGGATTGCTCACTACCAAAACTTGGCTTCTTGGACACCCAAAAGTTGACCTCGTCAGATTGTGACTAAAATTGATGTCTAAACTAATTCGAGTATGGCCAATTCAGTGGGGATCTCTAAGTCAGGACTGCTCTCTCCAAAAATTTGGCACCTTGGACAACCAAAATTTCACCTCATCAGAATGTGACCAAAATTGATGTCTAAACTAATTTGAGTATCGCCAATTCAGTGGGGATCTCTAAGTCATGACTGCTCACTCCCAAAACTTGGCCCCTTGGACACCAAAAATTTGACCTCGTCAGAATGTGACCGAAATTGGAGTCTAAACTAATTCGATTATTGCCAATTCTGTGGGGATCTCTAAGTCAGGATTTCTCACTACCAAAACTTGGCCCCTTGTACACCCAAAATTTGACTGTGTCAGAAGGTAACCAAAATGGATGTCTAAACTAATTCGAGATGGCCAATTCAGTGGGGATCTCTATGTCAGGATTGCTCACTCCCAAAATTTGGCCCCTTGGACAACCAAAATTTGACCTTGTCAGAATGTTACCAAAATTGATGTCTAAACTAATTCATATATGGCCTATTCAGCGGGGATCTCTAAGTCAGTACTGCTCACTCCAAAAATTTGGCCCCTTGGACATCTAAAATTTCACCTCATCAGAATGTGACCAAAATTGATGTCAAAACTAATTCGAGTATGGCCTGTTCAGTGGGGATCTCTAAGTCGTGATTGCTCACATCCAAACCTTGGCCCCTTGGACACCCAAAATTTGACCTCATGAGAATGTGACCAAAAATTGATCTCTAAACTAATTCGAGTATGGCCAATTCATTGGGGATCTCTAAGTCGGGATTGCTCACTACCAAATCTTGGCTCCTTGGACACCCAAAAGTTGACCTCGTAAGAATGTGACCAAAATTGATGTCTAAACTAATTTGAGTGTGGCCTATTCAGTGGGGATCTCAAAGTCGGGATATCTCACTCGAAAAATTTGGCCCCTTTACTCCCGAAATTTGAACTCGTCAAAATGTGACCAAAATTGGTATCTGAACTAATTCGAGTATTGCCAATTCAGTGGGAATCTCTAAGTCGCAATTGCTCACTCCCAAAATTTGGCCCCTTGGACATCCAAAATTTGCCTCGTCAGAAAGCGACCAAAATTGATGTCTAAACTAGTTCGATTATGGCCAATTCAGCGGTGATCTCTAAATCGGGATTGCTCACTACCAAAACATGGCCCCTTGGACACTCAAAATTTGACCTCATCATAATGTGACCAAAATTGATGTCTAAACTAATTCGAGTATGGCCAATTCAGTGGGGATCTCTAAGTCAGGACTGCTCTCTCCAAAAATTTGGCACCTAGGACAACCAAAATTTCACCTCGTCAGAATGTGACCAAATTTGATGTCTAAACTAATTCGAGTATGGCCTGTTCAGTGGGAATCTCTAAGTCGTGATTGCTCACTTCCAAACCTTGGCCCCTTGGACACCCAAAATTTGACCTCGTAAGAATGTGACCAAAATTGATGTCTAAACTAATTCGTGTATGGCCTATTCAGTGGGGATCTCCAAGTTGGGATTGCTCACTCCCAAAACTAGGCCCCTTAGACACCCAAAATTTGACTTCGTCAGTATGTGACCAAATTGGAGTCAAAACTAATTTGAGTATGGCATATTGAGTGGGAATCTCTAAGTCGGGATTGCTCACTACCAAAATTTGGCACCTTGGACAACCAAAATTTCACCTCATCAGAATGTGACCAAAATTGATGTCTAAACTAATTCGAGTATGGCCTGTTCAGTGGGGATCTCTAAGTCGTGATTGCTCACTTCCAAACCTTGGCCCCTTGGACACCCAAAATTTGACCTCGTCAGAATGTGACCATAATTGATGTCTAAACTTATACGAGCATGGCCAATTCTGTGGGGATCTCTAAATCGGGATTGCCCACTACCAAAACTTGGCCCCTTGGACACCAAAAATTTGTCCTCATCAGAATGTGACCAAAATTGATCTCTAAACTAATTCGAGTATGGCCAATTCAGTGGGGATCTCTAAGTCAGGACTGCTCACTCCAAAAATTTGGCACCTTGGACATCCAAAATTTTACCTCGTCAGAACGTGACCAAAATTGATGTCTAAACTAATTCGAGTATGGCCTGTTCAGTGGGATCTCTAAGTCGTGATTGCTCACTTCCAAACCTTGGCCCCGTGGACACCCAAAATTTGACCTCGTCAGAATGTGACCAAAATTGATGTCTAAACTTATACTAGTATGGCCAGTTTTGTGGGGATCTCTAAAACAGGATTGCCCACTACCAAAACTTGGCACCTTGGACACCCAAAATTTGACTTCGTCAGTATGTGACCAAATTGGAGTCAAAACTAATTTGAGTATGGCATATTGAGTGGGAATCTCTAAGTCGGGATTGCTCACTACCAAAACTTGGCTTCTTGGACACCCAAAAGTTGACCTCGTCAGATTGTGACTAAAATTGATGTCTAAACTAATTCGAGTATGGCCAATTCAGTGGCGATCTCTAAGTCAGGACTGCTCTCTCCAAAAATTTGGCACCTTGGACAACCAAATTTCACCTCATCAGAATGTGACCAAAATTGATGTCTAAACTAATTCGAGTATGGCCTGTTCAGTGGGGATCTCTAAGTCGTGGTTGCTCACTTCCAAACCTTGGCCCCTTGACACCAAAATTTGACCTCGTAGAATGTGACCAAAATTGATGTCGAAGCCTTATTCGAGTATGGCCAATTCTGTGGAGATCTCTAATTCGGGATTGCCCACTACCAAAACTTGGCCACTTGGACACCCAAAATTTGACCTCGTCAGAATGAGACCAAAATTGATGTCTAAACTAATTCGAGTATGGCCAATTCAGTGGGGATCTCTAAATCGGGATTGCTCACTATCAAAACTTGGCCCCTTGGACACCCAAAAGTTGACCTCGTCAGAATGTGACCAAAATTGATGTCTAAACTAATTCGAGTATGGCCAATACAGTGGGGATCTCAAAGTCAGGACTGCTCACTCCAAAAATTTGGCACCTTGGACATCCAAAATTTCACCTCGTCAGAATGTGACCAAAATTGATGTCTAAACTAATTCGAGTATGGCCTGTTCAGTCGGGATCTCTAAGTCGTGATTGCTCACTACCAAACCTTGGCGCCTTGGACACACAAAATTTGACCTCATCAGAATGTGACCAAAATTGATGTCTAAACTTATTCGAGTATGGCCAATTATGTGGGGATCTCTAAATCGGGATTGCCCACTGCCAATTCGCCCCTTGGACACCCAAAATTTGACCTCATCAGAATGTGACCAAAATGGATCTCTAAACTAATTCGAGTATGGCCAATTCAGTGGGGATCTCTAAGACAGGACTGCTCACTCCGAAAATTTGGCACCTTGACATCAAAATTCACCTCGTCAGAATGGGACCAAAATTGATGTCTAAACTAATTAGAGTATGGCCTGTTCAATGGGGATCTCTAAGTCGTGATTGCTCACTTCCAAAACCTTGGCCCCTTGGACACCCAAAATTTGACCTCGTCAGAATGTGACCAAAATTGATGTCTAAACTATACGAGTATGGCCAATTCTGTGTTGATCTCTAAATCTGGATTGCCCACTACCAAAACTTGGCCCCTTGGACACCCAAAATTTGACCTCGTCAGAATGAGACCAAAATTGATGTCTAAACTAATTCGAGTTGGCCAATTGAGTGGGGATCTCTACGCCGCGATTGCTCACTACCAAAACTGGCTCCTTGCACACCCAAAAGTTGACCTCGTCAGAATGTAACCAAAATTGATGTCTAAACTAATTCGAGTATGTCCAATTCAGTGGGGATCTCAAAGTCAGGACTGCTCACTCCAAAAATTTGGCACCTGGACATCCAAAATTTCACCTCGTCAGAATGTGACTAAAATTGATGTCTAAACTAATTCGAGTATGGCCTGTTCAGTCGGGATCTCTAAGTCGTGATTGCTCACTTCCAAACCTTGGCGCCTTGGACACACAAAATTTCACCTCCTCAGAATGTGACCAAAATTGATGTCTACCTTGTTCGAGTATGGCCAATTCTGTGGGGATCTCTAAATCTGGATTGCCCAATACCAAAAACTTGGCCCCTTGGACACCCAAAATTTAACCTTGTCAGAATGTGACCAAAATTGATGTCTAAACAAATTTGAGTATGGCCTATTGAGTGGGGATCTCTAAATCGGAATTGCTCAGCATCAAAACTGTGCTCCTTGAACACCCAAAATTTGACCTCACCAGAATGTGACCAAAATTGATGTCTAAACTAATTCGAGTATGCCAAATTCAGTGGGAATTCTAAATCGGGATTGCTCACTACGAACACTTGGCTCCTTGGACACCCAAAAGTTGACCTCGTCAGAATGTGACCAAAATTGATGTCTAAACTAATTCGAGTATGGCCTATTCAGTGGGATCTCTAATGATTGCTCACTACCAAAACTTGGCCCCTTGGACACCAAAAATTTGACCTCGTCAGAATGTGACCAAAATTGGAGTCTAAACTAATTCGATTATGGCCAATTTGTGGGGATCTCTAAGTCACGATTTCTCACTACCAAAACTTGGCCCCTTGTACACCCAAAATTTGACCTTGTCAGAAGGTAACCAAAATGGATGTCTAAACTAATTCGAGATGGCCAATTCAGTGGGGATCTCTAAGTCAGGATTGCTCACTCCCAAAGTTTGGCCCCTTGGACAACCAAAATTTGACCTTGTCAGAATGTTACCAAAATTGATGTCTAAACTAATTCATATATGGCCTATTCAGTGGGGATCTCTAAGTCATGACTGCTCACTCCAAAAATTTGGCCCCTTGGACACAGAAAATATGACTTCATCAGAAAGTGACCAAAACTGGAGTCTAAACTAATTCGAGTATTGCCAATTCAGTGGGGATCTCTAAGTCACAATTGCTCACTCCCTAAATTTGGCCCCTTAGACATCCAAAATTTGCCTCGTCAGAAAGCGACCAAAAGTGATGTCTAAACTAGTTCGATTATGGCCAATTCAGTGGTGATCTCTAAATCGGGATTGCTCACTACCAAAACATGGCCCCTTGGACACTCAAAATTTGACCTCATCATAATGTGACCAAAATTGATGTCTAAACTAATTTGAGTATCGCCAATTCAGTGGGGATCTCTAAATCGGGATTCCTCACTACCAAAACTTGGCCCCTTGTACACCCAAAATTTGACCTCATCAGAATGTGACCTAAATTGGAGTCTAAACTAATTCGAGTATGGCCAATTAGGTGGGATCTCTAAGTCGGGATTGCTCACTCCCAAAATTTAGCCCCTTGGACACCCAAAATTTGCCGCGTCAGAAAGGGACCAAAATTGATGCCTAGACTAATTCGATTATGGCCAATTCTGTGGGGATCTCTAAATCGGGATTGCTCACTTCCAAAACTTGGCCCCTTGTACACCCAAAATTTGACCTTGTCAGAAGGTGACCGAAATGGATGTCTAAACTAATTCGAGATGGCCAATTCAGTGGGGATCTCTATGTCAGGATTGCTCACTTCCAAAATTTGGCCCCTTGGACAACCAAAATTTGACCTTGTCAGAATGTTACCAAAATTGATGTCTAAACTAATTCATATATGGCCTATTCAGCGGGGATCTTTAAGTCAGTACTGCTCACTCCAAAAATTTGGCCCCTTGGACATCCAAAATTTCACCTCATCAGAATGTGACCAAAATTGATGTCAAAACTAATTCGAGTATGGCCTGTTCAGCGGGGATCTCTAAGTCGTGATTGCTCACTTCCAAACCTTGGCCCCTTGGACACCCAAAATTTGACCTCATGAGAATGTGACCAAAAATTGATCTCTAAACTAATTCGAGTATGGCCATTTCATTGGGGATCTCTAAGTCGGGATTGCTCACTACCAAATCTTGGCTCCTTGGACACCCAAAAGTTGACCTCGTAAGAATGTGACCAAAATTGATGTCTAAACTAATTTGAGTATGGCCTATTCAGTGGGGATCTCTAAATCGGGATTGCTCACTACGAAAACTTGGCTCCTTGGACACCCAAAAGTTGACCTCATCAGAATGTTACCAAAATTGATGTCTAAACTAATTCGAGTATCGGCTATTCAGTGGGGATCTCAAAGTCGGGATATCTCACTCTCAAAATTTGGCCCCTTTACTCCCGAAATTTGAACTCGTCAAAATGTGACCAAAATTGGTATCTGAACTAATTTGTGTATGGCCAATCGAGTGGGGATCTCTAAATCGGGATTGCTCAGTACCAAACTTGGCCCCTTGTACACCCAAAATTTGACCTCGTAAGAATGTGACCAAAATTGATGTCTAAACTAATTCATGTATGGCCTATTCAGTGGGGATCTCCAAGTTGGGATTGCTCACTCCCAAAACTAGGCCCCTTCTAGGCTCCTTGGACACCCAAAATTTGACTTCGTCAGTATGTGACCAAATTGGAGTCTAAACTAATTCGAGTATGGCATATTGAGTGGGAATCTCTAAGTCGGGATTGCTCACTACCAAAACTTGGCTTCTTGGACACCCAAAAGATGACCTCGTCAGATTGTGACTAAAATTGATGTCTAAACTAATTCGAGTATGGCCAATTCAGTGGGGATCTCTAAGTCAGGACTGCTCTCTCCAAAAATTTGGCACCTTGGACAACCAAAATTTCACCTCGTCAGAATGTGACCAAAATTGATGTCTAAACTAATTCTAGTATGGCCTGTTCAGTGGGGATCTCTAAGTCGTGATTGCTCACTTCCAAACCTTGGCCCCTTGGACACCAAAAATTTGTCTTCATCAGAATGTGACCAAAATTGATCTCTAAACTAATTCGAGTATGGCCAATTCAGTGGGGATCTCTAAGTCAGGACTGCTCACTTCAAAAATTTGGCACCTTGGACATCCAAAATTTTACCTCGTCAGAACGTGACCAAAATTGATGTCTAAACTAATTCGAGTATGGCCTGTTCAGTGGGATCTCTAAGTCGTGATTGCTCACTTCCAAACCTTGGCCCCTTGGACACCCAAAATTTGACCTCGTCAGAATGAGACAAAAATTGATGTCAAAACTAATTCGAGTATGGCCAATTTAGTGGGGATCTCTAAATCGAGATTGCTCACTATCAAAACTTGGCCCCTTGGACACCAAAAATTTGACCTCATCAGAATAAAACCAAAATTGATCTCTAAACTAATTCGAGTATGGCCCATTCAGTGGGGATCTCTAAGTCGGGATTGCTCACTGCCAAAACTTGGCTCCTTGGACACCCAAAAGTTGACCTCGTCAGAATGTGAACAAAATTGATGTCTAAACTAATTCGAGTATGGCCAATTCAGTGGCGATCTCAAAGTCAGGACTGCTCACTCCAAAAATTTGGCACCTTGGACATCCAAAATTTCACCTCGTCAGAATGGGACCAAAATTGATGTCTAAACTAATTCGAGTATGGCCTGTTCACTCGGGCTCTCTAAGTCGTGATTGCTCACTTCCAAACCTTGGCGCCTTGGATACACAAAAATTTGACCTCGTAGAATGTGACCAAAATTGATGTCGAAGCTTATTCGAGAATGGCCAATTCTGTGGAGATCTCTAATTCGGGATTGCCCACTACCAAAACTTGGCCACTTGGACACCCAAAATTTGACCTCGTCAGAATGAGACCAAATTGATGTCTAAACTAATTCGAGTATGGCCAATTCAGTGGGGATCTCTAAATCGGGATTGCTCACTATCAAAACTTGGCCCCTTGGACACCCAAAAGTTGACCTCGTCAGAATGTGACCAAAATTGATGTCTAAACTAATTCGAGTATGGCCAATACAGTGGGGATCTCAAAGTCAGGACTGCTCACTCCAAAAATTTGGCACCTTGGACATCCAAAATTTCACCTCGTCAGAATGTGACCAAAATTGATGTCTAAACTAATTCGAGTATGGCCTGTTCAGTCGGGATCTCTAAGTCGTGATTGCTCACTTCCAAACCTTGGCGCCTTGGACACACAAAATTTGACCTCATCAGAATGTGACCAAAATTGATGTCTAAACTTATTCGAGTATGGCCAATTATGTGGGGATCTCTAAATCGGGATTGCACACTGCCAAAACTTCGCCCCTTGGACACCCAAAATTTGACCTCATCAGAATGTGACCAAAATTGATCTCTAAACTAATTCGAGTATGGCCAATTCAGTGGGGATCTCTAAGTCAGGACTGCTCACTCCAAAAATTTGGCACCTTGGACATCCAAAATTTCACCTCGTCAGAATGGGACCAAAATTGATGTCTAAACTAATTAGAGTATGGCCTGTTCAATGGGGATCTCTAAGTCGTGATTGCTCACTTCCAAACCTTGGCCCCTTGGACACCCAAAATTTGACCTCGTCAGAATGTGACCAAAATTGATGTCTAAACTTATACGAGTATGGCCAATTCTGTGTTGATCTCTAAATCTGGATTGCCCACTACCAAAACTTGGCCCTTGGACACCCAAATTTAACCTTGTCAGAATGTGACCAAAATTGATGTCTTAACTAATTCGAGTATGGCCTATTCAGTGGGGATCTCTAAGGTCATGACTGCTCACTCCAAAAATTTGGCCCCTTGGACACAGAAAATATGACTTCATCAGAAAGTGACCAAAACTGGAGTCTAAACTAATTCGAGTATTGCCAATTCAGTGGGATCTCTAAGTCACAATTGCTCACTCCCTAAATTTGGCCCCTTAGACATCCAAAATTTGCCTCGTCAGAAAGCGACCAAAAGTGATGTCTAAACTAGTTCGATTATGGCCAATTCAGTGGTGATCTCTAAATCGGGATTGCTCACTACCAAAACATGGCCCCTTGGACACTCAAAATTTGACCTCATCATAATGTGACCAAAATTGATGTCTAAACTAATTTGAGTATCGCCAATTCAGTGGGGATCTCTAAATCGGATTCCTCACTACCAAAACTTGGCCCCCTTGTACACCCAAAATTTGACCTCATCAGAATGTGACCTAAATTGGAGTCTAAACTAATTCGAGTATGGCCAATTAGGTGGGATCTCTAAGTCGGGATTGCTCACTCCCAAAATTTAGCCCCTTGGACACCCAAAATTTGCCGCGTCAGAAAGGGACCAAAATTGATGCCTAGACTAATTCGATTATGGCCAATTCTGTGGGGATCTCTAAATCGGGATTGCTCACTTCCAAAACTTGGCCCCTTGTACACCCAAAATTTGACCTTGTCAGAAGGTGACCGAAATGGATGTCTAAACTAATTCGAGATGGCCAATTCAGTGGGGATCTCTATGTCAGGATTGCTCACTTCCAAAATTTGGCCCCTTGGACAACCAAAATTTGACCTTGTCAGAATGTTACCAAAATTGATGTCTAAACTAATTCATATATGGCCTATTCAGCGGGGATCTTTAAGTCAGTACTGCTCACTCCAAAATTTGGCCCCTTGGACATCCAAATTTCACCTCATCAGAATGTGACCAAAATTGATGTCAAAACTAATTCGAGTATGGCCTGTTCAGTGGGGATCTCTAAGTCGTGATTGCTCACTTCCAAACCTTGGCCCCTTGGACACCCAAAATTTACCTCATGAGAATGTGACCAAAAATTGATCTCTAAACTAATTCGAGTATGGCCATTTCATTGGGGATCTCTAAGTCGGGATTGCTCACTACCAAATCTTGGCTCCTTGGACACCCAAAAGTTGACCTCGTAAGAATGTGACCAAAATTGATGTCTAAACTAATTTGAGTATGGCCTATTCAGTGGGGATCTCTAAATCGGGATTGCTCACTACGAAAACTTGGCTCCTTGGACACCCAAAAGTTGACCTCATCAGAATGTTACCAAATTGATGTCTAAACTAATTCGAGTATCGGCTATTCAGTGGGATCTCAAAGTCGGGATATCTCACTCTCAAAATTTGGCCCCTTTACTCCCGAAATTTGAACTCGTCAAAATGTGACCAAAATTGGTATCTGAACTAATTTGTGTATGGCCAATCGAGTGGGGATCTCTAAATCGGGATTGCTCAGTACCAAACTTGGCCCCTTGTACACCCAAAATTTGACCTCGTAAGAATGTGACCAAAATTGATGTCTAAACTAATTCATGTATGGCCTATTCAGTGGGGATCTCCAAGTTGGGATTGCTCACTCCCAAAACTAGGCCCCTTCTAGGCTCCTTGGACACCCAAAATTTGACTTCGTCAGTATGTGACCAAATTGGAGTCTAAACTAATTCGAGTATGGCATATTGAGTGGGAATCTCTAAGTCGGGATTGCTCACTACCAAAACTTGGCTTCTTGGACACCCAAAGATGACCTCGTCAGATTGTGACTAAAATTGATGTCTAACTAATTCGAGTATGGCCAATTCAGTGGGGATCTCTAAGTCAGGACTGCTCTCTCCAAAAATTTGCACCTTGGACAACCAAATTTCACCTCGTCAGAATGTGACCAAAATTGATGTCTAAACTAATTCTAGTATGGCCTGTTCAGTGGGGATCTCTAAGTCGTGATTGCTCACTTCCAAACCTTGGCCCCTTGGACACCAAAATTTGTCTTCATCAGAATGTGACCAAAATTGATCTCTAAACTAATTCGAGTATGGCCAATTCAGTGGGATCTCTAAGTCAGGACTGCTCACTTCAAAATTTGGCACCTTGGACATCCAAAATTTTACCTCGTCAGAACGTGACCAAAATTGATGTCTAAACTAATTCGAGTATGGCCTGTTCAGTGGGATCTCTAAGTCGTGATTGCTCACTTCCAAACTTGGCCCCTTGGACACCCAAAATTTGACCTCGTCAGAATGAGACAAAAATTGATGTCAAAACTAATTCGAGTATGGCCAATTTAGTGGGGATCTCTAAATCGAGATTGCTCACTATCAAAACTTGGCCCCTTGGACACCAAAAATTTGACCTCATCAGAATTAAAACCAAAATGATCTCTAAACTAATTCGAGTATGGCCCATTCAGTGGGGATCTCTAAGTCGGGATTGCTCACTGCCAAAACTTGGCTCCTTGGACACCCAAAAGTTGACCTCGTCAGAATGTGAACAAAATGATGTCTAAACTAATTCGAGTATGGCCAATTCAGTGGCGATCTCAAAGTCAGGACTGCTCACTCCAAAAATTTGGCACCTTGGACATCCAAAATTTCACCTCGTCAGAATGGGACCAAAATTGTGTCTAAACTAATTCGAGTATGCCTGTTCACTCGGGCTCTCTAAGTCGTGATTGCTCACTTCCAAACCTTGGCGCCTTGGATACACAAAAATTTGACCTCGTAGAATGTGACCAAAATTGATGTCGAAGCTTATTCGAGAATGGCCAATTCTGTGGAGATCTCTAATTCGGATTGCCCACTACCAAAACTTGGCCACTTGGACACCCAAAATTTGACCTCGTCAGAATGAGACCAAATTGATGTCTAAACTAATTCGAGTATGGCCAATTCAGTGGGGATCTCTAAATCGGATTGCTCACTATCAAAACTTGGCCCCTTGGACACCCAAAAGTTGACCTCGTCAGAATGTGACCAAAATTGATGTCTAAACTAATTCGAGTATGGCCAATACAGTGGGGATCTCAAAGTCAGGACTGCTCACTCCAAAAATTTGGCACCTTGGACATCCAAAATTTCACCTCGTCAGAATGTGACCAAAATTGATGTCTAAACTAATTCGAGTATGCCTGTTCAGTCGGGATCTCTAAGTCGTGATTGCTCACTTCCAAACCTTGGCGCCTTGGACACACAAAATTTGACCTCATCAGAATGTGCCCAAAATTGATGTCTAAACTTATTCGAGTATGGCCAATTATGTGGGGATCTCTAAATCGGGATTGCACACTGCCAAAACTTCGCCCCTTGGACACCCAAAATTTGACCTCATCAGAATGTGACCAAAATTGATCTCTAAACTAATTCGAGTATGGCCAATTCAGTGGGGATCTCTAAGTCAGGACTGCTCACTCCAAAAATTTGGCACCTTGGACATCCAAAATTTCACCTCGTCAGAATGGGACCAAAATTATGTCTAAACTAATTAGGAGTATGGCCTGTTCAATGGGGATCTCTAAGTCGTGATTGCTCACTTCCAAACCTTGGCCCCTTGGACACCCAAAATTGACCTCGTCAGAATGTGACCAAATTGATGTCTAAACTTATACGAGTATGGCCAATTCTGTGTTGATCTCTAAATCTGGATTGCCACTACCAAAACTTGGCCCCTTGACACCCAAAATTTGACCTCGTCAGAATGAGACCAAAATTGATGTCTAAACTAATTCGAGTATGGTCAATTCAGTGGGATCTCTAAATCGGGATTGCTCACTATCAAAATTGGCCCCTTGGACACCAAAAATTTGACCTCATCAGAATGTAACAAAAATTGATCTCTAAACTAATTCGAGTATGGCCAATTGAGTGGGGATCTCTACGCCGCGATTGCTCACTACCAAAACTTGGCTCCTTGCACAACCAAAAGTTGACCTCGTCAGAATGTGACCAAAATTGATGTCTAAACTAATTCGAGTATGTCCAATTCAGTGGGGATCTCAAAGTCAGGACTGCTCACTCCAAAAATTTGCGCACCTTGGACATCCAAAATTTCACCTCGTCAGAATGTGACTAAAATTGATGTCTAAACTAATTCGTGTATGGCCTATTCAGTGGGGATCTCCAAGTTGGGATTGCTCACTCCAAAACTAGGCCCCTTGGACACCCAAAACTTGACTTCCGTCAGTATGTGACCCAATTGTAGTCTAAACTAATTCGAGTATGGCATATTGAGTGGGAACCTCTAAGTCGGGATTGCTCAATACCAAAACTTGGCTTTCTTGGACACCCAAAAGTTGACCTCGTCAGAGTGTGACTAAAATTGATGTCTAAACTAATTCGAGTATGGCCAATTCAGTGGGGATCTCTAAATCGGGATTGCTCACTATCAAAACTTGGCCCCTGGACACCAAAAATTTGACCTCATCAGAATATGACCAAAATTGATCTCTAAACTAATTCGAGTATGGCCAATTCAGTGGGGATCTCTAAGTCGGGATTGCTAACTACCAAACTTGCTGCTTGGACACCCAAAAGTTGACCTCGTCAGAATGTGACCACAATTTTTGTGTGAACTTATTCGAGTATGGCCAGTTTTGTGGGGATCTCTAAATCAGGATTGCCCACTACCAAAACTTGGCCCCTTGGACACCTAAAGTTTGACCTCGTCAGAATGAGACCAAAATTGATGTCTAAACTAATTCGAGTATGGCCAATTCAGTGGGATCTCTAAATCGGATTGCTCACTATCAAAACTTGGCCCCTTGGACACCAAAATTTGACCTCATACAGAATATGACCAAAATTGATCTCTAAACTAATTCGAGTATGGCCAATCAGTGGGGATCTCTAAGTCGGATTGCTCACTACCAAAAACTTGGCTCCTTGGACACCCAAAAGTTGACCTCGTTAGAATGTGAACAAAATTGATGTTCTAAACTAATTCGAGTATGGCCAATTCAGTGGGGATCTCTAAATCGGGATTGCTCACTATCAAAAACTTGGCACCTTGGACATCCAAAATTTCACCTCGTCAGAATGTGACCAAAATTGATGTCTAAACTAATTCGAGTATGGCCTGTTCAGTCGGGATCTCTAAGTCGTGATTGCTCACTTCCAAACCTCTGGCGCCTTGGATACACAAAATTTGACCTCGTAGAATGTGACCAAAATGATGTCGAAGCTTATTCGAGTATGGCCAATTCTGTGGAGATCTCTAATTCGGGATTGCCCACTACCAAAACTTGGCCACTTGGACACGCAAAATTTGACCTCGTCAGAATGAGACCAAAATTGATGTCTAAACTAATTCGAGTATGGCCAATTCAGTGGGGATCTCAAAGTCAGGACTGCTCACTCCAAAAATTTGGCACCTTGGACATCCAAATTTCACCTCGTCAGAATGTGACCAAAATTGATGTCTAAACTAATTCGAGTATGGCCTGTTCAGTCGGGATCTCTAAGTTGTGATTGCTCACTTCCAAACCTTGGCACCTTGGACACACAAAATTTGACCTCGTCAGAATGTGACCAAAATTGATGTCTAAACTTATTCGAGTATGGCCAATTCTGTGGGATCTCTAAATCGGGATTGCCCACTACCAAAACTTGGCCCCTTGGACACCCAAAATTTGACCTCATCAGAATGTGACCAAAATTGATCTCTAAACTAATTCGAGTATGGCCAATTCAGTGGGGATCTCTAAGTCAGGACTGCTCACTCCAAAAATTTGGCACCTTGGACATCCAAAATTTCACCTCATCAGAATAGTGACCAAAATTGATGTCTAAACTAATTAGAGTATGGCCTGTTCAATGGGGAATCTCTAAGTCGTGATTGCTCACTTCCAAACCTTGGCCCCTTGGATACCCAAAATTTGACCTCGTCAGAATGTGACCAAAATTGATGTTCTAAACTTATACGAGTATGGCCAATTCCTGTGTTGATCCTAATCTGGATTGCCCACTACCAAAACTTGGGGCCCTTGGACACCCAAAATTTGACCTCGTCAGAATGAGACCAAAATTGATCTCTAAACTAATTCGAGTATGGCCAATTCAGTGGGATCTCTACGTCGGGATTGCTCACTACCAAAACTTGGCTCCTTGCACACCCAAAATTTCACCTCGTCAGAATGTGACCAAAATTGATGGTCTACCTTGTTCGAGTATGGCCAATTCTGTGGGGATCTCTAATCGGGATTGCCCAATACCAAAACTTGGCCCCTTGACACCCAAAATTTAAAACCTTGTCAGAATGTGACCAAAATTGATGTCTAAACTAATTTGAGTATGGCCTATTGAGTGGGGATCTCTAAATCGGAATTGCTCAGCATCAAAACTGTGCTCCTTGAACACCCAAAATTTGACCTCTGCCAGAATGTGACCAAAATTGATGTCTAAACTAATTCGAGTATGCCGAATTCAGTGGGGATTCTAAATCGGGATTGCTCACTACCAAACTTGGCTCCTTGGACACCCAAAAGTTGACCTCATCAGAATGTGACCAAAATTGATGTCTAAACGAATTCGAGCATGGCCCTATTCAGTGGGTCTCTAATGATTGCTCACTACCAAAACTTGGCCCCTTGGACACCAAATATTTGACCTCGTCAGAATGTGACCAAAATTGGAGTCTAAACTAATTCGATTATGGCCAATTCTGCGGGGATCTCTAAGTCAGGATTTCTCACTACCAAAACTTGGCCCCTTGTACACCCAAAATTTGACCTTGTCAAAGATAACCAAAATGGTTGTCTAAACTAATTCGAGATGGCCAATTCAGTGGGATCTCTAAGTCAGGATTGCTCACTCCCAAAGTTTGGCCCCTTGGACAACCAAAATTTGACCTTGTCAGAATGTTTACCAAAATTGATGTCTAAACTAATTCGTATATGGCCTATTCAGTGGGGATCTCTAAGTCATGACTGCTCACGTTCCAAAAATTTGGCCCCTTGGACACAGAAAATTTGACTTCATCAGAAAGTGACCAAGACTGGAGCCTAAACTAATTCGAGTATTGCCAATTCAGTGGGGATCTCTAAGTCGCAATTCTGGCTCTCCCAAAATTTGGCCCCTTGGACATCCAAAAATTTGCCTCGTCAGAAAGCGACCAAAATTGATGTCTAAACTAGTTCGATTATGGCCAATTCAGCGGTGATCTCTAAATCGGATTGCTCACTACCAAAACATGGCCCCTTGGACACTCAAAATTTGACCTCATCATAATGTGACCAAAATTGATGTCTAAACTAATTTGGGTATCGCCAATTCAGTGGGATCTCTAAGTCAGGATTTCCACTACCAAAACTTGGCCCCTTGTACACCCAAAATTTGACTGTGTCAGAAGGTAACTAAAATGGATGTCTAAACTAATTCATATATGGCCTATTCAGCGGGGATCTCTAAAGTCAGTACTGCTCACTCCAAAAATTTGCCCCTTGGACATCTAAAATTTCACCTCATCAGAATGTGACCAAAATTGATGTCAAAACTAATTCGAGTATGGCCTTTTTCAGTGGGGATCTCTATGTCGTGATTGCTCCATCCAAACCTTGGCCCCTTGGACAACCCAAAATTTGACCTCATGAGAATGTGACCAAAAATTGATCTCTAAACTAATTCGAGTATGGCCAATTCATTGGGGATCTCTAAGTCGGGATTGCTCACTACCAAATCTTGGCTCCTTGACACCCAAAAGTTGACCTCGTAAGAATGTGACCAAAATTGATGTCTAAACTAATTTGAGTGTGGCCTATTCAGTGGGGATCTCAAAGTCGGGATATCTCACTCTAAAAATTTGCCCCTTTACCTCCCGAAATTTGGAACTCGTCAAAATGTGACCAAAATTGGTATCTGAACTAATTTGTGTATGGCCAATCGAGTGGGGATCTCTAAATCGGGATTGCTCAGTACCAAACTTGGCCCCTTGTACACCCAAAATTTGACCTCGTCAGAATGTGACCAAAATTGATGTCTTAACTAATTCGAGTATGGCCAATTCAGTGGGGATCTCTAAGTCAGGACTGCTCTCTCCAAAAATTTGGCACCTAGGACAACCAAAATTTCACCTCATCAGAATGTGACCAAATTGATGTCTAAACTAATTCGAGTATGGCCTGTTCAGTGGAATCTCTAAGTCGTGATTGCTCACTTCCAAACCTTGGCTCCTTGGACACCCAAAATTTGACCTCGTAAGAATGTGACCAAAATTGATGTCTAAACTAATTCGTGTATGGCCTATTCAGTGGGATCTCAGTTGTTATTGCTCACTCCCAAAACTAGGCCCCTTGGACACCCAAAATTTGACTTCGTCAGTATGTGACCAAATTGGAGTCAAAACTAATTTGAGTATGGCATATTGAGTGGGAATCTCTAAGTCGGGATTGCTCACTACCAAAACTTGGCTTCTTGGACACCCAAAAGTTGACCTCGTCAGATTGTGACTAAAATTGATGTCTAAACTAATTCGAGTATGGCCAATTCAGTGGGGATCTCTAAGTCAGGACTGCTCTCTCCAAAAATTTGGCACCTTGGACAACCAAAATTTCACCTCATCAGAATGTGACCAAAATTGATGTCTAAACTAATTCGAGTATGGCCTGTTCAGTGGGGATCTCTAAGTCGTGATTGCCACTCCAAACCTTTTGGCCCCTTGGACACCCAAAATTTGACCTCGTCAGAATGTGACCATAATTGATGTCTAAACTTATACGAGCATGACCAATTCTGTGGGGATCTCTAAATCGGGATTGCCCACTACCAAAACTTGGCCCCTTGGACACCAAAAATTTGTCCTCATCAGAATGTGACCAAAATTGATCTCTAAACTAATTCGAGTATGGCCAATTCAGTGGGGATCTCTAAGTCAGGACTGCTCACTATCAAAACTTGGCCCCTTGGACACCCAAAAGTTGACCTCGTCAGAATGTGAACAAAATTGATGTCTAAACTAATTCGAGTATGGCCAATTCAGTGGCGATCTCAAAGTCAGGACTGCTCACTCCAAAAATTTGGCACCTTGGACATCCAAAATTTCACCTCGTCAGAATGTGACCAAAATTGATGTCTAAACTAATTCGAGTATGGCCTGTTCACTCGGGATCTCTAAGTCGTGATTGCTCACTTCCAAACCTTGGCGCCTTGGATACACAAAAATTTGACCTCGTAGAATGTGACCAAAATTGATGTCGAAGCTTATTCGAGTATGGCCAATTCTGTGGAGATCTCTAATTCGGGATTGCCCACTACCAAAACTTGGCCACTTGGACACCCAAAATTTGACCTCGTCAGAATGAGACCAAAATTGATGTCTAAACTAATTCGAGTATGGCCAATTCAGTGGGGATCTCTAAATCGGGATTGCTCACTATCAAAACTTGGCCCCTTGGACACCCAAAAGTTGACCTCGTCAGAATGTGACCAAAATTGATGTCTAAACTAATTCGAGTATGGCCAATACAGTGGGGATCTCAAAGTCAGGACTGCTCTCTCCAAAAATTTGGCACCTAGGACAACCAAAATTTCACCTCGTCAGAATGTGACCAAAATTGATGTCTAAACTAATTCGAGTATGGCCTGTTCAGTGGGGATCTCTAAGTCGTGATTGCTCACTTCCAAACCTTGGCCCCTTGGACACCCAAAATTTGACCTCGTAAGAATGTGACCAAAATTGATGTCTAAACTAATTCGTGTATGGCCTATTCAGTGGGGATCTCCAAGTTGGGATTGCTCACTCCCAAAACTAGGCCCTTTGGACACCCAAAATTTGACTTCGTCAGTATGTGACCAAATTGGAGTCAAAACTAATTTGAGTATGGCATATTGAGTGGGAATCTCTAAGTCGGGATTGCTCACTACCAAAACTTGGCTTCTTGGACACCCAAAAGTTGACCTCGTCAGATTGTGACTAAAATTGATGTCTAAACTAATTCGAGTATGGCCAATTCAGTGGGGATCTCTAAGTCAGGACTGCTCTCTCCAAAAATTTGGCACCTTGGACAACCAAAATTTCACCTCATCAGAATGTGACCAAAATTGATGTCTAAACTAATTTGAGTATCGCCAATTCAGTGGGGATCTCTAAGTCATGACTGCTCACTCCCAAAACTTGGCCCCTTGGACACCAAAAATTTGACCTCGTCAGAATGTGACCGAAATTGGAGTCTAAACTAATTCGATTATTGCCAATTCTGTGGGGATCTCTAAGTCAGGATTTCTCACTACCAAAACTTGGCCCCTTGTACACCCAAAATTTGACTGTGTCAGAAGGTAACCAAAATGGATGTCTAAACTAATTCGAGATGGCCAATTCAGTGGGGATCTCTATGTCAGGATTGCTCACTCCCAAAATTTGGCCCCTTGGACAACCAAAATTTGACCTTGTCAGAATGTTACCAAAATTGATGTCTAAACTAATTCATATATGGCCTATTCAGCGGGGATCTCTAAGTCAGTACTGCTCACTCCAAAAATTTGGCCCCTTGGACATCTAAAATTTCACCTCATCAGAATGTGACCAAAATTGATGTCAAAACTAATTCGAGTATGGCCTGTTCAGTGGGGATCTCTAAGTCGTGATTGCTCACATCCAAACCTTGGCCCCTTGGACACCCAAAATTTGACCTCATGAGAATGTGACCAAAAATTGATCTCTAAACTAATTCGAGTATGGCCAATTCATTGGGGATCTCTAAGTCGGGATTGCTCACTACCAAATCTTGGCTCCTTGGACACCCAAAAGTTGACCTCGTAAGAATGTGACCAAAATTGATGTCTAAACTAATTTGAGTGTGGCCTATTCAGTGGGGATCTCAAAGTCGGGATATCTCACTCTAAAAATTTGGCCCCTTTACTCCCGAAATTTGAACTCGTCAAAATGTGACCAAAATTGGTATCTGAACTAATTCGAGTATTGCCAATTCAGTGGGGATCTCTAAGTCGCAATTGCTCACTCCCAAAATTTGGCCCCTTGGACATCCAAAATTTGCCTCGTCAGAAAGCGACCAAAATTGATGTCTAAACTAGTTCGATTATGGCCAATTCAGCGGTGATCTCTAAATCGGGATTGCTCACTACCAAAACATGGCCCCTTGGACACTCAAAATTTGACCTCATCATAATGTGACCAAAATTGATGTCTAAACTAATTCGAGTATGGCCAATTCAGTGGGGATCTCTAAGTCAGGACTGCTCTCTCCAAAAATTTGGCACCTAGGACAACCAAAATTTCACCTCGTCAGAATGTGACCAAATTTGATGTCTAAACTAATTCGAGTATGGCCTGTTCAGTGGGAATCTCTAAGTCGTGATTGCTCACTTCCAAACCTTGGCCCCTTGGACACCCAAAATTTGACCTCGTAAGAATGTGACCAAAATTGATGTCTAAACTAATTCGTGTATGGCCTATTCAGTGGGGATCTCCAAGTTGGGATTGCTCACTCCCAAAACTAGGCCCCTTAGACACCCAAAATTTGACTTCGTCAGTATGTGACCAAATTGGAGTCAAAACTAATTTGAGTATGGCATATTGAGTGGGAATCTCTAAGTCGGGATTGCTCACTACCAAAATTTGGCACCTTGGACAACCAAAATTTCACCTCATCAGAATGTGACCAAAATTGATGTCTAAACTAATTCGAGTATGGCCTGTTCAGTGGGGATCTCTAAGTCGTGATTGCTCACTTCCAAACCTTGGCCCCTTGGACACCCAAAATTTGACCTCGTCAGAATGTGACCATAATTGATGTCTAAACTTATACGAGCATGGCCAATTCTGTGGGGATCTCTAAATCGGGATTGCCCACTACCAAAACTTGGCCCCTTGGACACCAAAAATTTGTCCTCATCAGAATGTGACCAAAATTGATCTCTAAACTAATTCGAGTATGGCCAATTCAGTGGGGATCTCTAAGTCAGGACTGCTCACTCCAAAAATTTGGCACCTTGGACATCCAAAATTTTACCTCGTCAGAACGTGACCAAAATTGATGTCTAAACTAATTCGAGTATGGCCTGTTCAGTGGGATCTCTAAGTCGTGATTGCTCACTTCCAAACCTTGGCCCCGTGGACACCCAAAATTTGACCTCGTCAGAATGTGACCAAAATTGATGTCTAAACTTATACTAGTATGGCCAGTTTTGTGGGGATCTCTAAAACAGGATTGCCCACTACCAAAACTTGGCACCTTGGACACCCAAAATTTGACTTCGTCAGTATGTGACCAAATTGGAGTCAAAACTAATTTGAGTATGGCATATTGAGTGGGAATCTCTAAGTCGGGATTGCTCACTACCAAAACTTGGCTTCTTGGACACCCAAAAGTTGACCTCGTCAGATTGTGACTAAAATTGATGTCTAAACTAATTCGAGTATGGCCAATTCAGTGGCGATCTCTAAGTCAGGACTGCTCTCTCCAAAAATTTGGCACCTTGGACAACCAAAATTTCACCTCATCAGAATGTGACCAAAATTGATGTCTAAACTAATTCGAGTATGGCCTGTTCAGTGGGGATCTCTAAGTCGTGGTTGCTCACTTCCAAACCTTGGCCCCTTGGACACCCAAAATTTGACCTCGTAGAATGTGACCAAAATTGATGTCGAAGCTTATTCGAGTATGGCCAATTCTGTGGAGATCTCTAATTCGGGATTGCCCACTACCAAAACTTGGCCACTTGGACACCCAAAATTTGACCTCGTCAGAATGAGACCAAAATTGATGTCTAAACTAATTCGAGTATGGCCAATTCAGTGGGGATCTCTAAATCGGGATTGCTCACTATCAAAACTTGGCCCCTTGGACACCCAAAAGTTGACCTCGTCAGAATGTGACCAAAATTGATGTCTAAACTAATTCGAGTATGGCCAATACAGTGGGGATCTCAAAGTCAGGACTGCTCACTCCAAAAATTTGGCACCTTGGACATCCAAAATTTCACCTCGTCAGAATGTGACCAAAATTGATGTCTAAACTAATTCGAGTATGGCCTGTTCAGTCGGGATCTCTAAGTCGTGATTGCTCACTACCAAACCTTGGCGCCTTGGACACACAAAATTTGACCTCATCAGAATGTGACCAAAATTGATGTCTAAACTTATTCGAGTATGGCCAATTATGTGGGGATCTCTAAATCGGGATTGCCCACTGCCAATTCGCCCCTTGGACACCCAAAATTTGACCTCATCAGAATGTGACCAAAATGGATCTCTAAACTAATTCGAGTATGGCCAATTCAGTGGGGATCTCTAAGACAGGACTGCTCACTCCGAAAATTTGGCACCTTGGACATCCAAAATTTCACCTCGTCAGAATGGGACCAAAATTGATGTCTAAACTAATTAGAGTATGGCCTGTTCAATGGGGATCTCTAAGTCGTGATTGCTCACTTCCAAACCTTGGCCCCTTGGACACCCAAAATTTGACCTCGTCAGAATGTGACCAAAATTGATGTCTAAACTTATACGAGTATGGCCAATTCTGTGTTGATCTCTAAATCTGGATTGCCCACTACCAAAACTTGGCCCCTTGGACACCCAAAATTTGACCTCGTCAGAATGAGACCAAAATTGATGTCTAAACTAATTCGAGTATGGCCAATTGAGTGGGGATCTCTACGCCGCGATTGCTCACTACCAAAACTTGGCTCCTTGCACACCCAAAAGTTGACCTCGTCAGAATGTAACCAAAATTGATGTCTAAACTAATTCGAGTATGTCCAATTCAGTGGGGATCTCAAAGTCAGGACTGCTCACTCCAAAAATTTGGCACCTTGGACATCCAAAATTTCACCTCGTCAGAATGTGACTAAAATTGATGTCTAAACTAATTCGAGTATGGCCTGTTCAGTCGGGATCTCTAAGTCGTGATTGCTCACTTCCAAACCTTGGCGCCTTGGACACACAAAATTTCACCTCCTCAGAATGTGACCAAAATTGATGTCTACCTTGTTCGAGTATGGCCAATTCTGTGGGGATCTCTAAATCTGGATTGCCCAATACCAAAACTTGGCCCCTTGGACACCCAAAATTTAACCTTGTCAGAATGTGACCAAAATTGATGTCTAAACAAATTTGAGTATGGCCTATTGAGTGGGGATCTCTAAATCGGAATTGCTCAGCATCAAAACTGTGCTCCTTGAACACCCAAAATTTGACCTCACCAGAATGTGACCAAAATTGATGTCTAAACTAATTCGAGTATGCCAAATTCAGTGGGAATTCTAAATCGGGATTGCTCACTACGAACACTTGGCTCCTTGGACACCCAAAAGTTGACCTCGTCAGAATGTGACCAAAATTGATGTCTAAACTAATTCGAGTATGGCCTATTCAGTGGGATCTCTAATGATTGCTCACTACCAAAACTTGGCCCCTTGGACACCAAAAATTTGACCTCGTCAGAATGTGACCAAAATTGGAGTCTAAACTAATTCGATTATGGCCAATTTGTGGGGATCTCTAAGTCACGATTTCTCACTACCAAAACTTGGCCCCTTGTACACCCAAAATTTGACCTTGTCAGAAGGTAACCAAAATGGATGTCTAAACTAATTCGAGATGGCCAATTCAGTGGGGATCTCTAAGTCAGGATTGCTCACTCCCAAAGTTTGGCCCCTTGGACAACCAAAATTTGACCTTGTCAGAATGTTACCAAAATTGATGTCTAAACTAATTCATATATGGCCTATTCAGTGGGGATCTCTAAGTCATGACTGCTCACTCCAAAAATTTGGCCCCTTGGACACAGAAAATATGACTTCATCAGAAAGTGACCAAAACTGGAGTCTAAACTAATTCGAGTATTGCCAATTCAGTGGGGATCTCTAAGTCACAATTGCTCACTCCCTAAATTTGGCCCCTTAGACATCCAAAATTTGCCTCGTCAGAAAGCGACCAAAAGTGATGTCTAAACTAGTTCGATTATGGCCAATTCAGTGGTGATCTCTAAATCGGGATTGCTCACTACCAAAACATGGCCCCTTGGACACTCAAAATTTGACCTCATCATAATGTGACCAAAATTGATGTCTAAACTAATTTGAGTATCGCCAATTCAGTGGGGATCTCTAAATCGGGATTCCTCACTACCAAAACTTGGCCCCTTGTACACCCAAAATTTGACCTCATCAGAATGTGACCTAAATTGGAGTCTAAACTAATTCGAGTATGGCCAATTAGGTGGGATCTCTAAGTCGGGATTGCTCACTCCCAAAATTTAGCCCCTTGGACACCCAAAATTTGCCGCGTCAGAAAGGGACCAAAATTGATGCCTAGACTAATTCGATTATGGCCAATTCTGTGGGGATCTCTAAATCGGGATTGCTCACTTCCAAAACTTGGCCCCTTGTACACCCAAAATTTGACCTTGTCAGAAGGTGACCGAAATGGATGTCTAAACTAATTCGAGATGGCCAATTCAGTGGGGATCTCTATGTCAGGATTGCTCACTTCCAAAATTTGGCCCCTTGGACAACCAAAATTTGACCTTGTCAGAATGTTACCAAAATTGATGTCTAAACTAATTCATATATGGCCTATTCAGCGGGGATCTTTAAGTCAGTACTGCTCACTCCAAAAATTTGGCCCCTTGGACATCCAAAATTTCACCTCATCAGAATGTGACCAAAATTGATGTCAAAACTAATTCGAGTATGGCCTGTTCAGCGGGGATCTCTAAGTCGTGATTGCTCACTTCCAAACCTTGGCCCCTTGGACACCCAAAATTTGACCTCATGAGAATGTGACCAAAAATTGATCTCTAAACTAATTCGAGTATGGCCATTTCATTGGGGATCTCTAAGTCGGGATTGCTCACTACCAAATCTTGGCTCCTTGGACACCCAAAAGTTGACCTCGTAAGAATGTGACCAAAATTGATGTCTAAACTAATTTGAGTATGGCCTATTCAGTGGGGATCTCTAAATCGGGATTGCTCACTACGAAAACTTGGCTCCTTGGACACCCAAAAGTTGACCTCATCAGAATGTTACCAAAATTGATGTCTAAACTAATTCGAGTATCGGCTATTCAGTGGGGATCTCAAAGTCGGGATATCTCACTCTCAAAATTTGGCCCCTTTACTCCCGAAATTTGAACTCGTCAAAATGTGACCAAAATTGGTATCTGAACTAATTTGTGTATGGCCAATCGAGTGGGGATCTCTAAATCGGGATTGCTCAGTACCAAACTTGGCCCCTTGTACACCCAAAATTTGACCTCGTAAGAATGTGACCAAAATTGATGTCTAAACTAATTCATGTATGGCCTATTCAGTGGGGATCTCCAAGTTGGGATTGCTCACTCCCAAAACTAGGCCCCTTCTAGGCTCCTTGGACACCCAAAATTTGACTTCGTCAGTATGTGACCAAATTGGAGTCTAAACTAATTCGAGTATGGCATATTGAGTGGGAATCTCTAAGTCGGGATTGCTCACTACCAAAACTTGGCTTCTTGGACACCCAAAAGATGACCTCGTCAGATTGTGACTAAAATTGATGTCTAAACTAATTCGAGTATGGCCAATTCAGTGGGGATCTCTAAGTCAGGACTGCTCTCTCCAAAAATTTGGCACCTTGGACAACCAAAATTTCACCTCGTCAGAATGTGACCAAAATTGATGTCTAAACTAATTCTAGTATGGCCTGTTCAGTGGGGATCTCTAAGTCGTGATTGCTCACTTCCAAACCTTGGCCCCTTGGACACCAAAAATTTGTCTTCATCAGAATGTGACCAAAATTGATCTCTAAACTAATTCGAGTATGGCCAATTCAGTGGGGATCTCTAAGTCAGGACTGCTCACTTCAAAAATTTGGCACCTTGGACATCCAAAATTTTACCTCGTCAGAACGTGACCAAAATTGATGTCTAAACTAATTCGAGTATGGCCTGTTCAGTGGGATCTCTAAGTCGTGATTGCTCACTTCCAAACCTTGGCCCCTTGGACACCCAAAATTTGACCTCGTCAGAATGAGACAAAAATTGATGTCAAAACTAATTCGAGTATGGCCAATTTAGTGGGGATCTCTAAATCGAGATTGCTCACTATCAAAACTTGGCCCCTTGGACACCAAAAATTTGACCTCATCAGAATAAAACCAAAATTGATCTCTAAACTAATTCGAGTATGGCCCATTCAGTGGGGATCTCTAAGTCGGGATTGCTCACTGCCAAAACTTGGCTCCTTGGACACCCAAAAGTTGACCTCGTCAGAATGTGAACAAAATTGATGTCTAAACTAATTCGAGTATGGCCAATTCAGTGGCGATCTCAAAGTCAGGACTGCTCACTCCAAAAATTTGGCACCTTGGACATCCAAAATTTCACCTCGTCAGAATGGGACCAAAATTGATGTCTAAACTAATTCGAGTATGGCCTGTTCACTCGGGCTCTCTAAGTCGTGATTGCTCACTTCCAAACCTTGGCGCCTTGGATACACAAAAATTTGACCTCGTAGAATGTGACCAAAATTGATGTCGAAGCTTATTCGAGAATGGCCAATTCTGTGGAGATCTCTAATTCGGGATTGCCCACTACCAAAACTTGGCCACTTGGACACCCAAAATTTGACCTCGTCAGAATGAGACCAAATTGATGTCTAAACTAATTCGAGTATGGCCAATTCAGTGGGGATCTCTAAATCGGGATTGCTCACTATCAAAACTTGGCCCCTTGGACACCCAAAAGTTGACCTCGTCAGAATGTGACCAAAATTGATGTCTAAACTAATTCGAGTATGGCCAATACAGTGGGGATCTCAAAGTCAGGACTGCTCACTCCAAAAATTTGGCACCTTGGACATCCAAAATTTCACCTCGTCAGAATGTGACCAAAATTGATGTCTAAACTAATTCGAGTATGGCCTGTTCAGTCGGGATCTCTAAGTCGTGATTGCTCACTTCCAAACCTTGGCGCCTTGGACACACAAAATTTGACCTCATCAGAATGTGACCAAAATTGATGTCTAAACTTATTCGAGTATGGCCAATTATGTGGGGATCTCTAAATCGGGATTGCACACTGCCAAAACTTCGCCCCTTGGACACCCAAAATTTGACCTCATCAGAATGTGACCAAAATTGATCTCTAAACTAATTCGAGTATGGCCAATTCAGTGGGGATCTCTAAGTCAGGACTGCTCACTCCAAAAATTTGGCACCTTGGACATCCAAAATTTCACCTCGTCAGAATGGGACCAAAATTGATGTCTAAACTAATTAGAGTATGGCCTGTTCAATGGGGATCTCTAAGTCGTGATTGCTCACTTCCAAACCTTGGCCCCTTGGACACCCAAAATTTGACCTCGTCAGAATGTGACCAAAATTGATGTCTAAACTTATACGAGTATGGCCAATTCTGTGTTGATCTCTAAATCTGGATTGCCCACTACCAAAACTTGGCCCCTTGGACACCCAAAATTTGACCTCGTCAGAATGAGACCAAAATTGATGTCTAAACTAATTCGAGTATGGTCAATTCAGTGGGGATCTCTAAATCGGGATTGCTCACTATCAAAACTTGGCCCCTTGGACACCAAAAATTTGACCTCATCAGAATGTAACAAAAATTGATCTCTAAACTAATTCGAGTATGGCCAATTGAGTGGGGATCTCTACGCCGCGATTGCTCACTACCAAAACTTGGCTCCTTGCACAACCAAAAGTTGACCTCGTCAGAATGTGACCAAAATTGATGTCTAAACTAATTCGAGTATGTCCAATTCAGTGGGGATCTCAAAGTCAGGACTGCTCACTCCAAAAATTTGGCACCTTGGACATCCAAAATTTCACCTCGTCAGAATGTGACTAAAATTGATGTCTAAACTAATTCGAGTATGGCCTGTTCAGTCGGGATCTCTAAGTCGTGATTGCTCACTTCCAAACCTTGGCGCCTTGGACACAAAAAATTTCACCTCCTCAGAATGTGACCAAAATTGATGTCTACCTTGTTCGAGTATGGCCAATTCTGTGGGGATCTCTAAATCGGGATTGCCCAATACCAAAACTTGGCCCCTTGGACACGCAAAATTTAACCTTGTCATAATGTGACCAAAATATATGTCTAAACAAATTTGAGTATGGCCTATTGAGTGGGGATCTCTAAATCGGAATTGCTCAGCATCAAAACTGTGCTCCTTGAACACCCAAAATTTGACCTCACCAGAATGTGACCAAAATTGATGTCTAAACTAATTCGAGTATGCCGAATTCAGTGGGAATTCTAAATCGGGATTGCTCACTACGAACACTTGGCTCCTTGGACACCCAAAAGTTGACCTCGTCAGAATGTGACCAAAATTGATGTCTAAACTAATTCGAGTATGGCCTATTCAGTGGGATCTCTAATGATTGCTCACTACCAAAACTTGGCCCCTTGGACACCAAAAATTTGACCTCGTCAGAATGTGACCAAAATTGGAGTCTAAACTAATTCGATTATGGCCAATTCTGTGGGGATCTCTAAGTCAGGATTTCTCACTACCAAAACTTGGCCCCTTGTACACCCAAAATTTGACCTTGTCAGAAGGTAACCAAAATGGATGTCTAAACTAATTCGAGATGGCCAATTCAGTGGGGATCTCTAAGTCAGGATTGCTCACTCCCAAAGTTTGGCCCCTTGGACAACCAAAATTTGACCTTGTCAGAATGTTACCAAAATTGACGTCTAAACTAATTCATATATGGCCTATTCAGTGGGGATCTCTAAGTCATGACTGCTCACTCCAAAAATTTGGCCCCTTGGACACAGAAAATTTGACTTCATCAGAAAGTGACCAAAACTGGAGTCTAAACTAATTCGAGTATTGCCAATTCAGTGGGGATCTCTAAGTCACAATTGCTCACTCCCTAAATTTGGCCCCTTAGACATCCAAAATTTGCCTCGTCAGAAAGCGACCAAAAGTGATGTCTAAACTAGTTCGATTATGGCCAATTCAGTGGTGATCTCTAAATCGGGATTGCTCACTACCAAAACATGGCCCCTTGGACACTCAAAATTTGACCTCATCATAATGTGACCAAAATTGATGTCTAAACTAATTTGAGTATCGCCAATTCAGTGGGGATCTTTAAATCGGGATTCCTCACTACCAAAACTTGGCCCCTTGTACACCCAAAATTTGACCTCGTCAGAATGTGACCTAAATTGGAGTCTAAACTAATTCGAGTATGGCCAATTAAGTGGGATCTCTAAGTCGGGATTGCTCACTCCCAAAATTTAGCCCCTTGGACACCCAAAATTTGCCGCGTCAGAAAGGGACCAAAATTGATGCCTAGACTAATTCGATTATGGCCAATTCTGTGGGGATCTCTAAATCGGGATTGCTCACTTCCAAAACTTGGCCCCTTGTACACCCAAAATTTGACCTTGTCAGAAGGTGACCGAAATGGATGTCTAAACTAATTCGAGATGGCCAATTCAGTGGGGATCTCTAAGTCGGGATTGCTCACTGCCAAAACTTGGCTCCTTGGACACCCAAAAGTTGACCTCGTCAGAATGTGAACAAAATTGATGTCTAAACTAATTCGAGTATGGCCAATTCACTGGCGATCTCAAAGTCAGGACTGCTCACTCCAAAAATTTGGCACCTTGGACATCCAAAATTTCACCTCGTCAGAATGTGACCAAAATTGATGTCTAAACTAATTCGAGTATGGCCTGTTCACTCGGGCTCTCTAAGTCGTGATTGCTCACTTCCAAACCTTGGCGCCTTGGATACACAAAAATTTGACCTCGTAGAATATGACCAAAATTGATGTCGAAGCTTATTCGAGTATGGCCAATTCTGTGGAGATCTCTAATTCGGGATTGCCCACTACCAAAACTTGATCACTTGGACACCCAAAATTTGACCTCGTCAGAATGAGACCAAAATTGATGTCTAAACTAATTCGAGTATGGCCAATTCAGTGGGGATCTCTAAATCGGGATTGCTCACTATCAAAACTTGGCCCCTTGGACACCCAAAAGTTGACCTCGTCAGAATGTGACCAAAATTGATGTCTAAACTAATTCGAGTATGGCCAATACAGTGGGGATCTCAAAGTCAGGACTGCTCACTCCAAAAATTTGGCACCTTGGACATCCAAAATTTCACCTCGTCAGAATGTGACCAAAATTGATGTCTAAACTAATTCGAGTATGGCCTGTTCAGTCGGGATCTCTAAGTCGTGATTGCTCACTTCCAAACCTTGGCGCCTTGGACACACAAAATTTGACCTCATCAGAATGTGACCAAAATTGATGTCTAAACTTATTCGAGTATGGCCAATTATGTGGGGATCTCTAAATCGGGATTGCCCACTGCCAAAACTTCGCCCCTTGGACACCCAAAATTTGACCTCATCAGAATGTGACCAAAATTGATCTCTAAACTAATTCGAGTATGGCCAATTCAGTGGGGATCTCTAAGTCAGGACTGCTCACTCCAAAAATTTGGCACCTTGGACATCCAAAATTTCACCTCGTCAGAATGGGACCAAAATTGATGTCTAAACTAATTAGAGTATGGCCTGTTCAATGGGGATCTCTAAGTCGTGATTGCTCACTTCCAAACCTTGGCCCCTTGGACACCCAAAATTTGACCTCGTCAGAATGTGACCAAAATTGATGTCTAAACTTATACGAGTATGGCCAATTCTGTGTTGATCTCTAAATCTGGATTGCCCACTACCAAAACTTGGCCCCTTTACCAAAAATTTGACCTCATCAGAATGTGACAAAAATTGATCTCTAAACTAATTCGAGTATGGCCAATTGAGTGGGGATCTCTACGCCGCGATTGCTCACTACCAAAACTTGGCTCCTTGCACACCCAAAAGTTGACCTCGTCAGAATGTGACCAAAATTGATGTCTAAACTAATTCGAGTATGTCCAATTCAGTGGGGATCTCAAAGTCAGGACTGCTCACTCCAAAAATTTGGCACCTTGTACACCCAAAATTTGACCTCGTAAGAATGTGACCAAAATTGATGTCTAAACTAATTCATGTATGGCCTATTCAGTGGGGATCTCCAAGTTGGGATTGCTCACTCCCAAAACTAGGCCTCTTCTAGGCCCCTTGGACACACAAAATTTGACTTCGTCAGTATGTGACCAAATTGGAGTCTAAACTAATTCGAGTATGGCATATTGAGTGGGAATCTCTAAGTCGGGAGTGCTCACTACCAAAACTTGGCTTCTTGGACACCCAAAAGATGACCTCGTCAGATTGTGACTAAAATTGATGTCTAAACTAATTCGAGTATGGCCAATTCAGTGGGGATCTCTAAGTCAGGACTGCTCTTTCCAAAAATTTGGCACCTTGGACAACCAAAATTTCACCTCGTCAGAATGTGACCAAAATTGATGTCTAAACTAATTCTAGTATGGCCTGTTCAGTGGGGATCTCTAAGTCGTGATTGCTCACTTCCAAACCTTGGCCCCTTGGACACCAAAAATTTGTCCTCATCAGAATGTGACCAAAATTGATCTCTAAACTAATTCGAGTATGGCCAATTCAGTGGGGATCTCTAAGTCATGACTGCTCACTCCAAAAATTTGGCCCCTTGGACACAGAAAATTTGACTTCATCAGAAAGTGACCAAAACTGGAGTCTAAACTAATTCGAGTATTGCCAATTCAGTGGGGATCTCTAAGTCACAATTGCTCACTCCCTAAATTTGGCCCCTTAGACATCCAAAATTTGCCTCGTCAGAAAGCGACCAAAAGTGATGTCTAAACTAGTTCGATTATGGCCAATTCAGTGGTGATCTCTAAATCGGGATTGCTCACTACCAAAACATGGCCCCTTGGACACTCAAAATTTGACCTCATCATAATGTGACCAAAATTGATGTCTAAACTAATTTGAGTATCGCCAATTCAGTGGGGATCTCTAAATCGGGATTCCTCACTACCAAAACTTGGCCCCTTGTACACCCAAAATTTGACCTCGTCAGAATGTGACCTAAATTGGAGTCTAAACTAATTCGAGTATGGCCAATTAAGTGGGATCTCTAAGTCGGGATTGCTCACTCCCAAAATTTAGCCCCTTGGACACCCAAAATTTGCCGCGTCAGAAAGGGACCAAAATTGATGCCTAGACTAATTCGATTATGGCCAATTCTGTGGGGATCTCTAAATCGGGATTGCTCACTTCCAAAACTTGGCCCCTTGTACACCCAAAATTTGACCTTGTCAGAAGGTGACCGAAATGGATGTCTAAACTAATTCGAGATGGCCAATTCAGTGGGGATCTCTAAGTCGGGATTGCTCACTGCCAAAACTTGGCTCCTTGGACACCCAAAAGTTGACCTCGTCAGAATGTGAACAAAATTGATGTCTAAACTAATTCGAGTATGGCCAATTCACTGGCGATCTCAAAGTCAGGACTGCTCACTCCAAAAATTTGGCACCTTGGACATCCAAAATTTCACCTCGTCAGAATGTGACCAAAATTGATGTCTAAACTAATTCGAGTATGGCCTGTTCACTCGGGCTCTCTAAGTCGTGATTGCTCACTTCCAAACCTTGGCGCCTTGGATACACAAAAATTTGACCTCGTAGAATATGACCAAAATTGATGTCGAAGCTTATTCGAGTATGGCCAATTCTGTGGAGATCTCTAATTCGGGATTGCCCACTACCAAAACTTGATCACTTGGACACCCAAAATTTGACCTCGTCAGAATGAGACCAAAATTGATGTCTAAACTAATTCGAGTATGGCCAATTCAGTGGGGATCTCTAAATCGGGATTGCTCACTATCAAAACTTGGCCCCTTGGACACCCAAAAGTTGACCTCGTCAGAATGTGACCAAAATTGATGTCTAAACTAATTCGAGTATGGCCAATACAGTGGGGATCTCAAAGTCAGGACTGCTCACTCCAAAAATTTGGCACCTTGGACATCCAAAATTTCACCTCGTCAGAATGTGACCAAAATTGATGTCTAAACTAATTCGAGTATGGCCTGTTCAGTCGGGATCTCTAAGTCGTGATTGCTCACTTCCAAACCTTGGCGCCTTGGACACACAAAATTTGACCTCATCAGAATGTGACCAAAATTGATGTCTAAACTTATTCGAGTATGGCCAATTATGTGGGGATCTCTAAATCGGGATTGCCCACTGCCAAAACTTCGCCCCTTGGACACCCAAAATTTGACCTCATCAGAATGTGACCAAAATTGATCTCTAAACTAATTCGAGTATGGCCAATTCAGTGGGGATCTCTAAGTCAGGACTGCTCACTCCAAAAATTTGGCACCTTGGACATCCAAAATTTCACCTCGTCAGAATGGGACCAAAATTGATGTCTAAACTAATTAGAGTATGGCCTGTTCAATGGGGATCTCTAAGTCGTGATTGCTCACTTCCAAACCTTGGCCCCTTGGACACCCAAAATTTGACCTCGTCAGAATGTGACCAAAATTGATGTCTAAACTTATACGAGTATGGCCAATTCTGTGTTGATCTCTAAATCTGGATTGCCCACTACCAAAACTTGGCCCCTTGGACACCCAAAATTTGACCTCGTCAGAATGAGACCAAAATTGATGTCTAAACTAATTCGAGTATGGTCAATTCAGTGGGGATCTCTAAATCGGGATTGCTCACTATCAAAACTTGGCCCCTTTACCAAAAATTTGACCTCATCAGAATGTGACAAAAATTGATCTCTAAACTAATTCGAGTATGGCCAATTGAGTGGGGATCTCTACGCCGCGATTGCTCACTACCAAAACTTGGCTCCTTGCACACCCAAAAGTTGACCTCGTCAGAATGTGACCAAAATTGATGTCTAAACTAATTCGAGTATGTCCAATTCAGTGGGGATCTCAAAGTCAGGACTGCTCACTCCAAAAATTTGGCACCTTGTACACCCAAAATTTGACCTCGTAAGAATGTGACCAAAATTGATGTCTAAACTAATTCATGTATGGCCTATTCAGTGGGGATCTCCAAGTTGGGATTGCTCACTCCCAAAACTAGGCCTCTTCTAGGCCCCTTGGACACACAAAATTTGACTTCGTCAGTATGTGACCAAATTGGAGTCTAAACTAATTCGAGTATGGCATATTGAGTGGGAATCTCTAAGTCGGGAGTGCTCACTACCAAAACTTGGCTTCTTGGACACCCAAAAGATGACCTCGTCAGATTGTGACTAAAATTGATGTCTAAACTAATTCGAGTATGGCCAATTCAGTGGGGATCTCTAAGTCAGGACTGCTCTTTCCAAAAATTTGGCACCTTGGACAACCAAAATTTCACCTCGTCAGAATGTGACCAAAATTGATGTCTAAACTAATTCTAGTATGGCCTGTTCAGTGGGGATCTCTAAGTCGTGATTGCTCACTTCCAAACCTTGGCCCCTTGGACACCAAAAATTTGTCCTCATCAGAATGTGACCAAAATTGATCTCTAAACTAATTCGAGTATGGCCAATTCAGTGGGGATCTCTAAGTCAGGACTGCTCACTTCAAAAATTTGGCACCTTGGACATCCAAAATTTTACCTCGTCAGAACGTGACCAAAATTGATGTCTAAACTAATTCGAGTATGGCCTGTTCAGTGGGATCTCTAAGTCGTGATTGCTCACTTCCAAACCTTGGCCCCTTGGACACCCAAAATTTGACCTCGTCAGAATGTGACCAAAATTGATGTCTAAACTTATACTAGTATGGCCAGTTTTGTGGGGATCTCTAAAACAGGATTGCCCACTACCAAAACTTGGCACCTTGGACACCCAAAATTTGACCTCGTCAGAATGAGACAAAAATTGATGTCTAAACTAATTCGAGTATGGCCAATTTAGTGGGGATCTCTAAATCGAGATTGCTCACTATCAAAACTTGGCCCCTTGGACACCAAAAATTTGACCTCATCAGAATATGACCAAAATTGATCTCTAAACTAATTCGAGTATGGCCAATTCAGTGGGGATCTCTAAGTCGGGATTGCTCACTGCCAAAACTTGGCTCCTTGGACACCCAAAAGTTGACCTCGTCAGAATGTGAACAAAATTGATGTCTAAACTAATTCGAGTATGGCCAATTCAGTGGCGATCTCAAAGTCAGGACTGCTCACTCCAAAAATTTGGCACCTTGGACATCCAAAATTTCACCTCGTCAGAATGTGACCAAAATTGATGTCTAAACTAATTCGAGTATGGCCTGTTCAGTCGGGATCTCTAAGTCGTGATTGCTCACTTCCAAACCTTGGTGCCTTGGATGCACAAAAATTTGACCTCGTAGAATGTGACCAAAATTGATGTCGAAGCTTATTCGAGTATGGCCAATTCTGTGGAGATCTCTAATTCGGGATTGCCCACTACCAAAACTTGGCCACTTGGACACCCAAAATTTGACCTCGTCAGAATGAGACCAAAATTGATGTCTAAACTAATTCGAGTATGGCCAATTCAGTGGGGATCTCTAAATCGGGATTGCTCACTATCAAAACTTGGCCCCTTGGACACCCAAAAGTTGACCTCGTCAGAATGTGACCAAAATTGATGTCTAAACTAATTCGAGTACGGCCAATTCTGTGGGGATCTCTAAATCGGGATTGCCCATTACCAAAACTTGGCCCCTTGGACACCCAAAATTTGACCTCATCAGAATGTGACCAAAATTGATCTCTAAACTAATTCGAGTATGGCCAATTCAGTGGGGATCTCTAAGTCAGGACTGCTCACTCCAAAAATTTGGCACCTTGGACATCCAAAATTTCACCTCGTCAGAATGGGACCAGAATTGATGTCTAAACTAATTAGAGTATGGCCTGTTCAATGGGGATCTCTAAGTCGTGATTGCTCACTTCCAAACCTTGGCCCCTTGGACACCCAAAATTTGACCTCGTCAGAATGTGACCAAAATTGATGTCTAAACTTATACGAGTATGGCCAATTCTGTGTTGATCTCTAAATCTGGATTGCCCACTACCAAAACTTGGCCCCTTGGACACCCAAAATTTGACCTCGTCAGAATGAGACCAAAATTGATGTCTAAACTAATTCGAGTATGGCCAATTCAGTGGGGATCTCTAAATCGGGATTGCTCACTATCAAAACTTGGCCCCTTGGACACCAAAAATTTGACCTCATCAGAATGTGACAAAAATTGATCTCTAAACTAATTCGAGTATGGCCAATTCAGTGGGGATCTCTACGTCGCGATTGCTCACTACCAAAACTTGGCTCCTTGCACACCCAAAAGTTGACCTCGTCAGAATGTGACCAAAATTGATGTATAAACTAATTCGAGTATGTCCAATTCAGTGGGGATCTCAAAGTCAGGACTGCTTACTCCAAAAATTTGGCACCTTGGACATCCAAAATTTCACCTCATCAGAATGTGACCGAAATTGATGTCAAAACTAATTCGAGTATGGCCTGTTCAGTGGGGATCTCTAAGTCGTGATTGCTCACTTCCAAACCTTGGCCCCTTGGACACCCAAAATTTGACCTCATGAGAATGTGACCAAAAATTGATCTCTAAACTAATTCGAGTATGGCCAATTCATTGGGGATCTCTAAGTCGGGATTGCTCACTACCAAATCTTGGCTCCTTGGACACCCAAAAGTTGACCTCGTAAGAATGTGACCAAAATTGATGTCTAAACTAATTTGAGTATGGCCTGTTCAGTGGGGATCTCTAAATCGGGATTGCTCACTACGAAAACTTGGCTCCTTGGACACCTAAAAGTTGACCTCATCAGAATGTTACCAAAATTGATGTCTAAACTAATTCGAGTATCGGCTATTCAGTGGGGATCTCAAAGTCGGGATTGCTCACTCTCAAAATTTGGCCCCTTGACTCCCGAAATTTGAACTCGTCAAAATGTGACCAAAATTGGTATCTGAACTAATTTGTGTATGGCCAATCGAGTGGGGATCTCTAAATCGGGATTGCTCAGTACCAAACTTGGCCCCTTGTACACCCAAAATTTGACCTCGTCAGAATGTGACCAAAATTGATGTCTAAACTAATTCGAGTATGGCCAATTCAGTAGGGATCTCTAAGTCAGGACTGCTCACTCCAAAAATTTGGCCCCTTGGACATCCAAAGTTTGACCTCGTAAGAATGTGACCAAAATTGATGTCTAAACTAATTCGTGTATGGCCTATTCAGTGGGGATCTCCAAGTTGGGATTGCTCACTCCCAAAACTAGGCCTCTTGGACACCCAAAATTTGACTTCGTCAGTATGTGACCAAATTGGAGTCTAAACTAATTCGAGTATGGCATATTGAGTGGGAATCTCTAAGTCGGGATTGCTCACTACCAAAACTTGGCCCCTTGGACACCCAAAATTTGACCTCGTCAGAATGTGACCATAATTGATGTCTAAACTTATACGAGCATGGCCAATTCTGTGGGGATCTCAAAATCGGGATTGCCCACTAACAAAACTTGGCCCCTTGGACACCAAAAATTTGACCTCATCAGAATGTGACCAAAATTGATCTCTAAACTAATTCGAGTATGGCCAATTCAGTGCGGATCTCTAAGTCGGGATTGCTCACTACCAAAACTTGGCTTCTTGGACACCCAAAAGTTGACCTCGTAAGAATGTGACCAAAATTGATGTCTAAACTAATTTGAGTATGGCCTATTCAGTGGGGATCTCTAAATCGGGATTGCTCACTACGAAAACTTGGTTCCTTGGACACCCAAAAGTTGACTTCATCAGAATGTTACCAAAATTGATGTCTAAACTAATTCGAGTATCGGCTATTCAGTGGGGATCTCAAAGTCGGGATATCTCACTCTCAAAATTTGGCCCCTTTACTCCCGAAATTTGAACTCATCAAAATGTGACCAAAATTGGTATCTGAACTAATTTGTGTATGGCCAATCGAGTGGGGATCTCTAAATCGGGATTGCTCAGTACCAAACTTGGCCCCTTGTACACCCAAAATTTGACCTCGTAAGAATGTGACCAAAATTGATGTCTAAACTAATTCATGTATGGCCTATTCAGTGGGGATCTCCAAGTTGGGATTGCTCACTCCCAAAACTAGGCCTCTTCTAGGCCCTTTGGACACACAAAATTTGACTTCGTCAGTATGTGACCAAATTGGAGTCTAAACTAATTCGAGTATGGCATATTGAGTGGGAATCTCTAAGTCGGGAGTGCTCACTACCAAAACTTGGCTTCTTGGACACCCAAAAGATGACCTCGTCAGATTGTGACTAAAATTGATGTCTAAACTAATTCGAGTATGGCCAATTCAGTGGGGATCTCTAAGTCAGGACTGCTCTTTCCAAAAATTTGGCACCTTGGACAACCAAAATTTCACCTCGTCAGAATGTGACCAAAATTGATGTCTAAACTAATTCTAGTATGGCCTGTTCAGTGGGGATCTCTAAGTCGTGATTGCTCACATCCAAACCTTGGCCCCTTGGACACCAAAAATTTGTCCTCATCAGAATGTGACCAAAATTGATCTCTAAACTAATTCGAGTATGGCCAATTCAGTGGGGATCTCTAAGTCAGGACTGCTCACTTCAAAAATTTGGCACCTTGGACATCCAAAATTTTACCTCGTCAGAACGTGACCAAAATTGATGTCTAAACTAATTCGAGTATGGCCTGTTCAGTGGGATCTCTAAGTCGTGATTGCTCACTTCCAAACCTTGGCCCCTTGGACACCCAAAATTTGACCTCGTCAGAATGTGACCAAAATTGATGTCTAAACTTATACTAGTATGGCCAGTTTTGTGGGGATCTCTAAAACAGGATTGCCCACTACCAAAACTTGGCACCTTGGACACCCAAAATTTGACCTCGTCAGAATGAGACAAAAATTGATGTCTAAACTAATTCGAGTATGGCCAATTTAGTGGGGATCTCTAAATCGAGATTGCTCACTATCAAAACTTGGCCCCTTGGACACCAAAAATTTGACCTCATCAGAATATGACCAAAATTGATCTCTAAAATAATTCGAGTATGGCCAATTCAGTGGGGATCTCTAAGTCGGGATTGCTCACTGCCAAAACTTGGCTCCTTGGACACCCAAAAGTTGACCTCGTCAGAATGTGAACAAAATTGATGTCTAAACTAATTCGAGTATGGCCAATTCAGTGGCGATCTCAAAGTCAGGACTGCTCACTCCAAAAATTTGGCACCTTGGACATCCAAAATTTCACCTCATCAGAATGTGACCAAAATTGATGTCTAAACTAATTCGAGTATGGCCTGTTCAGTCGGGATCTCTAAGTCGTGATTGCTCACTTCCAAACCTTGGTGCCTTGGATGCACAAAAATTTGACCTCGTAGAATGTGACCAAAATTGATGTCGAAGCTTATTCGAGTATGGCCAATTCTGTGGAGATCTCTAATTCGGGATTGCCCACTACCAAAACTTTGCCACTTGGACACCCAAAATTTGACCTCGTCAAAATGAGACCAAAATTGATGTCTAAACTAATTCGAGTATGGCCAATTCAGTGGGGATCTCTAAATCGGGATTGCTCACTATCAAAACTTGGCCCCTTGGACACCCAAAAGTTGGCCTCGTCAGAATGTGACCAAAATTGATGTCTAAACTAATTCGAGTACGGCCAATTCTGTGGGGATCTCTAAATCGGGATTGCCCATTACCAAAACTTGGCCCCTTGGACACCCAAAATTTGACCTCATCAGAATGTGACCAAAATTGATCTCTAAACTAATTCGAGTATGGCCAATTCAGTGGGGATCTCTAAATCGGGATTGCTCACTATCAAAACTTGGCCCCTTGGACACCAAAAATTTGACCTCATCAGAATGTGACAAAAATTGATCTCTAAACTAATTCGAGTATGGCCAATTCAGTGGGGATCTCTACGTCGCGATTGCTCACTACCAAAACTTGGCTCCTTGCACACCCAAAAGTTGACCTCGTCAGAATGTGACCAAAATTGATGTATAAACTAATTCGAGTATGTCCAATTCAGTGGGGATCTCAAAGTCAGGACTGCTTACTCCAAAAATTTGGCACCTTGGACATCCAAAATTTCACCTCATCAGAATGTGACCGAAATTGATGTCAAAACTAATTCGAGTATGGCCTGTTCAGTGGGGATCTCTAAGTCGTGATTGCTCACTTCCAAACCTTGGCCCCTTGGACACCCAAAATTTGACCTCATGAGAATGTGACCAAAAATTGATCTCTAAACTAATTCGAGTATGGCCAATTCATTGGGGATCTCTAAGTCGGGATTGCTCACTACCAAATCTTGGCTCCTTGGACACCCAAAAGTTGACCTCGTAAGAATGTGACCAAAATTGATGTCTAAACTAATTCGAGTATGGCCTGTTCAGTGGGGATCTCTAAATCGGGATTGCTCACTACGAAAACTTGGCTCCTTGGACACCTAAAAGTTGACCTCATCAGAATGTTACCAAAATTGATGTCTAAACTAATTCGAGTATCGGCTATTCAGTGGGGATCTCAAAGTCGGGATTGCTCACTCTCAAAATTTGGCCCCTTGACTCCCGAAATTTGAACTCGTCAAAATGTGACCAAAATTGGTATCTGAACTAATTTGTGTATGGCCAATCGAGTGGGGATCTCTAAATCGGGATTGCTCAGTACCAAACTTGGCCCCTTGTACACCCAAAATTTGACCTCGTCAGAATGTGACCAAAATTGATGTCTAAACTAATTCGAGTATGGCCAATTCAGTAGGGATCTCTAAGTCAGGACTGCTCACTCCAAAAATTTGGCCCCTTGGACATCCAAAGTTTGACCTCGTAAGAATGTGACCAAAATTGATGTCTAAACTAATTCGTGTATGGCCTATTCAGTGGGGATCTCCAAGTTGGGATTGCTCACTCCCAAAACTAGGCCTCTTGGACACCCAAAATTTGACTTCGTCACTATGTGACCAAATTGGAGTCTAAACTAATTCGAGTATGGCATATTGAGTGGGAATCTCTAAGTCGGGATTGCTCACTACCAAAACTTGGCCCCTTGGACACCCAAAATTTGACCTCGTCAGAATGTGACCATAATTGATGTCTAAACTTATACGAGCATGGCCAATTCTGTGGGGATCTCTAAATCGGGATTGCCCACTCACAAAACTTGGCCCCTTGGACACCAAAAATTTGACCTCATCAGAATGTGACCAAAATTGATCTCTAAACTAATTCGAGTATGGCCAATTCAGTGCGGATCTCTAAGTCGGGATTGCTCACTACCAAAACTTGGCTTCTTGGACACCCAAAAGTTGACCTCGTAAGAATGTGACCAAAATTGATGTCTAAACTAATTTGAGTATGGCCTACAGTGGGGATCTCTAAATCGGGATTGCTCACTACGAAAACTTGGCTCCTTGGACACCCAAAAGTTGACCTCATCAGAATGTTACCAAAATTGATGTCTAAACTAATTCGAGTATCGGCGATTCAGTGAGGATCTCAAAGTCGGGATATCTCACTCTCAAAATTTGGCCCCTTTACTCCCGAAATTTGAACTCGTCAAAATGTGACCAAAATTGGTATCTGAACTAATTTGTGTATGGCCAATCGAGTGGGGATCTCTAAATCGGGATTGCTCAGTACCAAACTTGGCCCCTTGTACACCCAAAATTTAAACTCGTAAGAATGTGACCAAAATTGATGTCTAAACTAATTCATGTATGGCCTATTCAGTGGGGATCTCCAAGTTGGGATTGCTCACTCCCAAAACTAGGCCCCTTCTAGGCCCCTTGGACACCCAAAATTTGACTTCGTCAGTATGTGACCAAATTGGAGTCTAAACTAATTCGAGTATGGCATATTGAGTGGGAATCTCTAAGTCGGGATTGCTCACTACCAAAACTTGGCTTCTTGGACACCCAAAAGATGACCTCGTCAGATTGTGACTAAAATTGATGTCTAAACTAATTCGAGTATGGCCAATTCAGTGGGGATCTCTAAGTCAGGACTGCTCTCTCCAAAAATTTGGCACCTTGGACAACCAAAATTTCACCTCGTCAGAATGTGACCAAAATTGATGTCTAAACTAATTCGAGTATGGCCTGTTCAGTGGGGATCTCTAAGTCGTGATTGCTCACTTCCAAACCTTGGCCCCTTGGACACCAAAAATTTGTCCTCATCAGAATGTGACCAAAATTGATCTCTAAACTAATTCGAGTATGGCCAATTCAGTGGGGATCTCTAAGTCAGGACTGCTCACTTCAAAAATTTGGCACCTTGGACATCCAAAATTTTACCTCGTCAGAACGTGACCAAAATTGATGTCTAAACTATTCGAGTATGGCCTGTTCAGTGGGATCTCTAAGTCGTGATTGCTCACTTCCAAACCTTGGCCCCTTACACACAAAATTTGACCTCGTCAGAATGCGACCAAAATTGATGTCTAAACTTATACTAGTATGGCCAGTTTTGTGGGGATCTCTAAAACAGGATTGCCCACTACCAAAACTTGGCACCTTGGACACCCAAAATTTGACCTCGTCAGAATGAGACAAAAATTGATGTCTAAACTAATTCGAGTATGGCCAATTTAGTGGGGATCTCTAAATCGAGATTGCTCACTATCAAAACTTGGCCCCTTGGACACCAAAAATTTGACCTCATCAGAATATGACCAAAATTGGTCTCTAAACTAATTCGAGTATGGCCAATTCAGTGGGGACCTCTAAGTCGGGATTGCTCACTGCCAAAACTTGGCTCCTTGGACACCCAAAAGTTGACCTCGTCAGAATGTGAACAAAATTGATGTCTAAACTAATTCGAGTATGGCCAATTCAGTGGCGATCTCAAAGTCAGGACTGCTCACTCCAAAAATTTGACACCTTGGACATCCAAAATTTCACCTCGTCAGAATGTGACCAAAATTGATGTCGAAGCTTATTCGAGTATGGCCAATTCTGTGGAGATCTCTAATTCGGGATTGCCCACTACCAAAACTTGGCCACTTGGACACCCAAAATTTGACCTCGTCAGAATGAGACCAAAATTGATGTCTAAACTAATTCGAGTATGGCCAATTCAGTGGGGATCTCTAAATCGGGATTGCTCACTATCAAAACTTGGCCCCTTGGACACCCAAAAGTTGACCTCGTCAGAATGTGACCAAAATTGATGTCTAAACTAATTCGAGTATGGCCAATTCTGTGGGGATCTCTAAATCGGGATTGCCCACTACCAAAACTTGGCCCCTTGGACACCCAAAATTTGACCTCATCAGAATGTGACCAAAATTGATCTCTAAACTAATTCGAGTATGGCCAATTCAGTGGGGATCTCTAAGTCAGGACTGCTCACTCCAAAAATTTGGCACCTTGGACATCCAAAATTTCACCTCGTCAGAATGGGACCAGAATTGATGTCTAAACTAATTAGAGTATGGCCTGTTCAATGGGAATCTCTAAGTCGTGATTGCTCACTTCCAAACCTTGGCCCCTTGGACACCCAAAATTTGACCTCGTCAGAATGTGACCAAAATTGATGTCTAAACTTATACGAGTAAGGCCAATTCTGTGTTGATCTCTAAATCTGGATTGCCCACTACCAAAACTTGGCCCCTTGGACACCCAAAATTTGACCTTGTCAGAATGAGACCAAAATTGATGTCTATACTAATTCGAGTATGGCCAATTCAGTGGGGATCTCTAAATCGGGATTGCTCACTATCAAAACTTGGCCCCTTGGACACCAAAAATTTGACCTCATCAGAATGTGACAAAAATTGATCTCTAAACTAATTCGAGTATGGCCAATTCAGTGGGGATCTCTACGTCGCGATTGCTCACTACCAAAACTTGGCTCCTTGCACACCCAAAAGTTGACCTCATCAGAATGTGACCAAAATTGATGTCTAAACTAATTCGAGTATGTCCAATTCAGTGGGGATCTCAAAGTCAGGACTGCTCACTCCAAAAATTTGGCACCTTGGACATCCAAAATTTCACCTCATCAGAATGTGACCGAAATTGAGGTCAAAACTAATTCGAGTATGGCCTGTTCAGTGGGGATCTCTAAGTCGTGATTGCTCACTTCCAAACCTTGGCCCCTTGGACACCCAAAATTTGACCTCATGAGAATGTGACCAAAAATTGATCTCTAAACTAATTCGAGTATGGCCAATTCATTGGGGATTTCTAAGTCGGGATTGCTCACTACCAAATCTTGGCTCCTTGGACACCCAAAAGTTGACCTCGTAAGAATGTGACCAAAATTGATGTCTAAACTAATTTGAGTATGGCCTGTTCAGTGGGGATCTCTCAATCGGGATTGCTCACTACGAAAACTTGGCTCCTTGGACACCCAAAAGTTGACCTCATCAGAATGTTACCAAAATTGATGTCTAAACTCGTTCGAGTACTGGCTATTCAGTGGGGATCTCAAAGTCGGGATTGCTCACTCTCAAAATTTGGCCCCTTGACTCCCGAAATTTGAACTCGTCAAAATGTGACCAAAATTGGTATCTGAACTAATTTGTGTATGGCCAATCGAGTGGCGATCTCTAAATCGGGATTGCTCAGTACCAAACTTGGCCCCTTGTACACCCAAAATTTGACCTCGTCAGAATGTGACCAAAATTGATGTCTAAACTAATTCGAGTATGGCCAATTCAGTAGGGATCTCTAAGTCAGGACTGCTCACTCCAAAAATTTGGCCCCTTGGACATCCAAAGTTTGACCTCGTAAGAATGTGACCAAAATTGATGTCTAAACTAATTCGTGTATGGCCTATTCAGTGGGGATCTCCAAGTTGGGATTGCTCACTCCCAAAACTAGGCCCCTTGGACACCCAAAATTTGACTTCGTCAGTATGTGACCAAATTGGAGTCTAAACTAATTCGAGTATGGCATATTGAGTGGGAATCTCTAAGTCGGGATTGCTCACTACCAAAACTTGGCCCCTTGGACACCCAAAATTTGACCTCGTCAGAATGTGACCATAATTGATGTCTAAACTTATACGAGCATGGCCAATTCTGTGGGGATCTCTAAATCGGGATTGCCCACTAACAAAACTTGGCCCCTTGGACACCAAAAATTTGACCTCATCAGAATGTGACCAAAATTGATCTCTAAACTAATTCGAGTATGGCCAATTCAGTGCGGATCTCTAAGTCGGGATTGCTCACTACCAAAACTTGGCTTCTTGGACACCCAAAAGTTGACCTCGTAAGAATGTGACCAAAATTGATGTCTAAACTAATTTGAGTATGGCCTACAGTGGGGATCTCTAAATCGGGATTGCTCACTACGAAAACTTGGCTCCTTGGACACCCAAAAGTTGACCTCATCAGAATGTTACCAAAATTGATGTCTAAACTAATTCGAGTATCGGCTATTCAGTGAGGATCTCAAAGTCGGGATATCTCACTCTCAAAATTTGGCCCCTTTACTCCCGAAATTTGAACTCGTCAAAATGTGACCAAAATTGGTATCTGAACTAATTTGTGTATGGCCAATCGAGTGGGGATCTCTAAATCGGGATTGCTCAGTACCAAACTTGGCCCCTTGTACACCCAAAATTTAAACTCGTAAGAATGTGACCAAAATTGATGTCTAAACTAATTCATGTATGGCCTATTCAGTGGGGATCTCCAAGTTGGGATTGCTCACTCCCAAAACTAGGCCCCTTCTAGGCCCCTTGGACACCCAAAATTTGACTTCGTCAGTATGTGACCAAATTGGAGTCTAAACTAATTCGAGTATGGCATATTGAGTGGGAATCTCTAAGTCGGGATTGCTCACTACCAAAACTTGGCTTCTTGGACACCCAAAAGATGACCTCGTCAGATTGTGACTAAAATTGATGTCTAAACTAATTCGAGCATGGCCAATTCAGTGGGGATCTCTAAGTCAGGACTGCTCTCTCCAAAAATTTGGCACCTTGGACAACCAAAATTTCACCTCGTCAGAATGTGACCAAAATTGATGTCTAAACTAATTCGAGTATGGCCTGTTCAGTGGGGATCTCTAAGTCGTGATTGCTCACTTCCAAACCTTGGCCCCTTGGACACCAAAAATTTGTCCTCATCAGAATGTGACCAAAATTGATCTCTAAACTAATTCGAGTATGGCCAATTCAGTGGGGATCTCTAAGTCAGGACTGCTCACTTCAAAAATTTGGCACCTTGGACATCCAAAATTTTACCTCGTCAGAACGTGACCAAAATTGATGTCTAAACTATTCGAGTATGGCCTGTTCAGTGGGATCTCTAAGTCGTGATTGCTCACTTCCAAACCTTGGCCCCTTACACACAAAATTTGACCTCGTCAGAATGCGACCAAAATTGATGTCTAAACTTATACTAGTATGGCCAGTTTTGTGGGGATCTCTAAAACAGGATTGCCCACTACCAAAACTTGGCACCTTGGACACCCAAAATTTGACCTCGTCAGAATGAGACAAAAATTGATGTCTAAACTAATTCGAGTATGGCCAATTTAGTGGGGATCTCTAAATCGAGATTGCTCACTATCAAAACTTGGCCCCTTGGACACCAAAAATTTGACCTCATCAGAATATGACCAAAATTGATCTCTAAACTAATTCGAGTATGGCCAATTCAGTGGGGATCTCTAAGTCGGGATTGCTCACTGCCAAAACTTGGCTCCTTGGACACCCAAAAGTTGACCTCGTCAGAATGTGAACAAAATTGATGTCTAAACTAATTCGAGTATGGCCAATTCAGTGGCGATCTCAAAGTCAGGACTGCTCACTCCAAAAATTTGACACCTTGGACATCCACAATTTCACCTCGTCAGAATGTGACCAAAATTGATGTCGAAGCTTATTCGAGTATGGCCAATTCTGTGGAGATCTCTAATTCGGGATTGCCCACTACCAAAACTTGGCCACTTGGACACCCAAAATTTGACCTCGTCAGAATGAGACCAAAATTGATGTCTAAACTAATTCGAGTAAGGCCAATTCAGTGGGGATCTCTAAATCGGGATTGCTCACTATCAAAACTTGGCCCCTTGGACACCCAAAAGTTGACCTCGTCAGAATGTGACCAAAATTGATGTCTAAACTAATTCGAGTATGGCCAATTCTGTGGGGATCTCTAAATCGGGATTGCCCACTACCAAAACTTGGCCCCTTGGACACCCAAAATTTGACCTCATCAGAATGTGACCAAAATTGATCTCTAAACTAATTCGAGTATGGCCAATTCAGTGGGGATCTCTAAGTCAGGACTGCTCACTCCAAAAATTTGGCACCTTGGACATCCAAAATTTCACCTCGTCAGAATGGGACCAGAATTGATGTCTAAACTAATTAGAGTATGGCCTGTTCAATGGGAATCTCTAAGTCGTGATTGCTCACTTCCAAACCTTGGCCCCTTGGACACCCAAAATTTGACCTCGTCAGAATGTGACCAAAATTGATGTCTAAACTTATACGAGTAAGGCCAATTCTGTGTTGATCTCTAAATCTGGATTGCCCACTACCAAAACTTGGCCCCTTGGACACCCAAAATTTGACCTTGTCAGAATGAGACCAAAATTGATGTCTATACTAATTCGAGTATGGCCAATTCAGTGGGGATCTCTAAATCGGGATTGCTCACTATCAAAACTTGGCCCCTTGGACACCAAAAATTTGACCTCATCAGAATGTGACAAAAATTGATCTCTAAACTAATTCGAGTATGGCCAATTCAGTGGGGATCTCTACGTCGCGATTGCTCACTACCAAAACTTGGCTCCTTGCACACCCAAAAGTTGACCTCATCAGAATGTGACCAAAATTGATGTCTAAACTAATTCGAGTATGTCCAATTCAGTGGGGATCTCAAAGTCAGGACTGCTCACTCCAAAAATTTGGCACCTTGGACATCCAAAATTTCACCTCATCAGAATGTGACCGAAATTGAGGTCAAAACTAATTCGAGTATGGCCTGTTCAGTGGGGATCTCTAAGTCGTGATTGCTCACTTCCAAACCTTGGCCCCTTGGACACCCAAAATTTGACCTCATGAGAATGTGACCAAAAATTGATCTCTAAACTAATTCGAGTATGGCCAATTCATTGGGGATTTCTAAGTCGGGATTGCTCACTACCAAATCTTGGCTCCTTGGACACCCAAAAGTTGACCTCGTAAGAATGTGACCAAAATTGATGTCTAAACTAATTTGAGTATGGCCTGTTCAGTGGGGATCTCTAAATCGGGATTGCTCACTACGAAAACTTGGCTCCTTGGACACCCAAAAGTTGACCTCATCAGAATGTTACCAAAATTGATGTCTAAACTCATTCGAGTACCGGCTATTCAGTGGGGATCTCAAAGTCGGGATTGCTCACTCTCAAAATTTGGCCCCTTGACTCCCGAAATTTGAACTCGTCAAAATGTGACCAAAATTGGTATCTGAACTAATTTGTGTATGGCCAATCGAGTGGCGATCTCTAAATCGGGATTGCTCAGTACCAAACTTGGCCCCTTGTACACCCAAAATTTGACCTCGTCAGAATGTGACCAAAATTGATGTCTAAACTAATTCGAGTATGGCCAATTCAGTAGGGATCTCTAAGTCAGGACTGCTCACTCCAAAAATTTGGCCCCTTGGACATCCAAAGTTTGACCTCGTAAGAATGTGACCAAAATTGATGTCTAAACTAATTCGTGTATGGCCTATTCAGTGGGGATCTCCAAGTTGGGATTGCTCACTCCCAAAACTAGGCCCCTTGGACACCCAAAATTTGACTTCGTCCGTATGTGACCAAATTGGAGTCTAAACTAATTCGAGTATGGCATATTGAGTGGGAATCTCTAAGTCGGGATTGCTCACTACCAAAACTTGGCCCCTTGGACACCCAAAATTTGACCTCGTCAGAATGTGACCATAATTGATGTCTAAACTTATACGAGCATGGCCAATTCTGTGGGGATCTCTAAATCGGGATTGCCCACTAACAAAACTTGGCCCCTTGGACACCAAAAATTTGACCTCATCAGAATGTGACCAAAATTGATCTCTAAACTAATTCGAGTATGGCCAATTCAGTGCGGATCTCTAAGTCGGGATTGCTCACTACCAAAACTTGGCTTCTTGGACACCCAAAAGTTGACCTCGTAAGAATGTGACCAAAATTGATGTCTAAACTAATTTGAGTATGGCCTACAGTGGGGATCTCTAATTCGGGATTGCTCACTACGAAAACTTGGCTCCTTGGACACCCAAAAGTTGACCTCATCAGAATGTTACCAAAATTGATGTCTAAACTAATTCGAGTATCGGCTATTCAGTGAGGATCTCAAAGTCGGGATATCTCACTCTCAAAATTTGGCCCCTTACTCCCGAAATTTGAACTCGTCAAAATGTGACCAAAATTGGTATCTGAACTAATTTGTGTATGGCCAATCGAGTGGGGATCTCTAAATCGGGATTGCTCAGTACCAAACTTGGCTCCTTGTACACCCAAAATTTCAACTCGTAAGAATGTGACCAAAATTGATGTCTAAACTAATTCATGTATGGCCTATTCAGTGGGGATCTCCAAGTTGGGATTGCTCACTCCCAAAACTAGGCCCCTTCTAGGCCCCTTGGACACCCAAAATTTGACTTCGTCAGTATGTGACCAAATTGGAGTCTAAACTAATTCGAGTATGGCATATTGAGTGGGAATCTCTAAGTCGGGATTGCTCACTACCAAAACTTGGCTTCTTGGACACCCAAAAGATGACCTCGTCAGATTGTGACTAAAATTGATGTCTAAACTAATTCGAGCATGGCCAATTCAGTGGGGATCTCTAAGTCAGGACTGCTCTCTCCAAAAATTTGGCACCTTGGACAACCAAAATTTCACCTCGTCAGAATGTGACCAAAATTGATGTCTAAACTAATTCGAGTATGGCCTGTTCAGTGGGGATCTCTAAGTCGTGATTGCTCACTTCCAAACCTTGGCCCCTTGGACACCAAAAATTTGTCCTCATCAGAATGTGACCAAAACTGATCTCTAAACTAATTCGAGTATGGCCAATTCAGTGGGGATCTCTAAGTCAGGACTGCTCACTTCAAAAATTTGGCACCTTGGACATCCAAAATTTTACCTCGTCAGAACGTGACCAAAATTGATGTCTAAACTATTCGAGTATGGCCTGTTCAGTGGGATCTCTAAGTCGTGATTGCTCACTTCCAAACCTTAGCCCCTTACACACAAAATTTGACCTCGTCAGAATGCGACCAAAATTGATGTCTAAACTTATACTAGTATGGCCAGTTTTGTGGGGATCTCTAAAACAGGATTGCCCACTACCAAAACTTGGCACCTTGGACACCCAAAATTTGACCTCGTCAGAATGAGACAAAAATTGATGTCTAAACTAATTCGAGTATGGCCAATTTAGTGGGGATCTCTAAATCGAGATTGCTCACTATCAAAACTTGGCCCCTTGGACACCAAAAATTTGACCTCATCAGAATATGACCAAAATTGGTCTCTAAACTAATTCGAGTATGGCCAATTCAGTGGGGATCTCTAAGTCGGGATTGCTCACTGCCAAAACTTGGCTCCTTGGACACCCAAAAGTTGACCTCGTCAGAATGTGAACAAAATTGATGTCTAAACTAATTCGAGTATGGCCAATTCAGTGGCGATCTCAAAGTCAGGACTGCTCACTCCAAAAATTTGACACCTTGGACATCCACAATTTCACCTCGTCAGAATGTGACCAAAATTGATGTCGAAGCTTATTCGAGTATGGCCAATTCTGTGGAGATCTCTAATTCGGGATTGCCCACTACCAAAACTTGGCCACTTGGACACCCAAAATTTGACCTCGTCAGAATGAGACCAAAATTGATGTCTAAACTAATTCGAGTAAGGCCAATTCAGTGGGGATCTCTAAATCGGGATTGCTCACTATCAAAACTTGGCCCCTTGGACACCCAAAAGTTGACCTCGTCAGAATGTGACCAAAATTGATGTCTAAACTAATTCGAGTATGGCCAATTCTGTGGGGATCTCTAAATCGGGATTGCCCACTACCAAAACTTGGCCCCTTGGACACCCAAAATTTGACCTCATCAGAATGTGACCAAAATTGATCTCTAAACTAATTCGAGTATGGCCAATTCAGTGGGGATCTCTAAGTCAGGACTGCTCACTCCAAAAATTTGGCACCTTGGACATCCAAAATTTCACCTCGTCAGAATGGGACCAGAATTGATGTCTAAACTAATTAGAGTATGGCCTGTTCAATGGGAATCTCTAAGTCGTGATTGCTCACTTCCAAACCTTGGCCCCTTGGACACCCAAAATTTGACCTCGTCAGAATGTGACCAAAATTGATGTCTAAACTTATACGAGTAAGGCCAATTCTGTGTTGATCTCTAAATCTGGATTGCCCACTACCAAAACTTGGCCCCTTGGACACCCAAAATTTGACCTTGTCAGAATGAGACCAAAATTGATGTCTATACTAATTCGAGTATGGCCAATTCAGTGGGGATCTCTAAATCGGGATTGCTCACTATCAAAACTTGGCCCCTTGGACACCAAAAATTTGACCTCATCAGAATGTGACAAACATTGATCTCTAAACTAATTCGAGTATGGCCAATTCAGTGGGGATCTCTACGTCGCGATTGCTCACTACCAAAACTTGGCTCCTTGCACACCCAAAAGTTGACCTCGTCAGAATGTGACCAAAATTGATGTCTAAACTAATTCGAGTATGTCCAATTCAGTGGGGATCTCAAAGTCAGGACTGCTCACTCCAAAAATTTGGCACCTTGGACATCCAAAATTTCACCTCATCAGAATGTGACCGAAATTGAGGTCAAAACTAATTCGAGTATGGCCTGTTCAGTGGGGATCTCTAAGTCGTGATTGCTCACTTCCAAACCTTGGCCCCTTGGACACCCAAAATTTGACCTCATGAGAATGTGACCAAAAATTGATCTCTAAACTAATTCGAGTATGGCCAATTCATTGGGGATTTCTATGTCGGGATTGCTCACTACCAAATCTTGGCTCCTTGGACACCCAAAAGTTGACCTCGTAAGAATGTGACCAAAATTGATGTCTAAACTAATTTGAGTATGGCCTGTTCAGTGGGGATCTCTAAATCGGGATTGCTCACTACGAAAACTTGGCTCCTTGGACACCCAAAAGTTGACCTCATCAGAATGTTACCAAAATTGATGTCTAAACTCATTCGAGTACCGGCTATTCAGTGGGGATCTCAAAGTCGGGATTGCTCACTCTCAAAATTTGGCCCCTTGACTCCCGAAATTTGAACTCGTCAAAATGTGACCAAAATTGGTATCTGAACTAATTTGTGTATGGCCAATCGAGTGGCGATCTCTAAATCGGGATTGCTCAGTACCAAACTTGGCCCCTTGTACACCCAAAATTTGACCTCGTCAGAATGTGACCAAAATTGATGTCTAAACGAATTCGAGTATGGCCAATTCAGTAGGGATCTCTAAGTCAGGACTGCTCACTCCAAAAATTTGGCCCCTTGGACATCCAAAGTTTGACCTCGTAAGAATGTGACCAAAATTGATGTCTAAACTAATTCGTGTATGGCCTATTCAGTGGGGATCTCCAAGTTGGGATTGCTCACTCCCAAAACTAGGCCCCTTGGACACCCAAAATTTGACTTCGTCAGTATGTGACCAAATTGGAGTCTAAACTAATTCGAGTATGGCATATTGAGTGGGAATCTCTAAGTCGGGATTGCTCACTACCAAAACTTGGCCCCTTGGACACCCAAAATTTGACCTCGTCAGAATGTGACCATAATTGATGTCTAAACTTATACGAGCATGGCCAATTCTGTGGGGATCTCTAAATCGGGATTGCCCACTAACAAAACTTGGCCCCTTGGACACCAAAAATTTGACCTCATCAGAATGTGACCAAAATTGATCTCTAAACTAATTCGAGTATGGCCAATTCAGTGCGGATCTCTAAGTCGGGATTGCTCACTCCAAAAATTTGGCACCTTGGACATCCAAAATTTCACCTCGTCAGAATGTGACCAAAATTGATGTCTAAACTTATACGAGTATGGCCAGTTCTGTGGGGTCTCTAAATCAGGATTGCCCACTACCAAAACTTGGCCCCTTGGACACGCAAAATTTGACCTCGTCAGAATGAGACCAAAATTGATGTCTAAACTAATTCTAGTATGGCCAATTCAGTGGGGATCTCTAAATCGGGATTGCTCACTATCAAAACTTGGCCCCTTGGACACCAAAAATTTGACCTCATCAGAATATGACCAAAATTGATCTCTAAACTAATTCGAGTATGGCCAATTCAGTGGGGATCTCTAAGTCGGGATTGCTCACTGCCAAAACTTGGCTCCTTGGACACCCAAAAGTTGACCTCGTCAGAATGTGAACAAAATTGATGTCTAAACTAATTCGAGTATGGCCAATTCAGTGGCGATCTCAAAGTCAGGACTGCTCACTCCAAAAATTTGGCACCTTGGACATCCAAAATTTCACCTCGTCAGAATGTGACCAAAATTGATGTCTTAACTAATTCAAGTATGGCATGTTCAGTCGGGATCTCTAAGTCGTGATTGCTCACTTCCAAACCTTGGCGCCATTGATACACAAAAATTTGACCTCGTAGAATGTGACCAAAATTGATGTCTAAACTAATTCGAGTATGGCCAATTCAGTGGCGATCTCAAAGTCAGGACTGCTCACTCCAAAAATTTGGCACCTTGGACATCCAAAATTTCACCTCGTCAGAATGTGACCAAAATTGATGTCTAAACTAATTCGAGTATGGCATGTTCAGTCGGGATCTCTAAGTCGTGATTGCTCACTTGCAAACCTTGGCGCCATTGATACACAAAAATTTGACCTCGTAGAATGTGACCAAAATTGATGTCGAAGCTTATTCGAGTATGGCCAATTCTGTGGAGATCTCTAATTCGGGATTGCCCACTACCAAAACTTGGCCACTTGGACACCCAAAATTTGACCTCGTCAGAATGAGACCAAAATTGATGTCTAAACTAATTCGAGTATGGCCAATTCAGTGGGGATCTCTAAATCGGGATTGCTCACTATCAAAACTTGGCCCCTTGGACACCCAAAAGTTGACCTCGTCAGAATGTGACCAAAATTGATGTCTAAACTAATTCGAGTATGGCCAATTCAGTGGGCATCTCAAAGTCAGAACTGCTCACTCCAAAAATTTGGCACCTTGGACATCCAAAATTTCACCTCGTCAGAATGTGACAAAATTGATGTCTAAACTATTTCGAGTATGGCCTGTTCAGTCGGGATCTCTAAGTCGTGATTGCTCACTTCCAAACCTTGGCGCCTTGGACACACAAAATTTGACCTCGTCAGAATGTGACCAAAATTGATGTCTAAACTTATTCGAGTATGGCCAATTCTGTGGGGATCTCTAAATCGGGATTGCCCACTACCAAAACTTGGCCCCTTGGACACCCAAAATTTGACCTCATCAGAATGTGACCAAAATTGATCTCTAAACTAATTCGAGTATGGCCAATTCAGTGGGGATCTCTAAGTCAGGACTGCTCACTCCAAAAATTTGGCACCTTGGACATCCAAAATTTCACCTCGTCAGAATGTGACCAAAATTGATGTCTAAACTAATTAGAGTATGGCCTGTTCAATGGGGATCTCTAAGTCGTGATTGCTCACTTCCAAACCTTGGCCCCTTGGACACCCAAAATTTGACCTCGTCAGAATGTGACCAAAATTGATGTCTAAACTTATACGAGTATGGCCAATTCTGTGTTGATCTCTAAATCTGGATTGCCGACTACCAAAACTTGACCCCTTGGACACCCAAAATTTGACCTCGTCAGAATGAGACCAAAATTGATGTCTAAACTAATTCGAGTATGGCCAATTCAGTGGGGATCTCTAATCGGGATTGCTCACTGTCAAAACTTGGCCCCTTGGACACCAAAAATTTGACCTCATCAGAATGTGACAAAAATTGATCTCTAAACTAATTCGAGTATGGCCAATTCAGTGGGGATCTCTACGTCGGGATTGCTCACTACCAAAACTTGGCTCCTTGCACACCCAAAAGTTGACCTCGTCAGAATGTGACCAAAATTGATGTCTAAACTAATTCGAGTATGTCCAATTCAGTGGGGATCTCAAAGTCAGGACTGCTCACTCCAAAAATTTGGCACCTTGGACATCCAAAATTTCACCTAGTCAGAATGTGACCAAAATTGATGTCTAAACTAATTCGAGTATGGCCTGTTCAGTCGGGATCTCTAAGTCGTGATTGCTCACTTCCAAACCTTGGCACCTTGGACACACAAAATTTGACCTTGTCAGAATGTGACCAAAATTGATGTCTAAACTTGTTCGAGTATGGCCAATTCTGTGGGGATCTCTAAATCGGGATTGCCCAATACCAAAACTTGGCCCCTTGGACACCTAAAATTTAACCTTGTCAGAATGTGACCAAAATTGATGTCTAAACTAATTCGAGTATGCCGAATTCAGTGGGGATTCTAAATCGGGATTGCTCACTACGAAAACTTGGCTCCTTGGACACCCAAAAGTTGACCTCGTCAGAATGTGACCAAAATTGATGTCTAAACTAATTCAAGTATGGCCTAATCAGAGGGATCTCTAATGATTGCTCTCTACCAAAACTTGGCCCCTTGGACACCAAAAATTTGACCCCATCAGAATGTGTCCAAAATTGGAGTCTAAACTAATTCGATTATGGCCAATTCAGTGGGGATCTCAAAGTCAGGACTGTTCACTCCAAAAATTTGGCACCTTGGACATCCAAAATTTCACCTCGTCAGAATGTGACCAAAATTGATGTCTAAACTAATTCGAGTATGGCTGTTCAGTGGGGATCTCTAAGTCGTGATTGCTCACTTCCAAACCTTGGCGCCATTGATACACAAAAATTTGACCTCGTAGAATGTGACCAAAATTGATGTCGAAGCTTATTCGAGTATGGCCAATTCTGTGGAGATCTCTAATTCGGGATTGCTCACTACCAAAACTTGGCCACTTGGACATCCAAAATTTCACCTCGTCAGAATGTGACCAAAATTGATGTCTAAACTAATTCGAGTATGGCCTGTTCAGTGGGATCTCTAAGTCGTGATTGCTCACTTCCAAACCTTGGCCCCTTGGACACCCAAAATTTGACCTCGTCAGAATGTGACCAAAATTGATGTCTAAACTTATACGAGTATGGCCAGTTCTGTGGGGTCTCTAAATCAGGATTGCCCACTACCAAAACTTGGCCACTTGGACACCCAAAATTTGACCTCGTCAGAATGAGACCAAAATTGATGTCTAAACTAATTCGTGTATGGCCAATTCAGTGGGGATCTCTAAATCGGGATTGCTCACTATCAAAACTTGGCCCCTTGGACACCCAAAAGTTGACCTCGTCAGAATGTGACCAATATTGATGTCTAAACTAATTCGAGTATGGCCAATTCAGTGGGCATCTCAAAGTCAGAACTGCTCACTCCAAAAATTTGGCACCTTGGACATCCAAAAATTCACCTCATCAGAATGTGACCAAAATTGATGTCTAAACTATTTCGAGTATGGCCTGTTCAGTCGGAATCTCTAAGTCGTGATTGCTCACTTCCAAACCTTGGCGCCTTGGACACACAAAATTTGACCTCGTCAGAATGTGACCAAAATTGATGTCTAAAATTATTCGAGTATGGCCAATTCTGTGGGGATCTCTAAATCAGGATTGCCCACTACCAAAACTTGGCCCCTTGGACACCCAAAATTTGACCTCATCAGAATGTGACCAAAATTGATCTCTAAACTAATTCGAGTATGGCCAATTCAGTGGGGATCTCTAAGTCAGGACTGCTCACTCCAAAAATTTGGCACCTTGGACATCCAAAATTTCACCTCGTCAGAATGTGACCAAAATTGATGTCTAAACTAATTAGAGTATGGCCTGTTCAATGGGGATCTCTAAGTCGTGATTGCTCACTTCCAAACCTTGGCCCCTTGGACACCCAAAATTTGACCTCGTCAGAATGTGACCAAAATTGATGTCTAAACTTATACGAGTATGGCCAATTCTGTGTTGATCTCTAAATCTGGATTGCCGACTACCAAAACTTGACCCCTTGGACACCCAAAATTTGACCTCGTCAGAATGAGACCAAAATTGATGTCTAAACTAATTCGAGTATGGCCAATTCAGTGGGGATCTCTAATCGGGATTGCTCACTATCAAAACTTGGCCCCTTGGACACCAAAAATTTGACCTCATCAGAATGTGACAAAAATTGATCTCTAAACTAATTCGAGTATGGCCAATTCAGTGGGGATCTCTACATCGGGATTGCTCACTACCAAAACTTGGCTCCTTGCACACCCAAAAGTTGACCTCGTCAGAATGTGACCAAAATTAATGTCTAAACTAATTCGAGTATGTCCAATTCAGTGGGGATCTCAAAGTCAGGACTGCTCACTCCAAAAATTTGGCACCTTGGACATCCAAAATTTCACCTAGTCAGAATGTGACCAAAATTGATGTCTAAACTTATTCGAGTATGGCCTGTTCAGTCGGGATCTCTCAGTCGTGATTGCTCACTTCCAAACCTTGGCACCTTGGACACACAAAATTTGACCTTGTCAGAATGTGACCAAAATTGATGTCTAAACTTGTTCGAGTATGGCCAATTCTGTGGGGATCTCTAAATCGGGATTGCCCAATACCAAAACTTGGCCCCTTGGACACCCAAAATTTAACCTTGTCAGAATGTGACCAAAATTGATGTCTAAACTAATTCGAGTATGGCCAATTCAGTGGCGATCTCAAAGTCAGGACTGCTCACTCCAAAAATTTGGCACCTTGGACATCCAAAATTTCACCTCGTCAGAATGTGACCAAAATTGATGTCTAAACTAATTCGAGTATGGCATGTTCAGTCGGGATCTCTAAGTCGTGATTGCTCACTTGCAAACCTTGGCGCCATTGATACACAAAAATTTGACCTCGTAGAATGTGACCAAAATTGATGTCGAAGCTTATTCGAGTATGGCCAATTCTGTGGAGATCTCTAATTCGGGATTGCCCACTACCAAAACTTGGCCACTTGGACACCCAAAATTTGACCTCGTCAGAATGAGACCAAAATTGATGTCTAAACTAATTCGAGTATGGCCAATTCAGTGGGGATCTCTAAATCGGGATTGCTCACTATCAAAACTTGGCCCCTTGGACACCCAAAAGTTGACCTCGTCAGAATGTGACCAAAATTGATGTCTAAACTAATTCGAGTATGGCCAATTCAGTGGGCATCTCAAAGTCAGAACTGCTCACTCCAAAAATTTGGCACCTTGGACATCCAAAATTTCACCTCGTCAGAATGTGACAAAATTGATGTCTAAACTATTTCGAGTATGGCCTGTTCAGTCGGGATCTCTAAGTCGTGATTGCTCACTTCCAAACCTTGGCGCCTTGGACACACAAAATTTGACCTCGTCAGAATGTGACCAAAATTGATGTCTAAACTTATTCGAGTATGGCCAATTCTGTGGGGATCTCTAAATCGGGATTGCCCACTACCAAAACTTGGCCACTTGGACACCCAAAATTTGACCTCATCAGAATGTGACCAAAATTGATCTCTAAACTAATTCGAGTATGGCCAATTCAGTGGGGATCTCTAAGTCAGGACTGCTCACTCCAAAAATTTGGCACCTTGGACATCCAAAATTTCACCTCGTCAGAATGTGACCAAAATTGATGTCTAAACTAATTAGAGTATGGCCTGTTCAATGGGGATCTCTAAGTCGTGATTGCTCACTTCCAAACCTTGGCCCCTTGGACACCCAAAATTTGACCTCGTCAGAATGTGACCAAAATTGATGTCTAAACTTATACGAGTATGGCCAATTCTGTGTTGATCTCTAAATCTGGATTGCCGACTACCAAAACTTGACCCCTTGGACAACCAAAATTTGACCTCGTCAGAATGAGACCAAAATTGATGTCTAAACTAATTCGAGTATGGCCAATTCAGTGGGGATCTCTAATCGGGATTGCTCACTGTCAAAACTTGGCCCCTTGGACACCAAAAATTTGACCTCATCAGAATGTGACAAAAATTGATCTCTAAACTAATTCGAGTATGGCCAATTCAGTGGGGATCTCTACGTCGGGATTGCTCACTACCAAAACTTGGCTCCTTGCACACCCAAAAGTTGACCTCGTCAGAATGTGACCAAAACTGATGTCTAAACTAATTCGAGTATGTCCAATTCAGTGGGGATCTCAAAGTCAGGACTGCTCACTCCAAAAATTTGGCACCTTGGACATCCAAAATTTCACCTAGTCAGAATGTGACCAAAATTGATGTCTAAACTAATTCGAGTATGGCCTGTTCAGTCGGGATCTCTAAGTCGTGATTGCTCACTTCCAAACCTTGGCACCTTGGACACACAAAATTTGACCTTGTCAGAATGTGACCAAAATTGATGTCTAAACTTGTTCGAGTATGGCCAATTCTGTGGGGATCTCTAAATCGGGATTGCCCAATACCAAAACTTGGCCCCTTGGACACCTAAAATTTAACCTTGTCAGAATGTGACCAAAATTGATGTCTAAACTAATTCGAGTATGCCGAATTCAGTGGGGATTCTAAATCGGGATTGCTCACTACGAAAACTTGGCTCCTTGGACACCCAAAAGTTGACCTCGTCAGAATGTGACCAAAATTGATGTCTAAACTAATTCAAGTATGGCCTAATCAGTGGGATCTCTAATGATTGCTCTCTACCAAAACTTGGCCCCTTGGACACCAAAAATTTGACCCCATCAGAATGTGTCCAAAATTGGAGTCTAAACTAATTCGATTATGGCCAATTCAGTGGGGATCTCAAAGTCAGGACTGTTCACTCCAAAAATTTGGCACCTTGGACATCCAAAATTTCACCTCGTCAGAATGTGACCAAAATTGATGTCTAAACTAATTCGAGTATGGCTGTTCAGTGGGGATCTCTAAGTCGTGATTGCTCACTTCCAAACCTTGGCCCCTTGGACACCCAAAATTTGACCTCGTCAGAATGTGACCAAAATTGATGTCTAAACTTATACGAGTATGGCCAATTCTGTGTTGATCTATAAATCGGGATTGCCCACTACCAAAACTTGGCCCCTTGGAAATCCAAAATTTGACCTCGTCAGAATGAGACCAAAATTGATGTCTAAACTAGTTCGATTATGGCCAATTCAGTGGTGATCTCAAAATCGGGATTGCCCTCTACCAAAACTTGGCCCCTTGGACACCCAAAATTTAACCTTGTAAGAATGTGGCCAAAATTGATGTCTAAACTAATTTGAGTATGGCCCATTGAGTGGGGATCTCTAAATCGGAATTGCTCACTATCAAAACTGTGCCCCTTGGACATCCAAAATTTGACCTCGTCAGAATGTGGCCAAAATTGATGTCTAAACTAACTCGAGTATGCCAAATTCAGTGGGGATTCTAAATCGCGATTGCTCACTTCCAAACCTTGGCCCCTTGGACACCCAAAATTTGACCTCGTCAGAATGTGACCAAAATTGATGTCTAAACTTATACGAGTATGGCCAATTCTGTGTTGATCTATAAATCGGGATTGCCCACTACCAAAACTTGGCCCCTTGGAAATCCAAAATTTGACCTCGTCAGAATGAGACCAAAATTGATGTCTAAACTAATTCGATTATGGCCAATTCTGTGGGGATCTCTAAGTCAGGATTGCTCACTACCAAAACTTGGCCCCTTGTACACCCAAAATTTGACCTTGTCAGAAGGTAACCAAAATGGATGTATAAATGGATGTATGGCCAATTCAGTGGGGATCTCTAAGTCAGGATTGCTCACTCCCAAAATTTGGCCCCTTGGACAACCAAAATTTGACCTTGTCAGAATGTTACAAAAATTGATGTCTAAACTAATTCATATATGGCCTTTTCAGTGGGAATCTCTAAGTCATGACTGCTCACTCCAAAAATTTGGCCCCTTGGACACAGAAAATTTGACTTCAGAAAGTGACCAAAACTGGAGTCTAAACTAATTCGAGTATTGCCAATTCAGTGGGGATCTCTAAGTCGCAATTGCTCACTCCCAAAATTTGGCCCCTTGGACATCCAAAATTTGCCTCGTCAGAAAGCGACCAAAATTGATGTCTAAACTTGTTCGATTATGGCCAATTCAGTGGTGATCTCTAAATCGGGATTGCTCACTACCAAAACATGGCCCCTTGGACACTCAAAATTTGACCTCATCATAATATGACCAAAATTGATGTCTAAACTAATTTGAGTATCGCCAATTAAGTGGGGATATCTAAATCGGGATTGCTCACTACCAAAACTTGGCCCCTTGTACACCCAAAATTTGACCTCGTCAGAATGTGACCTAAATTAGAGTTGAAACTAATTCGAGTATGGCCAATTAGGTGGGATCTCTAAGTCGGGATTGCTCACTCCCGAAATTTAGCCCCTTGGACACCCAAAATTTGCCGCGTCAGAAAGGGACCAAAATTGATGCCTAGACTAACTCGATTATGGCCAATTCTGTGGGGATCTCTAAATCGGGATTGCTCACTTCCAAAACTTGGCCACTTGTACACCCAAAATTTGACCTTGTCAGAAGGTGACCGAAATGGATGTCTAAACTAATTCGAGATGGCCAATTCAGTGGGGATCTCTATGTCAGGATTGCTCCTCCCAAAATTTGGCCCCTTGGACAACCAAAATTTGACCTCGTCAGAATGTTACCAAAATTGATGTCTAAACTAATTCATATATGGCCTATTCAGCGGGGATATCTAAGTCAGTACTGCTCACTCCAAAAATTTGGCCCCTTGGACATCCAAAATTTGACCTCATGAGAATGTGACCAAAAATTGATCTCTAAAGTAATTCGAGTATGGCCAATTCATTGCGGATCTCTAAGTCGGGATTGCTCACTACCAAATCTTGGCTCCTTGGACACCCAAAAGTTGACCTCGTAAGAATGTGACCAAAATTGATGTCTAAACTAATTTGAGTATGGCCTATTCAGTGGGGATCTCTAAATCGGGATTGCTCAGTACCAAACTTGGCCCCTTGTACACCCAAAAGTTGACCTCGTCAGAATGTGACCAAAATTGATGTCTAAACTAATTCGAGTATGGCCAATTCTGTGTTGATCTATAAATCGGGATTGCCCACTACCAAAACTTGGCCCCTTGGAAATCCAAAATTTGACCTCGTCAGAATGAGACCAAAATTGATGTCTAAACTAGTTCGATTATGGCCAATTCAGTGGTGATCTCAAAATCGGGATTGCCCTCTACCAAAACTTGGCCCCTTGGACACCCAAAATTTAACCTTGTAAGAATGTGGCCAAAATTGATGTCTAAACTAATTTGAGTATGGCCCATTGAGTGGGGATCTCTAAATCGGAATTGCTCACTATCAAAACTGTGCCCCTTGGACACCCAAAATTTGACCTCGTCAGAATGTGGCCAAAATTGATGTCTAAACTAACTCGAGTATGCCAAATTCAGTGGGGATTCTAAATCCCGATTGCTCACTTCCAAACCTTGGCCCCTTGGACACCCAAAATTTGACCTCGTCAGAATGTGACCAAAATTGATGTCTAAACTTATACGAGTATGGCCAATTCTGTGTTGATCTATAAATCGGGATTGCCCACTACCAAAACTTGGCCCCTTGGAAATCCAAAATTTGACCTCGTCAGGATGAGACCAAAATTGATGTCTAAACTAATTCGATTATGGCCAATTCTGTGGGGATCTCTAAGTCAGGATTGCTCACTACCAAAACTTGGCCCCTTGTACACCCAAAATTTGACTTGTCAGAAGGTAACCAAAATGGATGTATAAATGGATGTATGGCCAATTCAGTGGGGATCTCTAAGTCAGGATTGCTCACTCCCAAAATTTGGCCCCTTGGACAACCAAAATTTGACCTTGTCAGAATGTTACCAAAATTGATGTCTAAACTAATTCATATATGGCCTTTTCAGTGGGAATCTCTAAGTCATGACTGCTCACTCCAAAAATTTGGCCCCTTGGACACAGAAAATTTGACTTCAGAAAGTGACCAAAACTGGAGTCTAAACTAATTTGAGTATTGCCAATTCAGTGGGGATCTCTAAGTCGCAATTGCTCACTCCCAAAATTTGGCCCCTTGGACATCCAAAATTTGCCTCGTCAGAAAGCGACCAAAATTGATGTCTAAACTTGTTCGATTATGGCCAATTCAATGGTGATCTCTAAATCGGGATTGCTCACTACCAAAACATGGCCCCTTGGACACTCAAAATTTGACCTCATCATAATATGACCAAAATTGATGTCTAAACTAATTTGAGTATCGCCAATTCAGTGGGGATATCTAAATCGGGATTGCTCACTACCAAAACTTGGCCCCTTGTACACCCAAAATTTGACCTCGTCAGAATGTGACCTAAATTAGAGTTGAAACTAATTCGAGTATGGCCAATTAGGTGGGATCTCTAAGTCGGGATTGCTCACTCCCAAAATTTAGCCCCTTGGACACCCAAAATTTGCCGCGTCAGAAAGGGACCAAAATTGATGCCTAGACTAACTCGATTATGGCCAATTCTGTGGGGATCTCTAAATCGGGATTGCTCACTTCCAAAACTTGGCCCCTTGTACACCCAAAATTTGACCTTGTCAGAAGGTGACCGAAATGGATGTCTAAACTAATTCGAGATGGCCAATTCAGTGGGGATCTCTATGTCAGGATTGCTCCTCCCAAAATTTGGCCCCTTGGACAACCAAAATTTGACCTTGTCAGAATGTTACCAAAATTGATGTCTAAACTAATTCATATATGGCCTATTCAGCGGGGATATCTAAGTCAGTACTGCTCACTCCAAAAATTTGGCCCCTTGGACATCCAAAATTTCACCTCATCAGAATGTGACCAAAATTGATGTCAAAACTAATTCGAGTATGGCCTGTTCAGTGGGGATCTCTAAGTCGTGGTTGCTCACTTCCAAACCTTGGCCCCTTGGACACCCAAAATTTGACCTCATGAGAATGTGACCAAAAATTGATCTCTAAAGTAATTCGAGTATGGCCAATTCATTGGGGATCTCTAAGTCGGGATTGCTCACTACCAAATCTTGGCTCCTTGGACACCCAAAAGTTGACCTCGTAAGAATGTGACCAAAATTGATGTCTAAACTAATTTGAGTATGGCCTATTCAGTGGGGATCTCTAAATCGGGATTGCTCAGTACCAAACTTGGCCCCTTGTACACCCAAAAGTTGACCTCGTCAGAATGTGACCAAAATTGATGTCTAAACTAATTCGAGTATGTCCAATTCAGTGGGGATCTCAAAGTCAGGACTGCTCACTCCAAAAATTTGGCACCTTGGACATCCAAAATTTCACCTAGTCAGAATGTGACCAAAATTGATGTCTAAACTAATTCGAGTATGGCCAATTCAGTGGGGATCTCTAAGTCAGGACTGCTCACTCCAAAAATTTGGCACCTTGGACATCCAAAATCTCACCTTGTCAGAATGTGACCAAAATTGATGTCTAAACTAATTCGAGTATGGCCTGTTCAGTGGGGATCTCTAAGTCGTGATTGCTCACTTCCAAACCTTGGACCCTTGGACACCCAAAATTTGACCTCGTGAGAATGTGACCAAAATTGATGTCTAAATTTATACGAGTATGGCCAGTTCTGTGGGGATCTCTAAATCAGGATTGCCCACTACCAAAACTTGGCCCCTTGGACACCCAAAATTTAACCTTGTCAGAATGTGACCAAAATTGATGTCTAAACTAATTCGAGTATGCCGAATTCAGTGGGGATTCTAAATCGGGATTGCTCACTACGAAAACTTGGCTCCTTGGACACCCAAAAGTTGACCTCGTCAGAATGTGACCAAAATTGATGTCTAAACTAATTCAAGTATGGCCTAATCAGTGGGATCTCTAATGATTGCTCTCTACCAAAACTTGGCCCCTTGGACACCCAAAATTTGACCTTGTCAGAAGGTGACCGAAATGGATGTCTAAACTAATTCGAGATGGCCAATTCAGTGGGGATCTCTATGTCAGGATTGCTCCTCCCAAAATTTGGCCCCTTGGACAACCAAAATTTGACCTTGTCAGAATGTTACCAAAATTGATGTCTAAACTAATTCATATATGGCCTATTCAGCGGGGATATCTAAGTCAGTACTGCTCACTCCAAAAATTTGGCCCCTTGGACATCCAAAATTTGACCTCATGAGAATGTGACCAAAAATTGATCTCTAAAGTAATTCGAGTATGGCCAATTCATTGCGGATCTCTAAGTCGGGATTGCTCACTACCAAATCTTGGCTCCTTGGACACCCAAAAGTTGACCTCGTAAGAATGTGACCAAAATTGATGTCTAAACTAATTTGAGTATGGCCTATTCAGTGGGGATCTCTAAATCGGGATTGCTCAGTACCAAACTTGGCCCCTTGTACACCCAAAAGTTGACCTCGTCAGAATGTGACCAAAATTGATGTCTAAACTAATTCGAGTATGGCCAATTCTGTGTTGATCTATAAATCGGGATTGCCCACTACCAAAACTTGGCCCCTTGGAAATCCAAAATTTGACCTCGTCAGAATGAGACCAAAATTGATGTCTAAACTAGTTCGATTATGGCCAATTCAGTGGTGATCTCAAATTCGGGATTGCCCTCTACCAAAACTTGGCCCCTTGGACACCCAAAATTTAACCTTGTAAGAATGTGGCCAAAATTGATGTCTAAACTAATTTGAGTATGGCCCATTGAGTGGGGATCTCTAAATCGGAATTGCTCACTATCAAAACTGTGCCCCTTGGACACCCAAAATTTGACCTCGTCAGAATGTGGCCAAAATTGATGTCTAAACTAACTCGAGTATGCCAAATTCAGTGGGGATTCTAAATCGCGATTGCTCACTTCCAAACCTTGGCCCCTTGGACACCCAAAATTTGACCTCGTCAGAATGTGACCAAAATTGATGTCTAAACTTATACGAGTATGGCCAATTCTGTGTTGATCTATAAATCGGGATTGCCCACTACCAAAACTTGGCCCCTTGGAAATCCAAAATTTGACCTCGTCAGAATGAGACCAAAATTGATGTCTAAACTAATTCGATTATGGCCAATTCTGTGGGGATCTCTAAGTCAGGATTGCTCACTACCAAAACTTGGCCCCTTGTACACCCAAAATTTGACTTGTCAGAAGGTAACCAAAATGGATGTATAAATGGATGTATGGCCAATTCAGTGGGGATCTCTAAGTCAGGATTGCTCACTCCCAAAATTTGGCCCCTTGGACAACCAAAATTTGACCTTGTCAGAATGTTACCAAAATTGATGTCTAAACTAATTCATATATGGCCTATTCAGTGGGAATCTCTAAGTCATGACTGCTCACTCCAAAAATTTGGCCCCTTGGACACAGAAAATTTGACTTCAGAAAGTGACCAAAACTGGAGTCTAAACTAATTCGAGTATTGCCAATTCAGTGGGGATCTCTAAGTCGCAATTGCTCACTCCCAAAATTTGGCCCCTTGGACATCCAAAATTTGCCTCGTCAGAAAGCGACCAAAATTGATGTCTAAACTTGTTCGATTATGGCCAATTCAATGGTGATCTCTAAATCGGGATTGCTCACTACCAAAACATGGCCCCTTGGACACTCAAAATTTGACCTCATCATAATATGACCAAAATTGATGTCTAAACTAATTTGAGTATCGCCAATTCAGTGGGGATATCTAAATCGGGATTGCTCACTACCAAAACTTGGCCCCTTGTACACCCAAAATTTGACCTCGTCAGAATGTGACCTAAATTAGAGTTGAAACTAATTCGAGTATGGCCAATTAGGTGGGATCTCTAAGTCGGGATTGCTCACTCCCAAAATTTAGCCCCTTGGACACCCAAAATTTGCCGCGTCAGAAAGGGACCAAAATTGATGCCTAGACTAACTCGATTATGGCCAATTCTGTGGGGATCTCTAAATCGGGATTGCTCACTTCCAAAACTTGGCCCCTTGTACACCCAAAATTTGACCTTGTCAGAAGGTGACCGAAATGGATGTCTAAACTAATTCGAGATGGCCAATTCAGTGGGGATCTCTATGTCAGGATTGCTCCTCCCAAAATTTGGCCCCTTGGACAACCAAAATTTGACCTTGTCAGAATGTTACCAAAATTGATGTCTAAACTAATTCATATATGGCCTATTCAGCGGGGATATCTAAGTCAGTACTGCTCACTCCAAAAATTTGGCCCCTTGGACATCCAAAATTTCACCTCATCAGAATGTGACCAAAATTGATGTCAAAACTAATTCGAGTATGGCCTGTTCAGTGGGGATCTCTAAGTCGTGGTTGCTCACTTCCAAACCTTGGCCCCTTGGACACCCAAAATTTGACCTCATGAGAATGTGACCAAAAATTGATCTCTAAAGTAATTCGAGTATGGCCAATTCATTGGGGATCTCTAAGTCGGGATTGCTCACTACCAAATCTTGGCTCCTTGGACACCCAAAAGTTGACCTCGTAAGAATGTGACCAAAATTGATGTCTAAACTAATTTGAGTATGGCCTATTCAGTGGGGATCTCTAAATCGGGATTGCTCAGTACCAAACTTGGCCCCTTGTACACCCAAAAGTTGACCTCGTCAGAATGTGACCAAAATTGATGTCTAAACTAATTCGAGTATGTCCAATTCAGTGGGGATCTCAAAGTCAGGACTGCTCACTCCAAAAATTTGGCACCTTGGACATCCAAAATTTCACCTAGTCAGAATGTGACCAAAATTGATGTCTAAACTAATTCGAGTATGGCCAATTCAGTGGGGATCTCTAAGTCAGGACTGCTCACTCCAAAAATTTGGCACCTTGGACATCCAAAATCTCACCTTGTCAGAATGTGACCAAAATTGATGTCTAAACTAATTCGAGTATGGCCTGTTCAGTGGGGATCTCTAAGTCGTGATTGCTCACTTCCAAACCTTGGACCCTTGGACACCCAAAATTTGACCTCGTGAGAATGTGACCAAAATTGATGTCTAAATTTATACGAGTATGGCCAGTTCTGTGGGGATCTCTAAATCAGGATTGCCCACTACCAAAACTTGGCCCCTTGGACACCCAAAATTTAACCTTGTCAGAATGTGACCAAAATTGATGTCTAAACTAATTCGAGTATGCCGAATTCAGTGGGGATTCTAAATCGGGATTGCTCACTACGAAAACTTGGCTCCTTGGACACCCAAAAGTTGACCTCGTCAGAATGTGACCAAAATTGATGTCTAAACTAATTCAAGTATGGCCTAATCAGTGGGATCTCTAATGATTGCTCTCTACCAAAACTTGGCCCCTTGGACACCAAAAATTTGACCCCATCAGAATGTGACCAAATTGGAGTCTAAACTAATTCGAGTATGGCCAATTCAGTGGGGATCTCTAAGTCAGGACTGCTCACTCCAAAAATTTGGCACCTTGGACATCCAAAATCTCACCTTGTCAGAATGTGACCAAAATTGATGTCTAAACTAATTAGAGTATGGCCTGTTCAATGGGGATCTCTAAGTCGTGATTGCTCACTTCCAAACCTTGGCCCCTTGGACACCCAAAATTTGACCTCGTCAGAATGTGACCAAAATTGATGTCTAAACTTATACGAGTATGGCCAATTCTGTGTTGATCTCTAAATCTGGATTGCCCACTACCAAAACTTGGCCCCTTGGAGACCCAAAATTTGACCTCGTCAGAATGAGACCAAAATTGATGTCTAAACTAATTCGAGTATGGCCAATTCAGTGGGGATCTCTAAATCGGGATTGCTCACTATCAAAACTTGGCCCCTTGGACACCAAAAATTTGACCTCATCAGAATATGACCAAAATTGATCTCTAAACTAATTCGAGTATGGCCAATTCAGTGGGGATCTCTAAGTCTGGATTGCACACTACCAAAACTTGGCTCCTTGGACACCAAAAAGTTGACCTCGTCAGAATTTGAACAAAATTGATGTCTAAACTAATTCGAGTATGGCCAATTCAGTGGGGATCTCAAATTCAGGAATGCTCACCCCAAAAATTTGGCACCTTGGACATCCAAAATTTCACCTCGTCAGAATGTGACCAAAATTGATGTCTAAACTAATTCGACTATGGCCTGTTCAGTCGGGATCTCTAAGTCGTGATTGCTCACTTCCATACCTTGGCGCCTTGGATACACAAAAATTTGACCTCGTAGAATGTGACCAAAATTGATGTCGAAGCTTATTCGAGTATGGCCAATTCTGTGGAGATCCCTAATTCGGGATTGCCCACTACCAAAACTTGGCCACTTGGACACCCAAAATTTGACCTCGTCAGAATGAGACCAAAATTGATGTCTAAACTAATTTGAGTCTGGCCAATTAAGTGGGGATCTCTAAATCGGGATTGCTCACTATCAAAACTTGGCTCCTTGGACACCCAAAAGTTGACCTCGTCAGAATGTGACCAAAATTGATGTCTAAACTAATTCGAGTATGGCCCATTCAGTGGGGATCTCTAAGTCAGGACTGCTCACTCCAAAAATTTGGCACCTTGGACAACCAAAATTTCACCTCGTCAGAATGTGACCAAGATTGATGTCTAAACTAATTCAAGTATGGCCTAATCAGTGGGATCTCTAATGATTGCTCTCTACCAAAACTTGGCCCCTTGGACACCAAAAATTTGACCCCATCAGAATGTGTCCAAAATTGGAGTCTAAACTAATTCGAATATGGCCAATTCAGTGGGGATCTCAAAGTCAGGACTGTTCACTCCAAAAATTTGGCACCTTGGACATCCAAAATTTCACCTCGTCAGAATGTGACCAAAATTGATGTCTAAACTAATTCGAGTATGGCTGTTCAGTGGGGATCTCTAAGTCGTGATTGCTCACTTCCAAACCTTGGCCCCTTGGACACCCAAAATTTGACCTCGTCAGAATGTGACCAAAATTGATGTCTAAACTTATACGAGTATGGCCAATTCTGTGTTGATCTATAAATCGGGATTGCCCACTACCAAAACTTGGCCCCTTGGAAATCCAAAATTTGACCTCGTCAGAATGAGACCAAAATTGATGTCTAAACTAGTTCGATTATGGCCAATTCAGTGGTGATCTCAAAATCGGGATTGCCCTCTACCAAAACTTGGCCCCTTGGACACCCAAAATTTAACCTTGTAAGAATGTGGCCAAAATTGATGTCTAAACTAATTTGAGTATGGCCCATTGAGTGGGGATCTCTAAATCGGAATTGCTCACTATCAAAACTGTGCCCCTTGGACATCCAAAATTTGACCTCGTCAGAATGTGGCCAAAATTGATGTCTAAACTAACTCGAGTATGCCAAATTCAGTGGGGATTCTAAATCGCGATTGCTTACTTCCAAACCTTGGCCCCTTGGACACCCAAAATTTGACCTCGTCAGAATGTGACCAAAATTGATGTCTAAACTTATACGAGTATGGCCAATTCTGTGTTGATCTATAAATCGGGATTGCCCACTACCAAAACTTGGCCCCTTGGAAATCCAAAATTTGACCTCGTCAGAATGAGACCAAAATTGATGTCTAAACTAATTCGATTATGGCCAATTCTGTGGGGATCTCTAAGTCAGGATTGCTCACTACCAAAACTTGGCCCCTTGTACACCCAAAATTTGACCTTGTCAGAAGGTAACCAAAATGGATGTATAAATGGATGTATGGCCAATTCAGTGGGGATCTCTAAGTCAGGATTGCTCACTCCCAAAATTTGGCCCCTTGGACAACCAAAATTTGACCTTGTCAGAATGTTACCAAAATTGATGTCTAAACTAATTCATATATGGCCTTTTCAGTGGGAATCTCTAAGTCATGACTGCTCACTCCAAAAATTTGGCCCCTTGGACACAGAAAATTTGACTTCAGAAAGTGACCAAAACTGGAGTCTAAACTAATTCGAGTATTGCCAATTCAGTGGGGATCTCTAAGTCGCAATTGCTCACTCCCAAAATTTGGCCCCTTGGACATCCAAAATTTGCCTCGTCAGAAAGCGACCAAAATTGATGTCTAAACTTGTTCGATTATGGCCAATTCAGTGGTGATCTCTAAATCGGGATTGCTCACTACCAAAACATGGCCCCTTGGACACTCAAAATTTGACCTCATCATAATATGACCAAAATTGATGTCTAAACTAATTTGAGTATCGCCAATTCAGTGGGGATATCTAAATCGGGATTGCTCACTACCAAAACTTGGCCCCTTGTACACCCAAAATTTGACCTCGTCAGAATGTGACCTAAATTAGAGTTGAAACTAATTCGAGTATGGCCAATTAGGTGGGATCTCTAAGTCGGGATTGCTCACTCCCGAAATTTAGCCCCTTGGACACCCAAAATTTGCCGCGTCAGAAAGGGACCAAAATTGATGCCTAGACTAACTCGATTATGGCCAATTCTGTGGGGATCTCTAAATCGGGATTGCTCACTTCCAAAACTTGGCCCCTTGTACACCCAAAATTTGACCTTGTCAGAAGGTGACCGAAATGGATGTCTAAACTAATTCGAGATGGCCAATTCAGTGGGGATCTCTATGTCAGGATTGCTCCTCCCAAAATTTGGCCCCTTGGACAACCAAAATTTGACCTTGTCAGAATGTTACCAAAATTGATGTCTAAACTAATTCATATATGGCCTATTCAGCGGGGATATCTAAGTCAGTACTGCTCACTCCAAAAATTTGGCCCCTTGGACATCCAAAATTTCACCTCATCAGAATGTGACCAAAATTGATGTCAAAACTAATTCGAGTATGGCCTGTTCAGTGGGGATCTCTAAGTCGTGGTTGCTCACTTCCAAAACTTGGCCCCTTGGACACCCAAAATTTGACCTCATGAGAATGTGACCAAAAATTGATCTCTAAAGTAATTCGAGTATGGCCAATTCATTGGGGATCTCTAAGTCGGGATTGCTCACTACCAAATCTTGGCTCCTTGGACACCCAAAAGTTGACCTCGTAAGAATGTGACCAAAATTGATGTCTAAACTAATTTGAGTATGGCCTATTCAGTGGGGATCTCTAAATCGGGATTGCTCAGTACCAAACTTGGCCCCTTGTACACCCAAAAGTTGACCTCGTCAGAATGTGACCAAAATTGATGTCTAAACTAATTCGAGTATGGCCAATTCTGTGTTGATCTATAAATCGGGATTGCCCACTACCAAAACTTGGCCCCTTGGAAATCCAAATTTTGACCTCGTCAGAATGAGACCAAAATTGATGTCTAAACTAGTTCGATTATGGCCAATTCAGTGGTGATCTCAAAATCGGGATTGCCCTCTACCAAAACTTGGCCCCTTGGACACCCAAAATTTAACCTTGTAAGAATGTGGCCAAAATTGATGTCTAAACTAATTTGAGTATGGCCCATTGAGTGGGGATCTCTAAATCGGAATTGCTCACTATCAAAACTGTGCCCCTTGGACACCCAAAATTTGACCTCGTCAGAATGTGGCCAAAATTGATGTCTAAACTAACTCGAGTATGCCAAATTCAGTGGGGATTCTAAATCGCGATTGCTCACTTCCAAACCTTGGCCCCTTGGTCACCCAAAATTTGACCTCGTCAGAATGTGACCAAAATTGATGTCTAAACTTATACGAGTATGGCCAATTCTGTGTTGATCTATAAATCGGGATTGCCCACTACCAAAACTTGGCCCCTTGGAAATCCAAAATTTGACCTCGTCAGAATGAGACCAAAATTGATGTCTAAACTAATTCGATTATGGCCAATTCTGTGGGGATCTCTAAGTCAGGATTGCTCACTACCAAAACTTGGCCCCTTGTACACCCAAAATTTGACTTGTCAGAAGGTAACCAAAATGAATGTATAAATGGATGTATGGCCAATTCAGTGGGGATCTCTAAGTCAGGATTGCTCACTCCCAAAATTTGGCCCCTTGGGCAACCAAAATTTGACCTTGTCAGAATGTTACCAAAATTGATGTCTAAACTAATTCATATATGGCCTTTTCAGTGGGAATCTCTAAGTCATGACTGCTCACTCCAAAAATTTGGCCCCTTGGACACAGAAAATTTGACTTCAGAAAGTGACCAAAACTGGAGTCTAAACTAATTCGAGTATTGCCAATTCAGTGGGGATCTCTAAGTCGCAATTGCTCACTCCCAAAATTTGGCCCCTTGGACATCCAAAATTTGCCTCGTCAGAAAGCGACCAAAATTGATGTCTAAACTTGTTCGATTATGGCCAATTCAGTGGTGATCTCTAAATCGGGATTGCTCACTACCAAAACATGGCCCCTTGGACACTCAAAATTTGACCTCATCATAATATGACCAAAATTGATGTCTAAACTAATTTGAGTATCGCCAATTCAGTGGGGATATCTAAATCGGGATTGCTCACTACCAAAACTTGGCCCCTTGTACACCCAAAATTTGACCTCGTCAGAATGTGACCTAAATTAGAGTTGAAACTAATTCGAGTATGGCCAATTAGGTGGGATCTCTAAGTCGGGATTGCTCACTCCCAAAATTTAGCCCCTTGGACACCCAAAATTTGCCGCGTCAGAAAGGGACCAAAATTGATGCCTAGACTAACTCGATTATGGCCAATTCTGTGGGGATCTCTAAATCGGGATTGCTCACTTCCAAAACTTGGCCCCTTGTACACCCAAAATTTGACCTTGTCAGAAGGTGACCGAAATGGATGTCTAAACTAATTCGAGATGGCCAATTCAGTGGGGATCTCTATGTCAGGATTGCTCCTCCCAAAATTTGGCCCCTTGGACAACCAAAATTTGACCTTGTCAGAATGTTACCAAAATTGATGTCTAAACTAATTCATATATGGCCTATTCAGCGGGGATATCTAAGTCAGTACTGCTCACTCCAAAAATTTGGCCCCTTGGACATCCAAAATTTCACCTCATCAGAATGTGACCAAAATTGATGTCAAAACTAATTCGAGTATGGCCTGTTCAGTGGGGATCTCTAAGTCGTGGTTGCTCACTTCCAAACCTTGGCCCCTTGGACACCCAAAATTTGACCTCATGAGAATGTGACCAAAAATTGATCTCTAAAGTAATTCGAGTATGGCCAATTCATTGGGGATCTCTAAGTCGGGATTGCTCACTACCAAATCTTGGCTCCTTGGACACCCAAAAGTTGACCTCGTAAGAATGTGACCAAAATTGATGTCTAAACTAATTTGAGTATGGCCTATTCAGTGGGGATCTCTAAATCGGGATTGCTCAGTACCAAACTTGGCCCCTTGTACACCCAAAAGTTGACCTCGTCAGAATGTGACCAAAATTGATGTCTAAACTAATTCGAGTATGTCCAATTCAGTGGGGATCTCAAAGTCAGGACTGCTCACTCCAAAAATTTGGCACCTTGGACATCCAAAATTTCACCTAGTCAGAATGTGACCAAAATTGATGTCTAAACTAATTCGAGTATGGCCAATTCAGTGGGGATCTCTAAGTCAGGACTGCTCACTCCAAAAATTTGGCACCTTGGACATCCAAAATCTCACCTTGTCAGAATGTGACCAAAATTGATGTCTAAACTAATTCGAGTATGGCCTGTTCAGTGGGGATCTCTAAGTCGTGATTGCTCACTTCCAAACCTTGGCCCCTTGGACACCCAAAATTTGACCTCGTGAGAATGTGACCAAAATTGATGTCTAAATTTATACGAGTATGGCCAGTTCTGTGGGGATCTCTAAATCAGGATTGCCCACTACAAAAACTTGGCCCCTTGGACACCCAAAATTTAACCTTGTCAGAATGTGACCAAAATTGATGTCTAAACTAATTCGAGTATGCCGAATTCAGTGGGGATTCTAAATCGGGATTGCTCACTACGAAAACTTGGCTCCTTGGACACCCAAAAGTTGACCTCGTCAGAATGTGACCAAAATTGATGTCTAAACTAATTCAAGTATGGCCTAATCAGTGGGATCTCTAATGATTGCTCTCTACCAAAACTTGGCCCCTTGGACACCAAAAATTTGACCCCATCAGAATGTGACCAAATTGGAGTCTAAACTAATTCGAGTATGGCCAATTCAGTGGGGATCTCTAAGTCAGGACTGCTCACTCCAAAAATTTGGCACCTTGGACATCCAAAATCTCACCTTGTCAGAATGTGACCAAAATTGATGTCTAAACTAATTAGAGTATGGCCTGTTCAATGGGGATCTCTAAGTCGTGATTGCTCACTTCCAAACCTTGGCCCCTTGGACACCCAAAATTTGACCTCGTCAGAATGTGACCAAAATTGATGTCTAAACTTATACGAGTATAGCCAATTCTGTGTTGATCTCTAAATCTGGATTGCCCACTACCAAAACTTGGCCCCTTGGAGACCCAAAATTTGACCTCGTCAGAATGAGACCAAAATTGATGTCTAAACTAATTCGAGTATGGCCAATTCAGTGGGGATCTCTAAATCGGGATTGCTCACTATCAAAACTTGGCCCCTTGGACACCAAAAATTTGACCTCATCAGAATATGACCAAAATTGATCTCTAAACTAATTCGAGTATGGCCAATTCAGTGGGGATCTCTAAGTCTGGATTGCACACTACCAAAACTTGGCTCCTTGCACACCCAAAAGTTGACCTCGTCAGAATGTGACCAAAATTGATGTCTAAACTAATTCGAGTATGTCCAATTCAGTGGGGATCTCAAAGTCAGGACTGCTCACTCCAAAAATTTGGCACCTTGGACATCCAAAATTTCACCTAGTCAGAATGTGACCAAAATTGATGTCTAAACTAATTCGAGTATGGCCTGTTCAGTCGGGATCTCTAAGTCGTGATTGCTCACTTCCAAACCTTGGCCCCTTGGACACCCAAAATTTGACCTCGTCAGAATGTGACCAAAATTGATGTCTAAACTTATACGAGTATGGCCAATTCTGTGTTGATCTCTAAATCTGGATTGCCCACTACCAAAACTTGGCCCCTTGGACACCCAAAATTTGACCTCGTCAGAATGAGACCAAAATTGATGTCTAAACTAATTCGAGTATGGCCAATTCAGTGGGGATCTCTAAATCGGGATTGCTCACTATCAAAACTTGGCCCCTTGGACACCAAAAATTTGACCTCATCAGAATGTGACAAAAATTGATCTCTAAACTAATTCGAGTATGGCCAATTCAGTGGGGATCTCTACGTCGGGATTGCTCACTACCAAAACTTGGCTCCTTGCACACCCAAAAGTTGACCTCGTCAGAATGTGACCAAAATTGATGTCTAAACTAATTCGAGTATGTCCAATTCAGTGGGGATCTCAAAGTCAGGACTGCTCACTCCAAAAATTTGGCACCTTGGACATCCAAAATTTCACCTAGTCAGAATGTGACCAAAATTGATGTCTAAACTAATTCGAGTATGGCCTGTTCAGTCGGGATCTCTAAGTCGTGATTGCTCACTTCCAAACCTTGGCACCTTGGACACACAAAATCTGACCTTGTCAGAATGTGACCAAAATTGATGTCTAAACTTGTTCGAGTATGGCCAATTCTGTGGGGATCTCTAAATCGGGATTGCCCAATACCAAAACTTGGCCCCTTGGGCACCCAAAATTTAACCTTGTCAGAATGTGACCAAAATTGATGTCTAAACTAGTTCGAGTATGCCGAATTCAGTGGGGATTCTAAATCGGGATTGCTCACTATCAAAACTTGGCCCCTTGGACACCAAAAATTTGACCTCATCAGAATATGACCAAAATTGATCTCTAAACTAATTCGAGTATGGCCAATTCAGTGGGGATCTCTAAGTCGGGATTGCTCACTGCCAAAACTTGGCTCCTTGGACACCCAAAAGTTGACCTCGTCAGAATGTGAACAAAATTGATGTCTAAACTAATTCGAGTATGGCCAATTCAGTGGCGATCTCAAAGTCAGGACTGCTCACTCCAAAAATTTGGCACCTTGGACATCCAAAATTTCACCTCGTCAGAATGTGACCAAAATTGATGTCTAAACTAATTCGAGTATGGCATGTTCAGTCGGGATCTCTAAGTCGTGATTGCTCACTTCCAAACCTTGGCGCCATTGATACACAAAAATTTGACCTCGTAGAATGTGACCAAAATTGATGTCGAAGCTTATTCGAGTATGGCCAATTCTGTGGAGATCTCTAATTCGGGATTGCTCACTACCAAAACTTGGCCACTTGGACATCCAAAATTTCACCTCGTCAGAATGTGACCAAAATTGATGTCTAAACTAATTCGAGTATGGCCTGTTCAGTGGGATCTCTAAGTCGTGATTGCTCACTTCCAAACCTTGGCCCCTTGGACACCCAAAATTTGACCTCGTCAGAATGTGACCAAAATTGATGTCTAAACTTATACGAGTATGGCCAGTTCTGTGGGGTCTCTAAATCAGGATTGCCCACTACCAAAACTTGGCCACTTGGACACCCAAAAGTTGACCTCGTCAGAATGTGACCAAAATTGATGTCTAAACTAATTCGAGTATGGCCAATTCAGTGGGCATCTCAAAGTCAGAACTGCTCACTCCAAAAATTTGGCACCTTGGACATCCAAAATTTCACCTCGTCAGAATGTGACCAAAATTGATGTCTAAACTATTTCGAGTATGGCCTGTTCAGTCGGAATCTCTAAGTCGTGATTGCTCACTTCCAAACCTTGGCGCCTTGGACACACAAAATTTGACCTCGTCAGAATGTGACCAAAATTGATGTCTAAACTTATTCGAGTATGGCCAATTCTGTGGGGATCTCTAAATCGGGATTGCCCACTACCAAAACTTGGCCCCTTGGACACCCAAAATTTGACCTCATCAGAATGTGACCAAAATTGATCTCTAAACTAATTCGAGTATGGCCAATTCAGTGGGGATCTCTAAGTCAGGACTGCTCACTCCAAAAATTTGGCACCTTGGACATCCAAAATTTCACCTCGTCAGAATGTGACCAAAATTGATGTCTAAACTAATTAGAGTATGGCCTGTTCAATGGGGATCTCTAAGTCGTGATTGCTCACTTCCAAACCTTGGCCCCTTGGACACCCAAAATTTGACCTCGTCAGAATGTGACCAAAATTGATGTCTAAACTTATACGAGTATGGCCAATTCTGTGTTGATCTCTAAATCTGGATTGCCGACTACCAAAACTTGACCCCTTGGACACCCAAAATTTGACCTCGTCAGAATGAGACCAAAATTGATGTCTAAACTAATTCGAGTATGGCCAATTCAGTGGGGATCTCTAATCGGGATTGCTCACTATCAAAACTTGGCCCCTTGGACACCAAAAATTTGACCTCATCAGAATGTGACAAAAATTGATCTCTAAACTAATTCGAGTATGGCCAATTCAGTGGGGATCTCTACGTCGGGATTGCTCACTACCAAAACTTGGCTCCTTGCACACCCAAAAGTTGACCTCGTCAGAATGTGACCAAAATTGATGTCTAAACTAATTCGAGTATGTCCAATTCAGTGGGGATCTCAAAGTCAGGACTGCTCACTCCAAAAATTTGGCACCTTGGACATCCAAAATTTCACCTAGTCAGAATGTGACCAAAATTGATGTCTAAACTAATTCGAGTATGGCCTGTTCAGTCGGGATCTCTAAGTCGTGATTGCTCACTTCCAAACCTTGGCACCTTGGACACACAAAATTTGACCTTGTCAGAATGTGACCAAAATTGATGTCTAAACTTGTTCGAGTATGGCCAATTCTGTGGGGATCTCTAAATCGGGATTGCCCAATACCAAAACTTGGCCCCTTGGACACCCAAAATTTAACCTTGTCAGAATGTGACCAAAATTGATGTCTAAACTAATTCGAGTATGGCCAATTCAGTGGCGATCTCAAAGTCAGGACTGCTCACTCCAAAAATTTGGCACCTTGGACATCCAAAATTTCACCTCGTCAGAATGTGACCAAAATTGATGTCTAACCTAATTCGAGTATGGCATGTTCAGTCGGGATCTCTAAGTCGTGATTGCTCACTTGCAAACCTTGGCGCCATTGATACACAAAAATTTGACCTCGTAGAATGTGACCAAAATTGATGTCGAAGCTTATTCGAGTATGGCCAATTCTGTGGAGATCTCTAATTCGGGATTGCCCACTACCAAAACTTGGCCACTTGGACACCCAAAGTTTGACCTCGTCAGAATGAGACCAAAATTGATGTCTAAACTAATTCGAGTATGGCCAATTCAGTGGGGATCTCTAAATCGGGATTGCTCACTATCAAAACTTGGCTCCTTGGACACCCAAAAGTTGACCTCGTCAGAATGTGACCAAAATTGATGTCTAAACTAATTCGAGTATGGCCCATTCAGTGGGGATCTCTAAGTCAGGACTGCTCACTCCAAAAATTTGGCACCTTGGACATCCAAAATTTCACCTCGTCAGAATGTGACCAAAATTGATGTCTAACCTAATTCGAGTATGGCATGTTCAGTCGGGATCTCTAAGTCGTGATTGCTCACTTGCAAACCTTGGCGCCATTGATACACAAAAATTTGACCTCGTAGAATGTGACCAAAATTGATGTCGAAGCTTATTCGAGTATGGCCAATTCTGTGGAGATCTCTAACTCGGGATTGCCCACTACCAAAACTTGGCCACTTGGACACCCAAAATTTGACCTCGTCAGAATGAGACCAAAATTGATGTCTAAACTAATTCGAGTATGGCCAATTCAGTGGGGATCTCTAAATCGGGATTGCTCACTATCAAAACTTGGCCCCTTGGACACCCAAAAGTTGACCTCGTCAGAATGTGACCAAAATTGATGTCTAAACTAATTCGAGTATGGCCAATTCAGTGGGCATCTCAAAGTCAGAACTGCTCACTCCAAAAATTTGGCACCTTGGACATCCAAAATTTCACCTCGTCAGAATGTGACCAAAATTGATGTCTAAACTATTTCGAGTATGGCCTGTTCAGTCGGGATCTCTAAGTCGTGATTGCTCACTTCCAAACCTTGGCGCCTTGGACACACAAAATTTGACCTCGTCAGAATGTGACCAAAATTGATGTCTAAACTTATTCGAGTATGGCCAATTCTGTGGGGATCTCTAAATCGGGATTGCCCACTACCAAAACTTGGCCCCTTGGACACCCAAAATTTGACCTCGTAGAATGTGACCAAAATTGATGTCGAAGCTTATTCGAGTATGGCCAATTCTGTGGAGATCTCTAATTCGGGATTGCTCACTACAAAAACTTGGCCACTTGGACATCCAAAATTTCACCTCGTCAGAATGTGACCAAAATTGATGTCTAAACTAATTCGAATATGGCCTGTTCAGTGGGATCTCTAAGTCGTGATTGCTCACTTCCAAACCTTGGCCCCTTGGACACCCAAAATTTGACCTCGTCAGAATGTGACCAAAATTGATGTCTAAACTTATACGAGTATGGCCAGTTCTGTGGGGTCTCTAAATCAGGATTGCCCACTACCAAAACTTGGCCACTTGGACACCCAAAATTTGACCTCGTCAGAATGAGACCAAAATTGATGTCTAAACTAATTCTAGTATGGCCAATTCAGTGGGGATCTCTAAATCGGGATTGCTCACTATCAAAACTTGGCCCCTTGGACACCCAAAAGTTGACCTCGTCAGAATGTGACCAAAATTGATGTCTAAACTAATTCGAGTATGGCCAATTCAGTGGGCATCTCAAAGTCAGAACTGCTCACTCCAAAAATTTGGCATCTTGGACATCCAAAATTTCACCTAGTCAGAATGTGACCAAAATTGATGTCTAAACTAATTCGAGTATGGCCTGTTCAGTCGGGATCTCTAAGTCGTGATTGCTCACTTCCAAACCTTGGCACCTTGGACACACAAAATTTGACCTTGTCAGAATGTGACCAAAATTGATGTCTAAACTTGTTCGAGTATGGCCAATTCTGTGGGGATCTCTAAATCGGGATTGCCCAATACCAAAACTTGGCCCCTTGGGCACCCAAAATTTAACCTTGTCAGAATGTGACCAAAATTGATGTCTAAACTAGTTCGAGTATGCCGAATTCAGTGGGGATTCTAAATCGGGATTGCTCACTATCAAAACTTGGCCCCTTGGACACCAAAAATTTGACCTCATCAGAATATGACCAAAATTGATCTCTAAACTAATTCGAGTATGGCCAATTCAGTGGGGATCTCTAAGTCGGGATTGCTCACTGCCAAAACTTGGCTCTTTGGACACCCAAAAGTTGACCTCGTCAGAATGTGAACAAAATTGATGTCTAAACTAATTCGAGTATGGCCAATTCAGTGGCGATCTCAAAGTCAGGACTGCTCACTCCAAAAATTTGGCACCTTGGACATCCAAAATTTCACCTCGTCAGAATGTGACCAAAATTGATGTCTAAACTAATTCGAGTATGGCCTGTTCAGTCGGAATCTCTAAGTCGTGATTGCTCACTTCCAAACCTTGGCGCCTTGGACACACAAAATTTGACCTCGTCAGAATGTGACCAAAATTGATGTCTAAACTTATTCGAGTATGGCCAATTCTGTGGGGATCTCTAAATCGGGATTGCCCACTACCAAAACTTGGCCCCTTGGACACCCAAAATTTGACCTCATCAGAATGTGACCAAAATTGATCTCTAAACTAATTCGAGTATGGCCAATTCAGTGGGGATCTCTAAGTCAGGACTGCTCACTCCAAAAATTTGGCACCTTGGACATCCAAAATTTCACCTCGTCAGAATGTGACCAAAATTGATGTCTAAACTAATTAGAGTATGGCATGTTCAGTCGGGATCTCTAAGTCGTGATTGCTCACTTCCAAACCTTGGCGCCATTGATACACAAAAATTTGACCTCGTAGAATGTGACCAAAATAGATGTCGAAGCTTATTCGAGTATGGCCAATTCTGTGGAGATCTCTAATTCGGGATTGCTCACTACCAAAACTTGGCCACTTGGACATCCAAAATTTCACCTCGTCAGAATGTGACCAAAATTGATGTCTAAACTAATTCGAGTATGGCCTGTTCAGTGGGATCTCTAA